>NC_051155.1:30285807-30585807 GCF_013339745.2 Dermacentor silvarum
TACGTACAGGAGCGATGAACGCACGCAACACACAACACTGAAACTGAAACTCAAACTAACGGCACGCAAAACTAAAACTATGATTTAACAAAAATCTTCACTTGAACTTAAATAACAAACTCAGATTAAATAGCAGCTACTGAAAAAAGGACTATCTCAGTTCCGGAGCCTAGCTCCGCCTTAGAAGTCTCTAGGTCAGTCCTAGCGCGGGTTCGTTAGAGTCTAGCCACCCTGCATCCGGCCTGACTGCGTCGCAATCGGAAACGTGGGCTTACAGATCGTCGTCGCGAAGTTCTTGTCGAACCCGCGTCGGGCTCGTCCGCAGCATTGAGGGTGTCGTAGGTGTCGACGCCTCGCGTTGTTTCTTTTGACGGTGGTGAGCTCGTCGGTATCTCGTCGGTGATGTGCCCGTTAGCGATGGCATTCGCCGTAGCTTAGGCCCACCTGCCTAGGCCTAGCGTCGGGATGCGTCGCAACTTCTTCAAGAGTGCCGCCGTGGCGTCCAAAGGAGAATCAAACGTGCCGGTCTGCCGCAGAAGGGGGATCCTCTCTGGGGTGCCTGGTCCTGCCGTGAGAAGCTGCAGCTCGTCCAGGAGCCTCGCCCGAACTTGCCGAGGTCGACGGCCACACCTTGGACGGCCAGCATCGCGGACTCAACCAGACCCCCAAGTCTCCCGTCGCCAGAACATAGCTGGAGATGCGACCTTCCTGACCCGGTGCCACGTTGAAACTCCACGGACAGCGCCGTTCATCTCTCGACTATGCCTCGGTTCGTGCGCCTCGCGCGCTCGCGCCGTTCCGAACACCAGGCATCGCGTGCTCCTCTTCTTTTTCGCGCCACAGGCGGCCTCTTACATGTGACACTCATACACCCATAAGGCTGAGGCTACAAGTGCTTAACAAAGTGAAGCGAACAGGGCATACATTCATTCAAATCGCCCATACAACACACAGAGCAGCATACATTTCAATAAAGAAGAAGCTCAAAACAAGCATCTGAAACATCAATAAAGCATTGCATGCCCGCCTCAGCAGTTGTAGTGGTGGCATTGCAAGAGCTTCGCGGGATATCCACTTTCGCAGTTTGATAACGACCGATAATGATTTTTAAGGGTCGAATCGAGTCCGATAAGGCTGATAACGACTGATAAGGGTTGAAAAGGGTCGGATTGTGTCCTATAAGGGTGATAACACCATATAACTGTTGCTAAGAGTCGAATGTAGTCCGATAAGGTTAATAACCACCAATAAAGCTTGATAAGTGTTTATGCTGGTGGGATCAAGTTTCATAAGATTGATAATGACATAGCGCTGCGTGGAGGTGAGCAAGTGGCACAATGCTTACCCATACTAGACAACTCCAGTGGAGCCTGTGTAAGTTTTTAGATGGTTAACCATTTACTAAATATATAATCATTCCTTCTTACGTAAACTGGGCATTCCATACAATAATTAGGAAAGTTAATTAGGTTTTTAAAATATTTGTACGTTCCTCTACTCTGGTGCTCAACTCTTGGCTCCTAATAATTCACGTCTGCTATTATAGGCTCTTACATCATTGTATATCCAGAATGCCAGCATTGTGAGAGTACATTCACACAACGTAGCGAAGTGTATCTCTAAACATGTACATAATAATGAAAAGAATTAAGTGGTGTCCTTGTAGATTTAACAACAGAAGACCTAGCTTTTTCCAGAAAGCAAGTGTTGTTTGCAACATGGTGGGGGGTGCTGACAAGAGCTTGAAGCCAGGAATTGATCGGCGACTCCGTTTTTCTGCTTTCTACGGACACAAACTTTTTTATGCCACAAAAATGAGGCTTCTGTTAGTAGAGTCAAATCGACAGTCAACCTGTTCACATCTATTTTTTTTTTCATACGAATTCTATGCACCTTTTTTATTTCGTTTTTTGCCCCATTGCTAATTACGCCTCAACGATCCTTCGCGCACGGTAGTTTTATGTCCCTATTTGTGTCATCGGGTGATTCTAGAATTTTGAGATCTTACAATTTCGGCATCTTAGGCTAATGATAGAGAAGTTCGCATTGGGCATTGTGATAGTCTAGAGTGATAACGTAAATAAATGTCCATATCTTCCAGGACTGCTTCGCGGAGTCATTTCTTCTTAATATGGCTGCATACAGAGAATCACAGCGAGTGGTAAGTGACGTGTGACTGCTGTGGATGCCTGCCCTGCATGCTGTGCTTCTGGGAACACTTGAACAACTGTAGGATATCTTAGGAATATGCGCCATACAAGCTTTTGATCCCGCAATGACGTGTAAGGCACTTTATCGAGAATTTCTTGTCAGCCTGTATAAACCACTACCTCTGCACCTCATGACCACATTTCTTGGGATGTTCTATGCTCGCTGCACCGCTTAGCAATGCTCCACCAAAATCATAGTGCAAGAAATTCTACGAGCCATACAGTATATATGTTTCAGATGGAGCTCCGATGCGAGTTTGCCGGCTGCTGGTCAACCAACACCATTTTCGAAAGAGAAAAACCATATTTACTGTCGCAGCGTTCATGCGGCGTGCCTAATAGTAAGGTGCAATCATGAATTACCTGCATTTTGAAATCGCAGCAGGTTTGAAAATTATGAAGCACAGCTGCCATGCATATTCACGTTCTTTTACGGGATTCTAATGCTGTCTGTGATCGGTTGACGCCTTCGCTATGAGTCCTTAGCCATTGATGTCGCTCAATTGGCACTCGTCGGAAACCGATGGGAGTCGCGAGTTCGGGAGACAAACATTCCAGGTATAAGATGCAATAGCAGCACGCCCTAGCTTGCTTTAGAGGCAGTTTCATCAAAACAAGTGTCTCTATTTGCATGAGCGAAGCGTCCACAAGCTTGCACGCTTCGAAGTAAGATTTTATGAATGCCGCTTCTTTACATGGGCGAATTCTTGTGTGGTGCTTTTTTGCGTATAGTGACACGATGTTACGACGGAGTGCGTGCGCACCAAGAAGTGTGTAACTCTGTATGTGGTCTGTGAATAAACAGTTGTGGCATCATTCGCCTTAATTTGTCTGTTTATTGTTTGTGTCGGTCCGCCACTACGCGCCAAAGAACCCCAGACAGGCTTGCACTTATCGCCTACGCTAAGGCTCAGTTTCTTGGAAAATAAGCTAACACATGAGCAGTTTCAAGCTGTTTGGTGTCACAAAACTTTAAAAAGTTGAATTGGAGCATGGCCAGCAAGCAGACATTATAATCAGGCTGCGTGGCAAACGAAGGTGCTCACTGTGAATGAGGACACGGGATTGTCCCTTCGCGCACACACACACACACAATTTTCCGTGGACACAAAGCTAAATCTGTTTTGCTATAGAAGTATGGTTGCCTATCTAAACACTATCATTGTTTATTTTGAGAAGATTGACTGTTTAAGTGGAGAAAACGCCACCTTTACATTCACGAATTTAGCGCCAAAACCTGAGCTCCGATGCATCAGCGCTTCGCCGCGGATAACCCGCCACGGTGGCTTAGCTATGGTGTTGCGCTGCTAAGCATGAGGTCGCGGGATCGAATCCCGGCCACGGCGGCCGCATTTCGATGGGGGCGTAATGCAAGAACGCCTGTGTCCTGTGCTTTGACGGCACGTTAAAGAAGCCCAGCTGGTCAAAATTAATCCGGAGTCCCCCACTACGGTGTGCCTCATAATCAGATCGTGGTTTTCGCACGCAAAACACCACAACTGCATTAATTCGCGACGGATATTTAAGTATTTTTTTTCCTATTTCGAACGTTCTAACTGAGGAAAATTTCTTGACACTTGCTAGGCTAAATGTTCGGTTAGCTTTGAAAGCAATGTAGTTCTCAGTGTCAAAGAAGAAAAACAACTGGACCGAAGTTAAGAAAATTAAATTCTGGTGTTTTACGTGCCAAAACCACGACATGATTATGAGGCACGCTGTGGTAGGAGGAATTTTTACTACCTGGGGTTCTATAGCGTGCCCCCAATTCACGACCCAGGGGCATTTCTGCATTTCGCCCCCATCGAAACGCGGCCGCCGCTACCGGTATTCGGTTCCGCGCCTTCAGGCTTAGCAGTGCATCGCTGTGGCCACCACAGCGGGTAGAGAGACCGAAGTAGACGCTCTCAATGTCCCCGAAGTAACGACGAGTTGACGGAAATTTGTGGGCGATGTCGCCACTTGTTCTTTCTGTCTTCACTTTTTCGTAGCGTATTCCGCCTTCGCCGATTACAAAAGCGGTCGCCTTGTTGTCCCGTATGCATAATTTGCTAAAATCTTAACTTATTATGCTTCTCAGTGGCCCTTTTAAGGCCCACTGCAATGAAATGATACGACAACGTAAAATGTCGAGTTTCAAATGTTATGTTCGAAATACTAGTGGATACATCACCAAATTCTCACAAAATAGATGATGTTAATACCGTAACTGAAGAAAATGCTGCCATTACCGCTCACCCGAAATGACAGTAATCTGTTACGAATCAGCGCGGCTGCCATGTATGCCTAACCTCTGATATTAGTAATGCGCTCACTGGAAGTCTCGGAGGCCGTCGTATGGTATTCGAGTCCAGGGGGAACGCATCGGCTGGAAAGGAGTGCATTGTTTAACCACCTGTATAGCGCTTCTATGTAGCCCATTGACATAAAAATACTGGGAGAGACTTCCTATGATTAGGCGGCCGATACTCTTGGGTAAAATAAGCATCGTGTTTTATGTCAAACGTGTTTTATGATTTTCTTTAAACAGGTTGCGTTTTCGCGGAATGAGTTGCTCACCTGCCGTTTTCCCCGTATTTATTTATTTATTTATTTATTTATTTATTTATTTATTTATTTATTTATTTATTTATTTATTGTTTAATACTCTCAATCCCTTGGCAGAGTTATTACATGAGCGGAGATCTTTAAAACACAATTAAATATAACAACAATTCGCCCCAGCAAGAATGCCTTTGGCTTAAAGTGCACAAAAAAGCAAAAGAACAGGTGAAGAGATGCGCAATGCATAGTGCTAGCTTAAGCGCAGGACTTCGCATAATTATTCAGTCAAAGGCAACGCTCGCTGTAGAATCACGCCGGGCGGCTTCCTTGTTTGGAGAGCAGTCCCAGGAGAGAATGGGTCTGTGAAGTCGGCAGCCGTTCACACGCGGCTCATCGGTAAACCGAGCCGCCTGGGAAGCACGCTGGGGGAGTGTTGCGCGGCATTCCGAAGCATGTGGCGGGGTTCGTCAATTAGGCAAGTGCCGTTGTGGCCGGAGGTAGCGACGAGGCGCTGTGCGCGCGGAACCCGTGAGTGCGTGGTTACTCCCTCGAGGCCTAGGCAGCGCGGGAACCGACGCGGCGCCTCGCAGAGCGGTGGCCACGTGGAGCGGCGGGCATGCTGGCGTAGAGCTTCCTGGAAGTCTCACCAGGGCGGTGGGACGAATGGTTTTGGAGGCCCATGGTAAAATCACAAATGGTGCAGTGCAAGGTGACATGGGTTGGGCTTCTTTCGAAGTCGGAGAAGCGCAGAGCAAAATTAGTTCCGAATAAAGGTTAAGGAAACATGGATGAAAAGAAATGGTCGGCTAAAATTCACAAATATTTGTACCTCAAAAGCGTATACACGGAACGGAGGAAGAGGTCACTACTAATCTTGGCAACCAATTACGGGGTAATTAAACGGTAACTATATAACAGAAAGTGGGAGAAACAGATAGGGTAAATTAGATTCAAAATATGGAAACAAATAAGACCATAGAGATGTATAAAACAGCCAAGAAATATATTGGGAGGAAAAGTCCGTATGATAACGTAAAGGCCTTGCTAGTGAAGTCCGAATTGCCTGCGAGAGAACAAAAACATACCTGAGCTATAAGAGGCTGATTCGCAACACTATAACAAGATGAGGCATGTGTATGCTGTAAAAAAAATGAAAGAAATACAGGAACGACTAGCACGTTGTAATGGAATACATAGATATTCCCGCCGTGAGACCCGTAGAGAATAAACACCTTAAGAGCACGCGAAGCTTTGAGCTTTAAAAATGGAAGGATTAACTGGCCTGCAGTAGAGTTAAGTAAGAGACGGTTAGTTGGAAGAACAGCAGGGAAGAGGTTAACAGAACCGGAGTCATGGCAAGCGTAGGTAATGGTACAATTTTTTTTTAGGAGGAAACACTTTATTAAAGACCCGAAATGAATGCGCAAGACACTGTTTGGACCGATAGCTTAATAGCTAGTAGCCGGTCCATTATTGACTTTGCATACAGGTTATGTACAAGGAGAAAAACAAGTAACGCTCACATGTAACATGTCCGTGAAATGTAAGCATAAAGTGTTACTTAAAAACACACTATACCAAATTCTAGCAACCACAGATTCATACTTATGCAATTGAACAATTCTCTGAAGGAAACAAACATTTCACAACCCAAATCAAAGAGGAAAAACAAAGAAAAACAAAAATACGAAAAAGAAAGAACAATCACGCAGCAGTAACAAGACATTTCACCGTTCTGTTTGGTTAGATAAGTAATACAGTTTGCAACTCATCTCAACATCTCTAGCGACTTTTATTTCTATTGGTAGCTCATTCCAAACTTTGGCGCCGGCAAACTGAATTAGCCGTTCACCGTACAAGTTGCTACATTTTGGTAGGTTAAAATTGAGATTAAAAGCATGCCTAGTATCACGGTTTGGGAAAAAGAAAATGCTCGACGGTAATGGAGAATTAGTTTGAATAATGTTGTTTATCGTGATGCAGATCTTATAACTTCGAAATGACATAAAAGATAAAATACGAAGCTCTTCAAAAAAATTTGTGCTTGATAGGCAGAATGCGCTGGAGCTAATAATCCGTAATGCCCGTTTTTGAAGACGCAGTAAAGGCGATAAGTATGTCACATATGTAAGTCCCCAAGATTCAATGCAATAGCTAATGTGAGAGTGACAGAACGAAAAGTATAGAGATCTAAGCACGGAAGATGGAATGATAGTGATTAATATATAGTGACAATGATTAATATAATGATAGCCGTTTTGAATACGGAAGATCGACATGAGCTGGGCAAAAGGCTAGATAACGATATATGTAGTAAACCCTGAATAAATTAAGCAGGCTAGGCGACTATTTGTCCCCGCACTGTTTCAAAGGGAATGTCAATAAACAATCGTCAATTTAAGCTACCATTTGAATGATGGGTACCACGTGGATTCGTCCGTAAATTTGGTTCAGGACGTTCTTGTGGATTTATTTGATATGTTTTTCTGCCGTAATTAGCCTAAATATTCAGGCTATCATATACGACATTATTTTGTTAACATGATTAGTTAAATGCGAAGTTAAAAGAAGTCCTTTTTAGCGAGAAGCCCGAATGCAGCAAAATTTCACTTTGCCTAAATTGGTTATCAAGGCCAAGGCCGAGACACTCCCGCACCATCCATGTCAACAGTGGGCCTCGATTCCCACGTACAAACTCATTCGCAACAAACGATCAAAGGCGGTCAAACCAACAGAAGCGCGGAAGGTCACTCTGTGACGTCGGCTCCGGCAGGAACTTCCCGGCGGCAGTTTGAGCAATGGCTACAGCGTTGAGAGAATCAGCCATTTTATCTGCCAGTAAGGCAGATAAAATGAGAAAATAAGGCAGTGCGACATTAGCAAATCCTGATTGGGAACTACCTATGTCTTTCTACCGGTACTAACGTATGGGGCAGAAACATGGAGGTTAACAAAGAAGTTGGAGAACAAGTTAAGCACCGCGCATAGAGTGATGGAACGAAAAATGTTGGGCGTAACGTTAAGAGACCGAAAAAGAGCATTGTGGATCAGAGACCAAACGGGTATAGGCCATATTCTAGTTGACATTAGGAGAAAGGAATGGAGCAGAGCAGGCCATGTAATGCGTAGGGCAGATAGCCGGTGGACCATTAGAGTTACGTAATGGGTGCCAAATAAGGAAAGCGCAGTCGGGGATGGCAGAAAACTTGGTGGGGGGATGAAATTAGGAAATTTGCAAGTTGGCATCAGCTAGCGCCAGACAGGGGTAACTGCAGATCGCAGGGAGAGGCCTTCGTCTTGCGGTGGACGTAGAAAAGAGGCTGATGATGATGACAATGATGATGAAGGCTTATAAGAAGTTATGCGAGACAGTTACTTGACAAATGAGGCAGGATCTACTCACGCACGCTCGGAGCTGCCGTGTGTGCCAAGCAGCAAAACCTCGCGCCTCTTGGTGCCCACCAAGTCTTTGTTACAAGTGATTAAAACGAAGAAAATTCCGGTTTGATGGCGTGAAAGCAAGGTGAACCTCATCCAGAAAGGCGAAGGTCATAAGGATAGGACAAGCACGTACAGGGCAGTTACAGTAACTTCGGTGATATACATAATGGCAATGCAAGCCATAAAATTAGAACTGTCGAAATGGGTGGAGAAAAAATATGTACAGTCGCAATCTTTTTGAGGGTGAACACGGGAGCGCGTGGCTTTCTATGTCACCAGCACCGCCAGACGGCAGCCACAATATCTGCGCGCATGCTCGGGGAGGGTAGGCTCCTTTCGTGCGCATTACGTCATCGTAGCGCGCGTGTGTCGTCTGCTAGCAGTTTTTTCCCCTCAATAGAAACCAAATTATGACAGAAACAACGATTTTGATGCTTTTAATTGGGAACGTTGTGCTTCTTATGCTTGGTGTTATTTTAATTACTTCAACTTTTCACTTTGTTTAGTTTTCCTTCTCCTGTGTTCTTACATGTGTTCTTATCGTACAACGAACAGGCAAGGGAACACAAACATCCGAACTTTTATTTGGTGCAAGTTCAACGATTGATCCGTTTAGAAGTAGTATTAGTAAGCAGGAATATTTTTCTCTTTGATGATGTTAGTATTTTGTCATACAACCCTTTGTGGAAACGACTGCTGCCATCCTAGAGGGCAGTGACGCGTACAGCGCTGGCACAAAGTCATGATACGCTCGAAGGTCCTCCCATTCTTGTCGAACGGCTGCCCACAGCTCGTTCCCAGTCGTCGGGCGGACAGGTTTTCGCACCATGGCTGCTTTGATGTACCCCCAATCCCCCATATATTTTCGCAGATGTTCATGTCAGCGCCTTTGGCCGG
The DNA here is from genome assembly GCF_013339745.2 of Dermacentor silvarum. NCBI lineage: Eukaryota > Metazoa > Arthropoda > Arachnida > Ixodida > Ixodidae > Dermacentor > Dermacentor silvarum. The sequence continues at coordinate 30,294,897 of NC_051155.1, forward strand.
CCAGGAAAGCATGCTGATTCTGCGATTTTCTTTATGTTCATTGACAACTTTTGCCGTGTGAACCGGCGCCAGGTCATGTTGAAACATAAAGTCGGCATCGGGAAAGACGCTGTGGGCGTAGGGCAGCAACATATTGTCCAAAGTTTCTGTGCAGTATCGCTGCGATGTAAGGGCACCTTCTATGCGATGCAGAGGCCCGAGACCATGCCTTGACATCGCACCCCACACGTTCACGCAGTTTCGGCCACTCGCGGCGACTCTCTGCACATTGGCTGGCTCGTAACTGCATGGAAATCGTATTTTTGACCATCCATCGCAAAATCTAACGTGCATTAAGAAAAGTTTCTTACCGTGTGGCTCTGGTTCGCCAAACTCGTATACGTCGGTCTTGTTGAGTTGTAAAAGTCGACTCATCCGAGAAGAACGCTCGGCCCACTGGAGACGTGACTTCTTGTTCGAAGCAGTGACGACTGGCTTTCGTGCCCCTACAGAATTTCGCAGTCCAGCAGTTCGGAGGCGTCGCCGGACCGTAGCAAGGGAAGCGTCCACATCTAGCTGCTCCCGCACTTGCCTCGCGGACTGTAACGGGTTCTCGACGACAGCAGCTACCATAAGCGCGTCTTCATCCTCCGTCGATGCCTTTGGTCGACGCCTGTGTGGGGCATCACAGATTGGGCCTTTCTTGCTGAATGCCTGAATAATCCTGTTGACGGTCTTTAGCGGCTGTGCACCAGAGCACCGATGGAGCGCTGTGAATATCCCTTGAGCGAATATTGTACGATTTTCCACCTCTTTTCTTCGGGAACGGGGGCCATGCAGAAATTCAGTCGCTGCTCTGACAGATGCGGTAATGTGCAAGAATATATATACGCTCCTCAATGACGAAAGCCGCTTTTTAAATACGCCCACAAGTGTCATGAGCATGCGTGGCCTGGCTACATATCAACAATGATCTTGAGAACGCCCACAAAACATTACATATATTTTCAAGTTTATTGATGCATCGTAGGGAGCGTAATGAGAAGTTCAACGTCGTCACCATTCCCGAACCGTACGGCTACCTTATTGCGGTACGCGCGCAGCAGACGACACGCACTTGCTTGCGTGACGCAATGCGCGCGGCGGGAGAATTTGCGCACGCCGGACACACTGCGCATGAGCAATGCTTCTTGTTGCCGCCGCTGAACCGCGCTGTGAGCTCAGAATGCCACGCGTTCCCGTGTTCACCCTCAAAAAGATTGCGACTGTACTGGGGGAACTACAGAAAAGGTTCAAACCATGCAGACGCTTAAAGGATAACATGTTTGTACTAACTGAGTGCATCAAGATTTCCATAGCTCAGAATAGACCTGTATGGATAGCATTTTTTTTATATTAAGGGAGTCTACGACAACGTAGACAGGGAATTGTTATGGGATTTTCTTAAACGCAAAGGCATAAATGACGATTTCGTGGAGCTGCTGAAGGAGATATAATATAGAGACAACCGAGTAAAAGTTGTATGGGAAGGTCAGAAAGGTAATGAAGTGCTGGGAATACACCAAGGATTGGAGCAAGAATATCCTCTGCCTCCATTGTTGTTCACGCTTCATGTTAAGGGCATAGAAATACGACTGGAAAACAGCGAATTAGGGTTTGATTTATCCTACATGCATAATGGACAAATGGTGCAACCATTGGCGTGTGCACGGAGGGGGGGGGGGGGGGGGGGGGGGGGCTGGCCCCCCTGCTTAATTTAAAGAAAAACGCGTTTTCCTTGATTGCAACTGCCCGCTACCGAGCTGGAAGGCGTCTAACGTAGCATTCGACATTCCCGCCTTTGGCCGCCAACAGCGTTCCCCGGTATAACATAGCGCTAGAAAAACTCGTAGCAATACTTACTGCTACGCTTGTTTGCGTACGCTGCTGGTATTGCGATATTTTTCCCAGATAGAATAACACCAATGAAGTGACCCGGGCATTGTTGTGCAGTGTGCATGTCATCCACGTGTTACTGCCGAAGCAAAGCCGCTCCATATGTGTGTCGCAATTTGGTGAGCCTCTATTTATCCTGCCAAAGTGCCACGCCTCCGAAATGCGACATGATCGACCCATGTATACCGTGAAATTTAACGAAACTAATGTGGCCACGATTTAATTTTTTTCCTGAAGTTGAGTAAAAACAAATGTCACAGTTTCGCCCTAAGGGCGAAGCGATGAATGCGATAGCAACAAAGCAATGTCATACGAAGTAAGGTGAGCGGCTTTGGTAGCAATATGAATTGTAGTAAACATGAGCTGATTAAGTAAGCAGGTGTGCTGCGGCGCAAGTAGACCGACATGAAGAGAGACTCGATGACCACGAGAAGGCGCGTGTGAAACGGTGGTGTTGATGAGAAGCGCTTACCGTGGGCAGCGCGTGCGAAGGGACACACCTGTAGCGCTGCACTGCCGACCCGGGCAGCATTGCATGTGTAGCGTGCGTTGGAAAATGTGGCCCGACTATTACTAACTGATTGAACAAGCGTGGTGTGAGCGCGCACAAACAAACATGAATAGATCACACTGAATGACTGCAGACAACGACTGCCAAAACGCTGGCAGCAAGCGCATATATACGCCGCAGCAGCGGGCGAAGGTACGTGCGGTCCATCGCTTCAACGGAAACTGAGCGGCGAATGCATGGCGCATAAAGGTCAGAGCCGTGTGGAGAGAAGAGACGGTGCGGTCGAACGAACGACGAGCGCGGTTGTTGGCAGCGTAGAAGTGCCCCCCCCCCCCCCCCCCCGCTTCTTCCGGCGCTGGCTTCCCGCTTCCTTGCTTGCGCGTGGGAGAGATAAGAGACTGTGCGGACGAGCGACGAGCGCGGTTGTTGGCAGAGAAGTGCCCCCCCCCCCCCCCCTGCTCCCTCCGGCGCTGGCTTTCCGCTTCCTTGCTTGCGCGTGGGAGATTGAGTGCGTTCGCTCTCCGTGATAGCGCGCGTCTCCGCACGCTGCCTCTGGGGCATACGGCGCGCGGCGAAGACTTTATCTATACGGAACCTCACGGCGACGGCGACGCCGACGGCAGAAATCCGGTTTAAGTGTCCATATAATTGCTATCGCAATAAAAAAGCGGTGCTTCCGCGCCCACAGGTTATTTTTCCAGGATGCGCTCTAGCTTCTACGTGCCCTTGTCACGGCCCCAGCATTTATTTTGACGAGGCTACGAGCCGCGCCTATGCGCTGAACGAGCTCAACAGTTGGTCACCCACGAGATGACACTTGGGGAAGCGGTGGTTCGTTTCCAATATATCATGCTTCATAATACAGGTGGTACTAATATTGTGTAGCAAGTCTTGCTACACTAAGAGTCTGTGGACTCTTTCTTTTTTGCGAGTTCTGATTTCCGAGTTTACGTGTGTTAAAAGCACACGTAAATTCTCTCGTCGGAGAGTCATGTGGCCCAAAAAAGAGTTGACGCGTCTCTTCACGGAGACTTAGCAAGCAGGACGTACCTACAAGAGTAACACACTCTCTTTTTATTTCTCAGAGTTTAGGAGACGAGTTCTTAAAGTATCATTATAGGTAAGTTGCGGGCACGATAACTGGGAACGTTCTCTGCGCCTTCGCGTGTCGTCTACCTGTGATAACTTCATGTCTGCCTGGCCTGCATCGCCCGGTCGTGGAGCCTCCCGTGTCCGGTTGATGTGAGGGGCTCCAAGTTCGGGTCGTCCTCGGGACATCTAACAAGCCGATGTGAGTTAACGGCAAATGCGATACCATGGTAACTGAACACCTTCTCCGATTTTATGAACTGCCGGAGTATATATATTAATAATATTACAGTTTTGTTTGCGTACAACGTTGAAATTGTCTTGGTATTCGTTTGTTCCCCCTACACGTGCATAAAACATACCAAAGTCAGATAGAAAAGCGCTACGAAAAATCTGCGTTTTGAAAGGCGCGCATTACACGACTTGTTTGCGTCTCCGTTGGTTTGGTTATGCACGGAAACGCAGCGAGCACTATGGTAGATTTTTCGGTTCAGCCCATTGTCGTAAAAGTACGCCCTTTCGAGCGTAGCAGTTGTTTCCATGCCGCTTCGTGAGGTTTAAATTGTGGCGTGCACAATCCACGTACGACGACATCACAAGCATCGCGGACGAGAGAATCCGGAGGAGTAGTACGCGAAAAAGAAACCATACCGTCGAGGCACGACTGCGCCGGCAGTATGGTTTCTTTTTCGACGGCATAAAACACCAACGCCAAAGTTCCCTCCCTCTAGTGCGCGCAACGAAAAAATGTCACAGTTTCGCCCTGAGGGCGAAGCAATGAATGCGATAGCAACACAGCAATGTCATGCGAAGTAAGGTGAGCGGCTTTGGTAGCAATATGAATTGTAGTAAACATGAGCTGATTAAGTAAGCAGGTGTGCTGCGGCGTTAAGTAGACCGACATGAAGAGAGACTCGATGACCACGAGAAGGCGCGTGTGAAACGGTGGTGTTGATGTTCTAGAAGCGCTTCCCGTGGGCAGCGCGTGCGAAGGGACAGACCTGTAGCGCTGCACTGCCGATCTGGGCAGCATCGCATGTGTAGCGTCCGTTGGAAAATGTGGCCCGACTATTACTAACTGAATGAACAAGCGTGGTGTGAGCGCGCACAAACAAACATGAATAGATCACACTGAATGACTGCAGACAACGACTGTCAAAACGCTGGCATCAAGCGCATACGCCGCAGCGGGCGAGGTACGTGTGGTCTATCGCTTCAACGGAGACTGAGCGGCGAATGCACAGCGCATACCGTGTGGAGATAAGAGACGGTGCGGGCGAGCGACGAGCGCGGTTGTTGTCAGAGTAAAAGTTCGTAAGTTTCCATAGTTTCCATGTGCGCCCTTTGTTTTGGAAGACGGTTAAGCATTCTCCTGTTTCGGCGGAGGTCAACGCCGTCGTCTGTTCACACTACATATGACCGCGGTTTCGATGCTGGTGCGATGACTGTGGCCTTAGATTGCATGTCTATCACCCTGACCAGGTCACCTGATTCTAGCTTGGGAAGCCGTCTGGCACGATGACGTCAGTTGTAGTAGCGGCATTGCCGCCGCCTGACCTTCTGGTCGCTAGCCACGACTTCTTTCGGGCTGCTTTTGCCCGGATTTCGATGAAGTGGCAGCATTGGGACTCTTGTCCTCAGTCGCCTACCCATAAGTATTTCCGCAGGACTAACCCCAAGAATGCCGGGCGTCGACCTGTAAGCCAAAAATTCCAGGTAAGGGTCGTTAGACTTTAGAAGGGGGTGCTTAACCGTCTGAACCATTCTCTCTACTTCCCCGTTGCCCTGCGGGTGCCTCGGACTCACGGTGACATGCCGAAACCCGTATGACACAGCAAACTGTTCAAACTCAGTAGCCACGAACTGAGGACCGTTGTCGTTCACCACGCACTCAGGGATTCCATGCCTAGCAAAAATACTTTTTAGTCTATCAATGACCGTTCTAGACCTTGTGGAAGGAAGGATGGCTACCTCAGGGTAACGTGAAAGATAATCCACGGCGACAAGGTATGCCTGGCCGTTGATTACGCACAGATCAACTCCCACTCTCTCCCAAGGAAACGATGGTGTTGCGGTTGCTTCATGGGCTCGGCTAGTTGCTGGGCATGTGCGCAAACAGTGCACTGATTCACGAACTGTACCAGTTCGGTGCTCAATCCTGGCCACCAGACAGAACCTTTAGCAACACTGCGACAACGCCCGATACCTTGGTGCCGATCATGCAGTCTGCACAGCACTTCATTTCTTATACTGTGGGATTACAAGCCTTGTTCCTTTCAACAAGAGACCATCAATCATGCTAAGGCATGCTCTATCTTGCCAGTATATAAGGTATGAGGAAAGAAGGAACCTTCGGTTTCCTTGGCCAATTGGTTTTACACAGCCTGCGCAGGTGTTTGCAAACGGGATGATTAATTTGACATTGTCTCACTCTAGATAAAAAATTGTCTCCCGTTTCCAAGCCAAGCAAACACGCCTTAGAGTATGCTTTGATATCTGACAAACTCAAGCCTTTTTCAGAATCGCTGCGTGCAACAGGGGACCGCGAAAGGGTGTCGGCTGTGACTAGCGATTTGCCGGCAACGTACTGGACACTGAAAAGATAGCGTATTAGGCGTAGCCGGAAGCGTTGAATTCGAGGGGGCATAACATCAATGGCCATCTGGCCCAGTAACGATACTAAAGGCTTGCGATTAGTTTCAAAGGTAACGTTTAGGCCACGGATGTACTCGTCAAATCTTTCGGCTGCCCACGTCAGTGCTAGTGCTTCTTTTTTCTATCTGGCAGTATCGCCGTTCTCTGTTCATGAGGGATCGAGACGTGAAAGCTATTGGTCTACGGTGACCGTCTTTCTACGTTTGAAAAAGGACAGCTCCCAGTCCGAAAGAGGATGCGTCCGCTGAAAGGATGGTAGGAAGCGTTGCATCGTACATGGCCATACACTGCGCAGAACAAATTAGCCCTTTCAGCTCGTTCAGCGCTTTTGCTTGGTCACACCCCCACACCCATTCGATATCTTTGTGCAAAAGAGCACGCATCGGAGCAGTAGTTTGCGCTAGGTGAGGCAAAAAGCGACCTAGGTGATTGGCCATACCGAGCAAGCTTCTCAGTTCGGTGACATTTTCTGGTGCGTTTAGGTTCCTAATAGCGCTTACCTTGGCTGGATCAGGCTCAATTCGATTCTCATTCAGAATATGGCCCACAATTTTCACTTTATTAACGCCAAACAGGCACTTTTTTTTGTTCAGAGTAACGTTTGCGCTAGCTAGGCGTGACATAACATCATCTAAACGTTCGTCGTGCTGGGCTTTCGTATCACCAAACACTAAAATGTCATCCATGACGTTGACAACACCTGGCAGGCCACATAGGATTTCAGACATTCTTTTCTGGAAATACTGCGGAGCGGACGTAATTCCGAACAGTAGTCTGGTAAAACAGTACCTCCCGAATGTAGTCAAGAACGTAGTTAGTTCTTCAGAGTCCCTACTTAGTCGGACTTGATGGAACCCCGAGAAGGCGTCAAGCTTCGAAAACCATTTCGCACCCGCCAGAGAGCCTAATGCTTGATCGACCGTAGGTAGCGTGAAGCGCTCACGAACAACGCACTTGTTTAACTTTGTCAGGTCGACGCATACTCTCAGTTCCCCCGACGGTTTCGTTACCAGGACTATTCGTGCGCACCAATCAGTGGGGCCGTCTACTTTTGTAATTATTCCCATGCGCACGAGTCTCTCGATTTCGCCTTTCCATGAGCGGAATCGGCACTCGCCGCGTAACGGTTATCGCATGTGGAATTGCGCCCGGTTGTAGCCTGATAGTGTATTCCCCTGGGATAGTGCCTAGACTACGACCCATGCGCGGAAAAAGTGTCTCATATCGTTGCTTCTCTGCAGTAAGTGAGTCGGCAAATTTAACGATACCTAAAGCCTATAAGGCTGAAAGCCCGAGATGTACATCGCGAAGAGGGCTAACGACATAGCACGTTTGACGGGCAGTCCTCCCTTTCCACGCAATCTCTGCGACAAATTTGCCTAGAACATTGAGCTTGTTGCCGCCCCCCCCCCCCCCTGTAGTACCTCATCTGCGTTATCCAGGTGGGTGGGCAATCCTAGAATTGTAGAAGGTAGAACCGACACTTCTGCACCCGAATCAACTTTAGCAAGGATAGGCACAGAGTTTATGAGAACATGCACATAGCGCGCTTTACGGGCCGCGTCAATCGCGCAAATGAAAGTTTCTCCGGTACCATGTTCGACAGCAGAGACGCGTACCTTTCTTTGCACTGACCCAACTTTCTTGAGGCAGGCTTTCGCAAAATGTCCTTTGTTACCACAGTAGTGGCACTTGGAAGCTTTGGCTGGGCAAGTCGATCTCGGGTGCGCGTCGCCGATGCAGTAGGGGCACCGTCCCTCATTGTGCTGCGGGCGTTTCTGGTGTCCCACGGCGTCCACGATGGCGCCTTGGTCCTGAAGTCCTGGCGGGCTCCCGATGTGGACACCTTCCGGTCGAAGGCTCTGCTGCTGCTGTCGCACGGTTTCCTTGAGGCGAGTCTTGGCCAGCGCTGTAGCCAATGTCAGCTGCGGATCCATCTGCAAGGCATCGGATAGTTGCGCGTCCCGGAGACCGACGACAAACCTGTCATGGATGAGTCTCTTCTTCATATCCCCGAAGTCGCAGTGGTCTGCCAGCACGTGAACTGCAGTTGCGAACTGATCCACCGATTCTTCTGGCCGTTGCTGGCGTCTGTGAAAGCAGGCACTTTACACAATGTTCCGCTCTTTGACGAAATGACTGTCGAACTTCTGCTTCACGACATCATAACTTTTTGCTTCTTCGTCGGTCAGCCCAAATGTAGCAAAGACTTCGCGGGCTTGGCGTCCCATTGTGTAAAGTAGCGTGCGTACCTGGGCTTCTCCCGAACGTTCGTTGAGAGCTCCGGCGAAGCGGTAGTCATCGAAGTGGTCGATCCACGCCGGCCACTCTGACGTTTTATGAAAGTCCAGCGGTGGTGGTTGCTGTAACCCCGGGATTACCGTTGCGGGCTTGTTTTCCATTTTCTGGAAATGCTGCCGCCCACGGCCTCAGCGAGATAGTTGACCACCGCCCACTTCTGACACCATGTGGTGACACTGCATACGAGTGCGACGCGTATGCGTGTCGGAATAAACAGTAGACGAGCTGCGCTCTATAGGTGACGAAAGGAAAAAGCCCCTGTTTATTGTGCTGGCCGATAATATACACTCTGAGGGACGTCACGTGGTAAAAGGAGCTTGGCGCACGCAGTTGTCGCCCAGCTATCTGTCGTGACGTCACACGCCGAACACAGGCAGGCGATAACAGCACAGTATATTCTCGTGCTTTCAAGCGTTGCCATTACGTTGTGTATTGGAGGGGGGGGGGGGGGGGTTTCGTTCCTCTTCGTGAACGTTGCAGACGCCATATGACAGCTTTCGCCATGTGTAAGTGCACCCATGCGTTTGCCCTGTATGTATACTATATTTTCCATACTATATAGCAGAGTCTCATTGAGGCATTAATTTTAAATATTCTGTGCTGTTAAAGATGGCATATGTGTCGTATCTTTCGCTGGTTTAGAAAAAATAAAAATGCAATGTACGCGCGTTGTGTCACTGACGCCTCAGCTGCGCAGGGACTACCTTTCTTTGCGGACGTTTCACAAGAAAGTGAAACTAACTGCTTAATAATATTTTGTATCTGTTATAACGTGGGAAAAATTGAGGAAGCCGTAAAATATGGACGCAGCATGAAATCAGTAAGAAGAAAACTAGGCATAGGACAAGGCAAGATGTATGCACTGAAAGATAATCATGGTAATATCATCAGCAATTTCGATGACATAGTAAAAGCAGCAGAAGAATTCTATACTGACCTGTACAGTAGCCAAAACAGCCAAGCTTCTTCCATTCGAAATAGTGATGAACCGGATACAGAAGCTCCTTCTATAACTAGCGATGAAGTTAGAAGGGCCTTGAAAGACATGACCACGGAAAAAGCACCTGGAGAAGATGGAATAACAGTAGATTTAATCAAAGATGGAGGAGATATCATGCTTGAAAAGCTTGCGGCCCTTTATACGCAATGCCTCACAACTTCAAGTGTACCAGAGAGCTGGAAGAACGCAAACATTATACTTATCCATAAGAAGGAAGACGTTAAAGAATTGAAGAATTACAGACCCATTAGCTTGCTTTCAGTATTGTATAAAATATTCACCAAGATAATTTCCAATAGAATCAGGACAACACTTGACTTCAGTCAACCAAGAGAACAGGCTGGCTTCAGGAAGGGATATTCTACGATGGACCATATCCATGCCATCAATCAGGTAATCGAGAAATCTGCGGAGTACAATCAACCTCTCTATATGGCTTTCATAGATTATGAAAAGGCATTCGATTCAGTAGAGATATCAGCAGTCATACAGGCATTGCGTAATCAAGGAGTGGAGGAGGCATACGTGAATATCTTGGCAAATATCTATAAGGATTCCACAGCTACCTTGGTTCTCCACAAGAAAAGTAGAAAGATACCTATCAAGAAAGGGGTCAGGCAAGGAGACACAATCTCTCCAATGCTATTCACTGCATGCTTAGAAGAAGTATTCAAGCTCTTAGACTGCGAAGGATTAGGAGTGAGGATCGATGGCGAATATCTCAGCAACCTTCGGTTTGCAGATGACATTGTCCTATTGAGCAACAATGGAGAGGAATTACAACAAATGATTGAGGACCTTCATCGAGAAAGTGCAAGAATTGGGTTGAAGATGAATATGCAGAAGACAAAGATAATGTTCAATAGCCTGGCAAGAGAACAAGAATTCAGGATCGCCAGTCAGCCTCTAGAATCTGTAAAGGAATATGTTTATCTAGGTCAATTACTCACAGGGGACCCTGATCATGAGAAAGAAATTTACAGAAGAATAAAATTAGGTTGGAGTGCATACGGCAGGCATTGCCAAATCCTGACTGGGAGCTTACCACTGTCGTTGAAAAGAAAAGTGTACAATCATTGCATTCTACCGGTGCTAACATACGGGGCAGAAACTTGGAGGTTAACAAAGAAGCTCGAGAACAAGTTAAGGACCGCACAAAGAGCAATGGAACGAAAAATCTTCGGAGTAACGTTAAGAGACAGGAATAGAGCGGTGTGGATCAGAGAACAAACGGGGGTAGACGACATTCTAGTTGACATTAAGCGGAAGAAATGGAGCTGGGCAGGCCATGTAATGCGTAGGATGGATAACCGGTGGACCATTAGGGTTACAGAATGGATACCAAGAGAAGAGAAGCGCAGTCGAGGACGGCAGAAAGTCAGGTGGGATGATGAGGTTAGGAAATTCGCAGGCGCAAGTTGGAATACGCTAGCGCAAGACAGGGGTAATTGGAGATCGCAGGGAGAGGCCTTCGTCCTGCAGTGGACATAAATATAGGCTGATGATGATGATGATGATGATGATCTGTTACAATTCATTATTGTTCAAATAAACATTACTCGTATCAGCACTACAATATGAGCGGAAGGACATCAGTGGGAGTGCGTTGATAGAAAGGGGGGGGGGTGGCTCTGGGGAAACCTCGCCCCCCCCCCCCCCCAATGAAAGATCCTGCGCACGCCTATGGGTGCAATAGAAGGTCCCCGGAATGATTTATGCGGACGACATAGTGCTACTAGCGGACAATGCAAGGGATTTACTGACACTTGCGAATCTGTGTCGGCAGCGACAAATCTAGGCCTAAAGTTTAGCACAGAGATATCTGTAATTACAATCTATAATTAAGAGGCGAGTAATGCTGTGGTCTCAATTCAACAGCAAGTCATACCGATAGTCAAGGAATATAACTACCTCGGCGTATACATAAACGAAGGAAAGACTACCCAGCAAGATAATATGAAAGTAAAGGGGAAGCGGAATGCAGCAATAATGAAGCACATAGAACTGTGGGATCGCAATAAGTATGAAGTGGTGCGTGGAATCTGGAAAGGAGTAATGGTGCCAACGCTAACTTTTGCCACATGCCTTTCTGTGCTTATAATCGGAGATCTTGTTGGCTTTGAAAGATAACCAAAGATCGGTAGATCGGTTGGCTTTGGGAACTCACGGTAAAAGCACAAATGAGGCAGTGCAGGGTGACATGGGTTGGATCTCGTTTCAAGTCAGAGAAGAGCAGAGCAAAACTAGTTTTGAAGAATGACTCCGAAACACGCATAAAAATAAACGGGCGGCTATAGTGCACAAGTATCGGTACCTGAAAAGCGTGGACACAGAATGGAGGAAAAGGCCATGGAAGTTGGCAACCAAGTACAGGATAATCAAAACTGTAAATAGACAACCAGGAGTATGAAAAAGTTATAAAGAGTCACATGAACGCTGAATTGGGTGCAAAGAATGAAAACAAGAAATACCATGGAGATTTACAAGAATGAGAAGAAAGAAATTAGAAGTGAAAACCTGGACGATAACACAAAAGGCAGTGGCTTGCTATTTGAGGCTCGAGCTGGTTGCCTAAGATGAAATCATACCGGAGCAAATATTCGCAACAAGATGAGGCATGTGCATGCTGCAGCATAAATCCGGAGACCACTCAGCGCATCCTAATGGAGTGTGAAGAGATTCACCCAGTGAGAACAGTAGGTAGCGCAAACCTTCCAGAAACACTTGGGTTTGAAGCAAATGGACGTATCAACCGGTCAGCAACGGAGATAAGCAAGAGACGTTTAGAGCATTGGGAAAAAAATTCTCAGATCACTTAATATTGCGCGAAAGCACATTTTTTTCTACCAACCTAGCCATTTTCTTGAACTAAGGCAGTGCTAGGTCGTTGTTTGACCGCTTGCTAATTAAATGTTTTGCAGTCGCTTATTTTTTTATTACCTTTATTTAATTTTTTATAAGAGGGGGAAGCGGCAACTGCAGCCTATTCAACCGTAATGTTTACCGGGAAGAACCCGCCTAGCGAATGATTTCATTTCTGTTCTGAAAGCGCTATGGGAAAGGCCATGCATGATTACGACTCCCGAAGAGCAGCGTGAACAGGATGAGTGATGAGGAGAACAGCAACGTCAACATGCACAACGGCGTAGTGCTCAGGTTCGGCAGGACCCAGTTCAAGGCCACGTTAGATTGTTCTATCGGATCAGGTGATACCACAGCTTCGCTGGCCAACCACTATCACAGCGCGGTTTGCAGCTCAATTTTTTTAATGCGAAAACAATATATGTCCTACTTACGCAAAACTGCGTCGGCGTGACCGAAAGATGGTGCCAAAAATGGCCGACGCCACAAAGAGAGAAAGGCATGTCAAAAAATTTTCGAACTGACGTCACATTTCTCAGAGAGTATCCTGTACACAAAGTGGCGTGGAAAACAAAACTTTGTACATTTCGGTCTGGGTGGGAATCGAACCTGGGCCTACAGGTTGCAGGACGAGCCAGTTTCCCGGAAGCCACGGCGGCTCCATGGTTCTGGTTTACTAAAGGTGCGTCTAGTGGGTGCGTACGCCGCAGCCATGTGGCTAACTAAATGTATGGCCTAGTGCATGCGTCTTTGGGCACATGACGGCGCAGACAATGGGGAGGAGGTGGCCCACGCCATGAGTGCATAAAATGAGCGCGTTCATGACGTTCTGAGTCTACAAACGGTACATTGTTTTCGCATTCCTACGCGTAAGCAGTTTTCAGTGTTTAGGCCGAATATTTTTTTGTTTCAAGCGGAGCTTGTATACGCTAGCCTGCGCCGGTGGTGTAACGCTAAAATATTCAGAGCCCTTCCCCTGTCGAGAAAGTGAGGGTAAGCGAAGCTTGTGGCAAGACGACACTGTCGCAGGCGTTCCGCTTCGTCTGCCCTAATCTCAAGATCGGTGGGCCTTCGTTGACGTTTGGCCTCATCCCCGCGCTCCCGCAACTCGGGGTCCGCTGCTCTTCGCTGACGTTTCGCCTGGGCTTCGGAAGCCCTCACGCTAAAATCGGACGACATGCTTCGCTTACCCCCATTTGCTCGACAGGCGAAGGGCTGGTGATTTTGTCTCTTCGGGTCCCACGTGTGACAAGGGTAGTTCAAGAGCACGTTACAGATCCCCGAGCCCACAGGGATATCTGCCATTGAGCTTGGACCCTTTCGGCACAATCACCAGGATCGGCCTACTTTTCAGCGTGACACCGCCACCACCACGGCTACCGCCGAAATTTGTGAGCCTATAAAGCTTCGCTTAAAAAACCAGATCTCAGATCGGCACAGGTGGTCGGCACGCGCTCGTGCCACTGCTCCCGCGTTCATCGTTGTCGTCTGCTTCCACAGCTGGCTGCGTTGCCCCAAATCATTCCAGCGTAGAATTTGACTTCTCTAACCACATTTTGGGCAAAATAAAGTTATTTCTCTCTTTCTCTCTCGCACACTTCTCTTCTTACGGGGGTATGAGCCATTACTTAAGAGGGTATGAGCCGTTGATTACGTTACGTAATGGACAGATTAAATTTTATGCAATTTTGTGGAGATCCATCCAGAATGAAAGCACTCGGGAAAGGGATCGTTGTCGACGTGCCGATTCTAGCGTGAGGGCTTCCGAAATCCAGGCGCAACGTCAGCTAAGAGCCGCGGATCCCGAGTTCAGGGAGCGCGATGTTGAGGCCAAACGTCAGCGTCGTCTTGCCCTCCAGGAACCCGGCAATGGTGGTGCAGGCCTCGGCAACGCTAGCGCCAACTTCCCCGGTGCGACGGGCAGGTTTCCACGCGATTTCTCAACCGGAACTTCGGTGCCAGGTGCAATGCGTGTAACCGGTTGTGGTTCGAGAAGAACGTGGTACTCGTCAGTGTAATTCGTTCGGAGGAACATCGAAGAAACATATGACAAGCTTCGGTTAACCCCCTTTCCTCGACAGGGGTGGGGCTGCTGATGTTCTTTTTTTTTTCTTTTCAGCACGAAGCTCTTAAGAGAAAGCTTACCTCGGGTCCACCTCCGATGCTGCCTATTCAGACACATGGAAAACATAGAAATGTTTTTCTGAGTAACCACTTGGCCGATTTTAATGAAATTTGTTGTATTTGAGAAAGAAACATATATCCTAGTGACTGTTGGAAGCAGAACGCTGAGTCAGGGGCCCGAACGCTTTAAAGTGACCTTTCGAAGTTTGATAAGTTTGAAAGAAATGGAAGCACAAAGTTTCCAATTTCGTAGCTCTCCACTAAGAACAGATATCGCAGTTCTGTAAATTGCATCCGTTAGAGCATCCAAAGCGTACAATTGTGATTTATTAATTTACATATTGCGTGAGTTTGTTACATTGTTTACAAGCGTTTCGCGAAAGCATAGCTCCCACATTAGTGGTGTACTTGATAGCCATGCATAATACATCAATTTTGTCCGCTTTAGATGTAGTAGTATATGCAATTTACAGAATTTTCACATCCTTTTTCATTGTTAGGTTGCATAGTTGTAAATTTGATAGTGTCGTTTTCTGAAAACTTGCAATTTCGAACAATTTTTATTAAAAAAAGTGACCGCCAAAATTATACATTCGCTATCAACAATCACTAGATTTTTTTTTAAGTGCAACAAACCTAATCAAGTTTGGTGCAGTGGCTGCCGAGAAAAACGATTTCTCCTTTTCAAAGTATTCAGATAGGAGCCCCCGAGGTGCCCGACCTCTTAAGGTTCGACCACACGGAGCATGGTCTCGCTAATCCTATACGTGAGCCATTACTTAAGAGGGTATGAGCCATTGATTGCGTTGCGTAATGGACAGAACGCGTAACTGTACGCGGAATGGCGTACGTGTCTCCGAGTCCGTACGCGTGTGACGAAAGGAAGGGCGAGCAGCCACACGATGCGCGCACACGTGAGCGCTTCATTGTGCGTAGCACAGTCATTGTGCGTAACACATCCTGACTTCTTTCTTGTACTCTCTTTTGGATCCGATTGGTTTCCTTGCACTAAAACCATTGAAACTATAATTTCGGGATTTATATTTTGGAGCCGTGAAATGTATTCTAAAAGAATTCCTTGGCGTGAAAGTATATGGATTGAGAGTTTCCCGGAAGACGCTATTTTCCCTGGGCAAGAGTGAACTCACAGCAAACAGTATTCGAGAAAGAGGGACCTTTGTTTGATGTCTTTATGTAGAAAAACTGGATAGTTACTTTACGCCAATCGATTCTAGAGGGCAGTAAGCGTGCAAGAGGGAATCCTCGCCATATTTGCTGTAGTTCAGAATACCCTGTTATGAGCAAAAAGAGTGAAATCGGAGCGGAGAGAAAGCATGTTTTTTTTTTTTTTTTGTCCATCAGTGAATGTCGCGACGTTCTTAAAGGTCCCGTTCCTTACGCAGTGGTCACGGGAGCGGCTTCTGAATAAAATGGGAGGTGGCCTAAAGACAAGACAGCGCTTACGCATTCCCTTCTGCTAATTAAAAACCATTGTGCCCACTGGTCCAACACAAATGCGATAATGTCTTCATTTCTTGAGATGCGAAAACAGTGCAAACGACGCAACGTACAGAATAATGACAACACCATCTGCGCTTTGCTAGGCGAGCTAGTAACAAATGTGAACGATTACAAACAATAGAAAGGTATGCCCAGGGAAATGAAAGAAAAAACGACAATTTGCGCGTGTAAACCCAAACTTTAGTTTTTACTACAGCTTACACGTTAACGTTCGGAAGCAGATGCAGCCCTGCCTGGGTTGGTCAGAACGAAGAGCGCGCAAGGTGTGCGACGCGCGAGCGTGTTCTCAACCCCTCCGTGGATAATCGCAAAAAGACAGCGAGCGGGGAACACGATGCCTGACATCTAGGGACAGGGCAGAAGCAACAGCGGGCGCAGAGCAAGTAAAGAGCAGCAAAAAATTAAGAGCGAGGGTAGAAGCAGGAAGCAGCTGGAAGCAGGGAATGAAGCGGGCAACGGGGTCCACTGCGAGCCGCCATAGCTTATGACGCGACTCGCTACAGACTCATTGTGCAGAGATTAGGAGACGGCGTGTCGGGCCGGATATTGATTCACACGCACTGCCGGAGGATTATACGGCCCGTTAAGACCGACTTTGCAGCCAGTCGCCAATCGGTGGAGCAGCAAGCGGGCCTGCGGGAGCCACCTGCGGAGGCCACGGCTCGGACTCTGCTAAGCGGCTACACAAAAGGTTGTTCCTTTGTTACCGCAGCGGTGACAATTTGGCCACGCGTCAGGTTGTTTGTCTGTGCGACTCGGAGTAGTAGCGAATGAGCTGTCTTCTGAACATGCAAAACGAAGAAGAAACACCGAGTATTGTTGACAAGATTTTTTTTTTAGAAAATGATACAACCTCTGTAACTAATTTTTTACGATATATTTGTAGTCATGAAACGCGGTTTCCCAGAAACAGCGCAATTGCAATGTTTTTACGTAGTGGAATAAAACGAACACTCGCCAATGGAAATACATGTATTTTGATTAGTGGCTATGGTGTTGGGCTGCTAAGCACGAGGTCGCGGGATCGAATCTCGGCCACGGCGGCCGCATTTCGATGGGGGCGAATTGCGGAAACACCCGTGTACATAGATTTAGGAGCACGTTAAATAACTCCAGGTGGTCCAAACGGCATGCCTCATAATTATATCGTGGTTTTGGCGCGTAAAACCACATAATTTTTAAATACGTGTATTGGAAAATATAACTTGACGTTTCGAGTCCCGTACGAGACCCTTGATCATAATGAAAGCAAACGCAGTGGCTCTTGTTTAAATATGGGATAGATGTCGTAGTGGGCGTCTGTAGATTTCTGGCAGATTCCCACGTGGCCTGTTGCTCGCATGTTGCGTCGTCTGAATGTGCAGCGATTTAATCATTAGTCTTGCAGGCAGTCAGACGGGTTTCCGTCGAACTCTGGATTAATGTTTTTACGGAAAATCTTCATCGCTTCAGACTTCAGCTTCACGGTTTCTAGCTAATGGACAATTTGCAACATAAAAATAAAAATATATGCGGATTTAAAGCACTTGGAATATTTGTGAAACGCAGTTTGGGTGAATTGGTTAATCAAAGACTTTAAATTTACTCATTTCATTCCTGTTTCTTTAGCATAAAGGAAACTGGCGCGTTCATGTGACTTTTGCACAGCCATGTGACAGATCTTATATCAGCTTGTAATTATTAATTTCCTATTATTTAATTATAATTTACCGGCCACTTATTGGCCGATTCCCTGTTATGTGTATGGGTCATAATATTGAAATAATAATCATCATCAACACGTGGCGAGCATCTCAAAGAATTAGTTGGCGTTGACACAAAATGTACCGCACGCTTCTAGAAATTTCGTTATTGTCATGTGCCGCTGCATAGAAATTATCATCATCATAATCAACTAGTGGACACGTTTTGGGGTTTTGGACCAAAGTTGTAGGTACGATTGTGTCATAGTATGAAAATCATAATCATTGCCAACAGGCGACGATCATCTCAAAGAGCTAGGAGCAGTGCGATATCTACGGCTCGTTCTTGGCCGATGGCCCGATGAGGTTATGCGCCATAATAGCAATCAGCGTCATTATCAACACGAGGAAACGCTTCTTGCCTGATTTCCCTGTTGTGGGTATCGACCATAGCACGGAAATGTACCGCCCGATATCCACTGCCCACTTATTTACCAATTACCCCTTGTGAGTATACGTGTAATGGTATGGAAATCATCATTTTAACCATCACCGGGCGACAACCTGAGATAATTGTTGTTAAAGCAGCAACGTCAAACCGGTTTTGCGGAAAAACAGGCTATCCAATTATTCGATATTCGAATTTGAAAACCGGATAATCGGAATGATTGGTTATTCGGTTAATAGTATCCTGATATTCAGATAGCCGGATATTTGTTCTTCTGTACTCGTGCCTAAATTTACCCTCTTTTTCTCTAGTATTCTAATATGTGTAGTTTATTTTCCAATCGCTCGTGCAAATCTAATATCTGCTCTGGTTACCCTCCTTACTTTTACTGTTTTAGACACCAAATATTCGTTACCGTATATTCGAATATTCGAATATCCGGCTAACCGGTTATTTAAACCGGATATCCTGAATATCAATTTCTTGAAATCCAGATAAACGGATAACCAGTTTATACGAGACCGGATTCACTTCCTGTTACGTAGCGTTATTTTTTTTTCTTCTTTTGTGAGGTTACATTCAAAACGGGAGTGGGAAGCGCCGTTGATGATGGCAGGAGAAGAGCGTTCCGAATGCGCTGGTCGCCGCAGAAACTCGGACCCCCGACTACGTGCTGAACTGCAGAAGGCCAAAATCCACCTTAGCAACCACCACGGAGGAAGATGGACAGGAGGGCAGACTTCCCTATCTCGCACGGGATTTGGTCCGCCCAACTTACCTCACGGCGATGCGCCGTGCCCAACTTTTAAAGCGCTCTGTTTCCCCGCTCGCGTCCTCTTTTTCCTCCTGTGGAACGAGCTCTCTTCCGTATGGGCATGGGAGCAAGAAACACCGACTCGGTTAGGACGGAGCGCGACTGGGGCAAAAAAGAGTGCACACAATACATGTACGAGTTGCGCGGCGTTCTCAACCAATATGAGCCAACTCACCCAAATTGACGACGCTTATGTTATCTGATTGTATGACCGACGCGAATTGTCTAGAACTTTCTGGAAGACCCGCGGGCATCAGGGATTAATCTGGAACCTTCTGACGTATTGTACCGAAGAAACAGACACCCCGTGGAATGATTGTCTCTTGTCGTGCAAACTTGCTGAGATGTCAGTTCTGCCTAATGCGAGCCTATGTGATGACAATGTTCAACAAAAGAGCAATGCGAAGACAATGTCATGATGAGTATCAGGGGTGGGACTGCCAAAATCATTTTGGAGTAATTTTTGGAGCAAGTAAAATTGCGTTTTGGAGCAGTTTAGAGCATAAAAAATGGAATTTAGAGCAGCTTGGAGCAGACTAAATTTCATTTTGAAGCAATTTGCAACAGGCCAATTGAATTTTGGTGGAATAATGGAATATGGAATATGGCAGTGCACTTAGAGACCACGACGAAACACAGAATAAATCAGCACGAAGGGCTTAGCAGAAGCGCGCTTTGTAGCTATAGCGCACTAGAATATGGAAGAGTGGGTCGAGCGGGGTGGTCATGGCGCATGTTTTCTGTAAAGCCGAAAACATCGGTAGCCCTATGATTGAACGATATATTCCCGCGCTGACGCTCATTATGATAGCGAAAATGTTATCAAATTAGGCGGTCCAATCGACGCTGTAACAATTTCTAGTTCACCATATGTTACCGCAGACCCAGAGAGCCGCAATCAGCCCTGGGATGGTATAACGTAAAACTATTCAATCTGTTTTTATTGCGATAGCAATTATAGGGACACTCCAGGCGCATTTCTGCCGTGGACGTCGCCGTGATGTTCCATATGAAGTCCAGGGGCGATAACATCGTCACCGCGCGCCTGTGCTGTATGCGCAAGTGAAAACAAATGAGGGTGAGTCGACGACGGCGGCTCAATCTCGCGCGCGCAAGGGAGGAAAGCGGGGAGAAGGTGCCGTCTTCCCACTAGAGTTCGGGGGGAGGGGGCGTTTTACACCGGCGGCTGCTGCGTATGGTGCGGCCGAGCGTGCCCTATCTTGAAAACGATTTGCGACGGGGACAGAGTGCGAGTGCTGACGGGTTCGTGTGCGCTGTGTTTTCGCCGCTTAGTTCGCGTTGAAGCGAGAGAACAAAGTGCACTGCGCTCGCTGCTGCAGCCGCGCTTCCTCACTCCAGCGTTCTGACAGCGAGTTTCCGCGGTCCTTGAGTGAGATCTGTTCATGTTTGAGTGTGCGCGCGAGACACCATGCTTGTTAATTTAGTTAGTAAGCGATCGCTTACAAATTTATACTGCCGATAAATCTACTATACTATAGCTTTCCACTAATTTGCTATCGCAATCGATGCTTTGTCTTTCTAGAGAAACTACGACTTTTTATTCCAAATCCGCCATTAGCCCTTATAGGCCAAAATGGCTCAGGCCTCGCCCATATGTGCATATATATACAGATTGGAATAGTTTTACGTTATACCGTCCCTGGGGACAGAGACGCGCGCCCGCTGTATCCACTGCAGCGCACGCCTCCCTAATATCTAGTTCGCTCGCTGTGCCCTCAATCTACTTTTTTTTGTTGATTTACGACGACGAAGGAATAAATTGACATGAAGTGAAGTGCAATGCCAGGACATGGACACAATAACGAGATGGGGCACACTGCGCTTACTTTCAAAGACGACATTTTTATGGACGAGCTGCAGTTATTTTACCTTTCTCAAGTGCGTCACAAGCTCAACACGAATATTGAGCAACGTTGGCCAATAATAATAATAATAATAATAATAATAATAATAATAATAATAATAATAATAATAATAATAATAATAAAAGAAATCGCTTACAAGCTTGTTAGAACCGCAACCACGATCTATTGTCAAACACTTAATTTCACAAACGCCCGTAATATTATCGACATGCTCCTCTATAATCCGCCTTAAAATTAAAAAATTAAGAATGATTAAATTAGCATAGTATCATGATCATCATCATCATCAGCCTATATTTTATGTCCACTGCAGGACGAAGGCCTCTCCCTGCGATCTCCAAGTACCCCTGTCTTGCGCTAGCGTATTCCAACTTGCGCCTGCAAATTCCCGGTTTTCTGCCGACCTCGACTGCGCTTACCTTCTCTTGGTATCCATTCTGTAACCCTAATGGTCCATCGGTTATCCATCCTACGGATTACATGGCCTGCCCAGCTCCATTTCCTCCGCTTAATGTCAACTAGAATATCGGCTATCCCACTTTGTTCTCTGATCCACACCGCTCTCTTCCTGTCTCTTAAAGTTAGTCCTAACATTTTTCGTTCCATTGCTCTTTGCGCGGTCCTTAGCTTGTTCTCGAGCTTCTTTGTTAACCTCTAAGTTTCTGCCCCATATGTTAGCACCGGTAGAATGCAATTATTGTACACCTTTCTTTTCAAAGACAGTGGTAAGCTCCCAGTCAGGATATGGCAATGCCTGCCGTATGCACTCCAACCCAATTTTATTCTTTTGTGAATTTCTTTCTCATGATCAGGGCCTCCTGTGAGTAATTGACCTAGATAAACGTACTCCTTTACAGACTCTAGTGGCTGACTGGCGATCCTGAATTCTTGTTCCCTTGCCAGGCTATTGAACATTATCTTTGTCTTCTGCATATTCATCTTCAACCCAATCCTTACACTTTCATGATTGAGGTCCTCAATCATTTCCTGTAATTCGTCTCCATTGTTGCTGAATAGGACAATGTCATCTGCAAACCGAAGGTTGCTGAGATATTCGCCGTTGACCCTCACTCCTAAGCCTTCCCAGTCTAAGAGCTTGAATACTTCTAAGCATGCAGTGAATAGCAGTGGAGAGATTGTGTCTCGCTGCTTGACCCCTTTCTTCATAGGTAACTTTCTACTTTTCTTGTGGAGAACCAAGGTAGCTGTGTAATCCTTGTAGATATTTCCTAAGGTATTCATGTATGCCTCCTGTACTCCTTGATTAGGCAATGCCTCTATGACTACCGGTATCTCTACTGTATGTGGCGGTGGAGCATAGGTAGAATACCCCGCTTCAAATCTGAAGGTCGTAAGTTCGAATCCTACTCCAGTCCACCACATTTTCAGGCATGGAGTGGTGCCTGACACCGGCAAGAAAAAATATATATTGCCGTGAGCTAGTGGGGCTATACTAGTTCAGGTGCAACCAAACTAGAAAGGCCCACTAAGCTTCATCAAAGTCACTCCCTCACCAGAACAGGAATTGGCCTCCCTGGTGCAGTATTCGGCCACTACCTCCCTCATGACTCCGACAATTCGCATAGTTTAGAGGACTACATAAGATGATTCGGTATGATGTCGCATCACATACTAGTAGACGTTCGCGAAATTAAGATCGCCTAGCGTTACAAACCTAATTCGAAGAACCTACCGTGCTGGTATAGGTTTACAGCGATTGTAAAAAGAAATTTTATGAACGGCTTCGGTAGACAGCCAGGGAGAGTTTAGCAAGCTGCGAAATTAATTTTACAGAAGATCACTGCCACCTTTTTTACATCATAAGGATCCATATTTGCAATTTCAGTTTTTATTACTTTTGCCATGGAACCCGGGCAATATTGCATCAGTTGTAGATAGTGTTCCCCACAGCACGCCTTCCATTCCAGACGCACTTTCTTCCTTTTCCAATTTCTCGCATTAGGCCAAAGAGTCATCCCACCAAGATGCAAAGTATCTATTACAATTACAATGGCGACGCCTCCGCCTCGTGTTCGTCATTTCGAGAAACTCGTACTTGAGCGGTGTTATCTCAAGTTCCGTAACATAGATTGTAACTGCAGGCGCTTAAAGTCAGGGCCGATGCAGAGCAAGAACGATTCCAATCAGCTTAGTTGCTGATAAAGGATGCTAGCACTGACAATGACAAGCGTTATTTCTGGCTGAATTAGTATTCCGCAGACGCAACGAGATTCTGCACATCTGTTTCTTTTTCTTTCTCTTTTTTCTGGTAGTAGTAACGAAATTGGAGTGCTCATCCCAGCTCATCACGTGGCTCATCGAAGACAAAGAACATATAGAACTTTTCTTCATTTTAGCTGCATTCCACAGTTTCCTTCTCTTATCCCGGAAACGAGCTGACAAAAGAACTTGCTGCTCTCTCTGCCGTTGGCGTACTGCTTGTTCTCAGTGAGAGCTACTCAAATAGCACATCCAATCAGCTGATACTTCCATAGTGGTTTTACCATGGGGAAGAAATAGTAAAATAACGAGGCTGCATGTTAAAATACAAGGTACAGAAACAGGCCAGCGGAAGTAGACTGTGAAAACAGCTCCGATCCCGTGACGCCTGATCTGCTCACACAATTTGCGTATTGTCCGCGGACCCACAAGACAAATGGAAGCGTCCCGGTCTAGGACTGAGGCCGGCTCCTTCCATGCTTAGCGTGAAAGCGAAAGTATCGCATAAACAAAACACTACCAGACAGAGCAAAAAAAGCGCAATAAATCTGAACTGCAGGGAAATAGAAAAGTGAAGGGGCTCGAAAGCAAACAGTGCTCTGCGACCACACCGTACGCTAAGCGTGTTTGATTGACAAACATGCCAGTGTTTGCTCGCATAGAATTGTTATTCTAGACGAAATACGCACACAGATAATATTAATGGCGTTGAACCGGCACTACGCCACTGTGGTTGCGCGTATATCTCTTTTATGACCTAGCGGAAAATATTTGCACCTGATACAGTTGCACCTGTGATGAAAAAATAACTACTCATTGTTGGCCCATTTACTCATCATTGCGAGATTACACACACTACTTCGAAGCAGATGCATATATTGTCCAGGATACGCTTCTATGAGCGCCAACAACGCATGTTTGCCCTGGCATGCGCGTGAGGCTACAGCGACGAGTTGTAAATTAATAAAAAAAGCAAACAGAACGAAACCTAACAAAACGCGCCACCATATGCGTAACACAGGTAACTCATTGTTAGCACATGCAAATTTTCTTATTTTTTTATTTTTTGTTGTTGTTGGTTGTTCGATACTAAGTTATAGCTATTATTAACAGTTGCAAATATCTGCCACAATATACCGAACTATTTCATAGCGCAAATGCTGAGATAAGTTCTTGGTTGCCTCCACAGTACCCATTGTTATTGTTCTTGGAGGCTGCAATGGAGCGTACATGAATTGCAGCTTTATTTTGCGGTTAAAAAGGCTACAGAAATTCTGATACTTGTCTACAAATGCGTAAGCATTCTTTGGTTCGGATGTTACTTCGCTTTTGCTTACTTATGTTGCTAGCTTATGCGTAACTACCCATCGCATTTTGCGGAAACAAGCAATGCTTACGCAATAGTAAACAATTCTCAGAATTTCTGTAGAACTTTTTTTCCTTTTTTTTGTCGAGCGTCGCCCTCTAACACCGTTTGCTATCTGCTTCTGAGCACCTCCTTTCCTCTTCTTGCTGTGTATGATCTCCTAGTGCCTGTCGCTGCTATTCTTGTTCCTTATGCCGCCTACGATATTCCCTTTGCCGTTCCACGTTCCTACGACGCTTCTCCATTTCAACAAGCTCACGTTTCTTTGGTACCATTGTAAGAACTCGCCTCGGCCCGTCCGGCCCCTTCAAGGCGATCGTAAACTGAGCCTAACCGCTACCACAACGCGTTTTTTGCCAAATCATATTTACCAATCAGGTATTCTTATCATTTTATACTTTTTATTGCATCAAATGACTATGTCGAGGCGATGGCGACGTGACCAGTTTTTTTATCGATTCTAAAGCTACGAACCATCTGCAGTAACAATATTATAGCGATTAAATGTCTTAACCTGACCCATTACACCCTTATTTTCGCTATTTCTCTTTTGCTTACTTATGTTGCTAGCTTATCCATGTCTACCTATCGCTTTTTGCGGCTCCAAGGAATGCTTGCGTATTAGTAGACAAATTTCAGAATTTCTGTAGCTTTCTTTTTTATCGAGCGTCGCTCTCTAACGGGATGTGTCGCCACTCAGCCTTATTTACCAGTTACAAGGCGTAACGGGATAGACACGGTTTCTCCGGGTTACTCGCCAACGAATACTTACGCATTAAAAAGAGTTTGAATTCACAGAAAGATGAAACGTGGGCATGTTTGTTTTAACACTGTTTAGCTTGGATCACCCTGCAATTTTTAGGCTGTTCTCATAAATTTCACCTTTGGAATTTAGCAAATATGTGCCAAGGAACCATAATAACCACCGTTTGATGATGGATAGGTACTTTTGTACGCTACATAACTGCACGTCTGGTATAAAAGCTATATACTAAGAATATTCTGCCATACCCTGGGCGTGCCTTCCTTCGCGTGAACTAGCGTTTAATGTCAAAGAACTACCATTTTACGAGAGCAGTAAGCATTTATACAAGCAATGCAGGGGCGACACACGACATGACAGATGACACAAGAAGGTGGTGTCGGACTGATCCCACCCAAGTATGGCAGCAGAAAAGCGTCACGGCTTGAATCGTGCCTTCCGTCAATCATTTCCAGATTCCCTCAGCCAAGTCAAGCATAATCCAGTTATTGCTACTCAGACGCTTCTGTTTGGTCTCACTCGCATGGAAACTATGCATTGTGCAATGGTTGCAGACATTTTTTTGTTTTCTCTGCCTAGTCTGCGGAGTTATTCCCCATCAGCCACCGCTGTCCCCATCTAACCTCTTCCGAGTCGCGGTGGTGGTGCAGCTGCAACGAAGTCGGGGAGCGCGCTCCCCCAAAACGCGCTGCGCGACCACGCTCTTTTCACGCGCATAATCTGTCACAACACCTTCTCTCTCCCCTCAGTGACACGTGCCATACCGCAGAGGAGAGAAGCCCTGGTCAGCGCCCTTCCTTCTTTCCTAACACTCGTCGCCCGAGGGCTGCCGATGTTGGCTGGAAAAAAAAAGAAACGATAAGTATTCGGGCAGCCGAGAGGGTATCGGGAATGGGCTAAGCCCGCATATGGGATAACGCTGCTCGCACTGCCGATGAAGGGATCCAACGCTGTGATCGAGAGCGTCAGTGTGCTCGCCTACAACCGCTCGGTATCCACCGCTGATCCCTGTAACCATAATTCAAGTGGACGTCTCTCGGAGGCGCTCTTATGCCTCGTCGAGAGCCCACTTGCGCATAGTGAGGCAGGGAAGAATGCGGTGTCAAGACGGGTTCAAGCGGATCGAGCACCCGACTGAATTGTCACTATTTCGCTTTTATATAAATTTTACACGCGATTGCGTGCGCCGGCTGGGAGTATACGAGAAGATGCGTAGCGCAAGTGTACCTAGTCGTTCTTGAGCGACTCGCTGTTGGAGGTGAAGCATCCCGCCCAAATGCAACGTAATGCGAAATGTGTTGAATATAGGAGCTCTGGAGCCGAATTCACAAAGCTTTCTGTTCGTAAGTGCTGTTTGTAATTGTCTGTAATTGTCTTGCATTGTCATTTGACAAGGCAAGACATTACTTTTGAAGCGACGCTTTCCTTGCAAACCGTCCTGGACATAGCTGATCGCGGCTGCCTGCTGGCTAGGTGCTGTTGTTCTCTTGCGGAAGAGCTCGCACGCAGAACAGCACTGTCGTCTTTAGTACTCTTACAGGTGTCCAGATTGTTGGCCTTTTTTTTATTACAGAATTACTCAATGATAAAACAAATGATACCTAAATATCCAAATTTCAACAAATATATCAAGGGCACAACTATTTTAATAAAGCAAACCTTTCAACGTCAAATTTAGCTTTATTTATTCTTCTAGCGTTCATTAGAAACGTCTTCCTGCGCTAAAATCTGCCGTAAGCAGCTTGACTGAACTCGGGAGGCGTTGTACATGAAAGCGAAATAACAGCAGTACTTTGTAGCGTGTATAATTAACAATACTAAACAAACTAAAGCAGTTCAAAACGTACTTAAGCAACGACACAAACTCATTTCTGCCTACTTTCCTTGTCATTAGGCCAAAATCAAGCGTATACTTCTATCTTGCCAACGCCGACAACCTCTTTGAGATGATCAAGAACAGCTGAAGTCGCTTCTCGTCTTATGTGCCGGCGCACTGCGAGTCGTCGTCTGGCCAAGTTAAGGTCGGGGAATAAACCCATGTTGTAGGCCGGTTTGTACGGTGCCCACAATGGAGTATTGACGAAAAAATAAAAAAAGAAGGGGTCAGTGCATTAAAAAAAGAAGAAAAGTAGGGAGGAATAAAAAATATACGCAAGGCAATGCAAAAGTTGTCACATTACGCCTTACGGGTGCGGGAAAGCACATACGCGCGCGACAGTTTCCATTGCGCCACAAATGCAGCAAGAAATTGGGCAAACATGACGTTTAATTAACCGCTTCACGAAAGCTTTGGTCCACATAACTTCCAAATGTGCGTTGGATCCACACAATTTTATTTCCATGGCACAGAGGCATCCCTTCTGCAAATGAAGGATTCATTCATCTATTCATTCATTCATTCATTCAGTCCTTGAGTTACCGTATTACCTCCCTCGTAGCTTGACTTTCACTTAACATATAGGCCACGTCTGTAGTGCCACCTCCCTCCTTGCGAAGTTGGCACTTGGTCTTGAGGAAACAAGTTACTTAAGGGCCAAGCATATAGCTTTCCAATGAGCAACCTATGAGATTGGTGTAACAAACGCAAATAGACATTAAACATTTAAAGCCAAGAACATATTTTCAATTTTCACTCGTAAAACTCACTTTTAATATAAACAAGAAAGAAAAAAACCTAATCGTGCAATTCTCATCCACTTTTATGGCTATGAGAGCCTCCAAAAAATTACAAGAAGGATTATTCTGTGCAGCTTGCTGGGGTATTTGCCCACCCTTCCGTGACTAATCGCCGAGTGACAGCGGCAGCTACACTGCCGACAGCGGGGGCCCCTCTGTTGGGTGGCCCCAGTGTGGACTACTGCTGAACGCTCGTAAAGATTAAATAGAGCATAAATAAACGTAATAAACACAAGGAAATACGCAGCTGTGTACCACGGAAAAGCAAGGTGAGTTGGAGGTAGGCGCACTGGCCCACTCATTGGTGACGGGAGGAGTCGCGGCCCCGCGCTCTTTGTGCCCCGATTAGGCGGCAGCAGCGACGGCAGGATATTAAACTGCCCGCGCGCACTACCGACGGATTATGCAGCCCGTCAGCGTTGGCTTTGTTGCGAAGGGCTCGCGACCGGCCGCGGCACGGGCGACGCGATGCAAGGCGTGCCACGCGACGACGCACGTGTGGGTGGTCCTCGATGCCGCGGGGCCAGCGGTCTGATGCAGGTATAACCTCAACACTAGCGCCTTCATGTCGAGTGCATTTACAGGCTCCGTCTCTATCCCATTAGCCTCTTCCCTCGTACCGGAAATCATTTTATTTTCTGGTACCTTAACTGCCCTGTGGGAGGAATAGGGGCAAACGAAACTCAAGAGAACAAACAAGCAGTAAGTTATGCAAATTAAAGAGGCGTCGCTATCTGACTTTCGCTTCTGCGTCATTTTTGTTTAGTATCAAGCATCCAAATTGAGTAAAAGTGGCTTTTCAAGCGAAACATGCTTCGCCCACTGATCTGTTCCAGAGATCAGTGGCTTAGCTTAATTCCCTTCACTTTGCGTATAGGTAGGCAAGTATTTCTTGTCTCGCCACACTTCGGTCCTCAAATAAACTAATTACATGTGTCTCCTGTAATCTGCGCCAAATTAAAAAAATACACCTGCAGGTGCCACGTAGCTGGACAGAACTAAGGTGACGTCGTTGGCCGTCCCTTAGAATAAGTCCGGCTATTCTCTGTATGTCGCCGTGTTTCACAAGTTGTTCTGATTAATGATTCAACTGCTCAAATATTATAATCAGAGCAAAAGTGTCCACAAGAACATTGTAGGCAATCCCGAAAAATTCGTGATCCTGCTTTTTCTAGCTCCATACGTGCTACATGAAAGCTTTTTTTTTTCCCTAGCCTCAAAGCAAGCCCACAAAATACAAAAAAAGTGGCGCGCTACTAGTCGCGCGCCACAACGCATTTTCACAACGCTGTTCATACGCGAGATTTCTACATAAGATATGTAGTACCTTCAATTATTAGTAGAATCTGCATCGCTCAGACGACGAAAATGAAAGGTAGAACAAGTTAAACGCAAACCTAAGCAGTCTTTACTACTGCTGATTGTTTCTCGGAATCGAATAGTGTTCTGTTTATCTGACGCATTTACGAAAACAGAGGTACATCAAACTATGCACACACAACACGGCGGAGACATTTATTTGCTAAATACCCTCAACGTGTTTTAATTTTCTTATTTAAAAATTGCATTCGCGGGCTTTTCTTTCCCCGTCAGTTATATGCCTTGGTTTCCGTGTGTGCGCGCGCTTTCTGCGTTTTGCTCTTTAATTGTCGACTCTTTCATTATGGCCATTTTATTAGAAGTCATGCTGGTATTCATATTGCCAAAATGCGCCCTTTTGTTCGTCGCAAAGAATAAACCGGGAGCTTTTTTTTTTTTTTTTTTTACTCAGTTGTTGGCTGATGGGGATCTCGCGAACGCACCCACCTTACCGCGTTCATCACTAACCGGGTGAGAACAGCGATCAGAAACCCCCTCAGTAATGACCTCCCTCGGTGGCAGTCAAATTTCTTTCTTCCGATACGGTGGAGCCATATCGCTCGCCGTTTGAGGTTTCGTTTGCCACGAGGAACCGCAAAAAGCTTACCCCCCTTGGCAATGCTATTCGAACATCCAACAGCACAGCAAGTCGGCATCGTGCTGCAGCCGAGCGCGTCTTCAAAAAAAAATGTCACAGTTTCGCCCTAAGGGCGAAGCAATGAATGCGATAGCAACACAGCAATGTCATACGAAGTAAGTTGAGCGGCTTTGGTTGCAATATGAATTGTAGTAAACATAAGCTGATTAAGTAAGCAGGTGTGCTGCGGCGTAAGTAGACCGACATGAAGAGAGACTCTGTGACCACGAGAAGGCGCGTGTGAAACGGTGGTGTTGATGAGAAAGGCTTCCCGTGGGCAGCGCGTGCGAAGGGACACACCTGGAGCGCTGCACTGCCGATCCGGGCAGCATTGCATGTGTAGCGTGCGTTGGAAAATGTGGCCCGACTATTACTAACTGCATGAACAAGCGTGGTGTGAGCGCGCACAAACAAACATGAATAGATCACACTGAATGACTGCAGACAACGACTGTCAAAACGCTGGCAGCAAGCACATACGCCGCAGCGGGCGAAGGTACGCGCGGTCTATCGCTTCAACGGAAACTGAGCGGCGAATGCACAGTGCATAAAGGTCAGAGCCATGTGGAGATAAGAGATGGTGCGGGCGAGCGACGAGCGACGAGCGCGGCTTTTGGCAGAGTAGAAGTGCGCCCCCCCCCCTCCCCGCTCCCTCCGGCACTGGCTTCCCGCTTCCTTGCTTGCGCGTGGGAGATTGAGTGCGTTCGCTCTCCGTGATAGCGCGCGTCCCCGCACGCTTCCGCTCGGGCATACGGCGCGCGGCGAAGATTTTTTCTATGCGGAACCTCACGGCGACGACGGCGACGTCGACGGCAGAAATCCGGTTGAAGTGTCCATATAATTGCTATCGCAATAAAATGTAAAAAGCCTACGCTCACGGACAGCGCACATGTGTCCAGGTGTGTCTACGCTCACTAAAGGCGCCGTTTTCTCGCGATAACGAAAGCCGCGCGGGTTATTCGTCACGTGTCAAGCCTCGTCCAATGAGAGAGCGGAAAACGGCGAAGAAGTCAGGAGAGGGGAGAGGGCGGGGAGGAATTTCTCCTTTCCTATTTGAAGAATGGTTTGCGCTACCTTCGGAACATACAGGGACCTTATTTCTGCCCACCACGATATGGTGGCGCTTGCTTCACTTGCAGAGCGTCCCTCCCACTGCAGCAATTTTTGTATACCCTCCTAGGTCGGCACCCGCGGAATTGCCGTCGTCCAGGAGATTACCGGAACAGCCAACGATTGCGCACAAGTGAACTTTTCAGACTGACTCATAACCTTCTCAAAAGAAAAACAAGAAAAAGCGTGGATCCTTTATTGAGCCACGTTATGGACATGCACTTACAAAGGCAAATGCGTGGGGGGCATAAGTGAAGAGAAAGCTAGGGAGTTTCAACAAGTGAACAATAGAAGCAACGTCATCAAGCCCCGGTCGCGCCTACCGCTAGTAGAAACTGCATTTTGTCGCTGGGTTCATGTTTGTACCAGGGCTGCAGCCAAAGACCTTCTCGAACTCTGGGTCGTTCATCAACGCGGAATTCACTCTCCGCCTCGACGGCTCGTTGCATATTCCAGCTACAGATGCGGCAGTACTCGATCTGCGTTCCAGGAGCGCTCGCGGTTGGCATAAGTTAAGCGCGTGGTACACATAAAACAGTTGGTTCGTCGAGACGCCCTCGGCGTTCTGGAAGCGGTAGTCCGTCCGGTGTCTGCTCCGAGACATGATGTACATCCGGTACAACTTCAGCACCGGAGCTACAGCCGCAGCCTCAGCGATTTCTCGCAGCAGCGCCTGCTGCCGGCGACGGGCCACCGCGTCACCCGTGTTCTCCGCGGTGTCACATATTTCAGGTCTCTGGCTGCTGAAGCAGTGCTTTCGTGCCTGGTAGCTCTGGCGCGCTGTCTGAGACCACCAGGAAGCCGCGCCGCCTTCAGACCTGAGGCTCCCGCCACCATTGACGCTTCCCTGAAGAAGTGTCAGGAAGAGGCACCGCACAAGGCGGGAGCCGATGCGCGGTATCTGGAAGAGCAGGAAGAACTGTGTTGCTCGACC
Organism: Dermacentor silvarum; assembly: GCF_013339745.2. NCBI lineage: Eukaryota > Metazoa > Arthropoda > Arachnida > Ixodida > Ixodidae > Dermacentor > Dermacentor silvarum. Next base: position 30,326,769 of record NC_051155.1, read on the forward strand.
GGTGACATTGACCAACGTTACCGGGAAATAGACATTGCTCAATTCGTGGTCCACAGAACAGTCTGTGTCGAATACGCTGCCCTTCCAGAGGTCGTTCTTGTCGAAATGATCTAGCAGGGACGCACGAAACAGGTGTTCGCGGATTGCCTGGTATGATTCGAGTGCGCGACCTGGCGTCACCTCAGGGAGGTCCGCGAAGAACTCCCGTGCCACTTGGGTGTTACTCATCCAATGCGGGAAGAAGGCATGGATCTGGGTCTCCGTGAGGCGTTTTAGGAGCTGCGATTTGGTCGATACGTCTAGCCATGTCGTTTTGGCGATGGCCGTCATGAGCTCGTGCTTGAGGTCATCGATGATGTTGCGTATGGCAACATTCTCAAGTGTGGTCTTGAACCTTGTGTAGGCCATGTAATGGACCATGCGAGGTAAAGCTTTGTCAAGAGCCTCGAGGCAGACCTTGTCACGGTTCGGTGGGTCCCACAATGCGGGAAGAACGAACGGTTTGATGTGGTCCACAAGGATGTAACCGAGGTAGTTGAGTGTGACGTGAGGGGGAGTCACCCTAATGGCCTCGATCAGGTCATTGATATAGTCAGAGGACTGCAGCAGAAGGACGGGTTCTCCGGTTATGTTATCGAGCACATCGCCGAGAGCGTTTAAGACAAAAGGCTGGAAAAGACTCAAGTCCCCGAGGCTTCTGACTTGCTCTTCGCTATCTTTAGTTGATGAACTTTCCGTCAGTCGAAGCACGTAGTGAACAAATTCTAGAGCCTCGTCAGCAAGACCTCGAGGCGCTTTGGGGCTCACGAGACGCATCAAATCATGAAGTACTCTAGAACGCTCGCTAATTGATTCGTTATTGCTGAAATCATCGAGAGTTCCGAAAGCACTCGATTTGTCCAACACTACCACCGCGTCTGATGTTCTTGCTACTTTAGTAAGGTGAACCTTTAGCAACGTTGGTATGCCGAAGTACCTGAGGATTTTGGCCGATGTGTTCCAAACAGTCGAAACAGTGTTGTCTTCGTCTGCTTCATATGGCCAACCGCGCAGACCAGTAGCGTTTAAGGCAGATTGCAAAGGACCAATTTTCAAAGAACGCAACGCACTCACGTTCATGCACTCAATCCACAGACGTCGTGCGGTAGAGACGGGGCTGTCGACAAAACGACGTTCCTCGCGGAGGATTTTGAGAATAGCGTTCTTGATGTCGTCGACAATCATTGAGTCCGCGGCACGGTAGTCAGGGCTGGACGTGGGAATGGAGCACGCAAAACTGTAGAAGTCACCACAGGGATTCACCGACCAGTTCAGGGAACCCGCAATGTAGGCGCCTTCTCTGCCGCACTCAGGAGTTCTGCACAGACCGAACGCCTCCTGCGTGGCGCCGCTCCCATTACTCTTGATGTTGAAGCTGCGCAAGAAGTACCGGTACCAGGGGCTGTTCATGGTGCTGTTGAACTCGTCCGAGTCGACGAACATTGACATGTAGCGGCGCCGTCCATACACGCTTAGAATGGCCAACGCGCCGATGATCGTGGCCAGCAGCATGAGAAAAGCGACTATGATATGCACCTGGTAGCCCGTCTTGCGGTTCTCGCGGATCACCTCGCACCGAGCCTGATCAGCCATCCAGCGATCGTATGTTCGGCATGTCTGCCCGAGAGCCAGTTTGCTGGATTTCGCCTGCATGCAATGGAACAGCTCTTGAATAATATCGAAAAACAATTATTACCCGTTCCTCTTAATTTATGAAAACCTTTCGATTCGGTTAATCATGCCATTTTTTAAAGAAAGATGCAACAATATGGAATCAGCTAGGGGACTAGTACTCGATTTAATTAGCAGTTACCTCGACAATAGGTTTCAGTAGACTGTTTTAAAGAATTTTATCTCTGACTGCGGGAGTGTCATTGCTGGTGTCCTCCAGGGAATCAACTTCTGTCCTGTCTTCTTTTTACTTTACATTATAATGGTATAGTTATTATATCGCGCACAGGTGTCTTCACCAGTTACACACGACACTTACGGTTATCTTTTTTTCTTCTTTACACATGATTCATCTTGTCCATAATTGAAGTTACTGCTACTAAATGGCTAAATGAACTTAATTGCCCTATGGCTAAAACCTGCTACGCTTCAGCTGAACGTTTGTCAAACAAAATATGCCATATTCCCTGCCAAAAAAAAAACAAGACCTTCGAACAGGTCTTCAATCTGACATTTGAAAGCACCATCCTAGTTTGAGAACAGTCAGTAAAATTTCTAGGTGTGGTATTTGATGAATATATCTTGTGGTCGATGGGTGCGCCATTCGACATTTGATAGATGCACACAAATATAGCACGCTCTGTTGGTGTAATTAACAGGGTCAGAACTTCGATGTCGTTCAATGTTAAAATGCAGCTTTATTATTCCCTAGCTTACTCAAACATACAGTACGGCCGCGTAGTTTGGGGGGCCACATGTGGTAATAACCAGTTCTTTCATTCATGTCCGTAAATGTTCCAGCTTTTGTTTTGAAGATGTATCGCTTGTTGTATGTTATTCAGACATATCAGAAAAACTAGCTCTTCATATACTATCCCTCTTTAACACAGACAATAGACAATTTCAGCCTAAATATTTAGTTACACACCCGACTTACAACTTTAGATACCTACACCTGGTAATACCAGACAGACCCAGGACAAATTATAGCATCCACAAGCTTACTTTTATAATACCTCAAATAATAAATCTCCGCCAAGAAATTCTTTAACTCGCAAAGATACTACCTCCCTAAATTAAAAAAAGTATACATGACAAGCTACAAAATGCATAGACTTTTTAAATTTTCAGTTATGAATTTTTTTCCTCGTGCTACTCTGAACTAATTTTATCTGGTATGATTATACTACCTATTTAGCTATCCCTTCAATCTTCTGCAGTAGTCATTTCTACTTTGGGCATAGATTTTCACTGCAGCGATCATGCTCGACCTTTCTCGGTTTGTTATTGTACCTGTAAAGTGTTGTGCGTATCTTGAATTATGATTTTGCATATTTTGATTTGGTCTACTATGCTGATTTTCTTGCAATTTCCTTGTTTTCCTTATCTGTTTTGTTCACGGATAGCTATAAAATTGATAGCTATAATTAGTGTTTTTCTTACTTATGTTCTCCTGAAGTTTTCTGTGCTATTTTAATCTATGCGTGCGCCAGCGCTCAGACCTTAGGATTGTTCCTGGACACGGTAAATAAAAAAATGACTGATTGATAGAATGATCATTATACCAAAGACGTAGCGGGTAAAAGGGTTGCAACTACCTAATAACACCTGCATTTATAAGCTAACAACATTGTTGAAACAGGTGGATGTCATATTCCATTACTAGTAAAGCCCAAGACTGCCCTCTTTCGCGCTGAATCTTTGCAACGCGTCCTTCATTCTCTGAATGTGCAGTCCCAGATAACTTGAGCAGCTAAATACACTGCAAACTAGTTCAATTTTGATGTTATCGTGGATGCATTGGTACACTCACAACTATCTCGCATTAGCTGCCAATACCTCAGTGCACCGCGACTTGCTTCAGCGTCGTGTATCCCAGCGGTCATTTAGATTTTTTTTGAAGGTGCAAAGAAGTGGTCATTACTAGTTGCTTGATCACACTAAATGCAAAGCTGCCGCGTTAAAATTAAGCAAGGCAAGAAATAAGTAGATATCAACTCAGGCTCATTATTTCCTAAGACTGCAGTGACCGACTTGCTGCTGACATACTCAGCCTTTTCCAGCTTTTGCGTGCAGTACCTAACATGTAAGAATTCGCTTACTTGAATGTATCATCATCATCATTAGCCTATTATGACCACTGCAGGACCAAGGCCTCTCCCTGCGATCTCCAATTGCCCCTGTCTTGCGCTAACTGATTCCAACTTGCGCCTGCAAGTTTCCTAACTTCATCACCCCACCTAGTTTTCTGCTGTCCTCGACTGCGCTTCCCTTCTGTTGGTGCCCATTCTGTAACTCTAACTGTCCACCAGTTATCCATCCTACGCATCACATGGCCTGCCCAGCTCCATTTTTTTCTCTTAATGTTAATTAGAATATCGGCTATCCCCGTTTGCTGTCTGATCCACACCGCTCTCTTCCTGTCTCTCGACGTTTGGCCTAACATTTTTCGTTCCATCCCTCTTTGTACGGTCCTTAACTTTATCTTAACATATATCTGACGCTTTCTAAGATTGAGTGATTGACTGACTGATTGACTGACTGATTGATTGATTGAATAACTTTATTTTTTGCAGTCCTGCAGAACGCGTATTAGCACGTCGCGGGCCGCTCCTACGTCGGGACCGACAGGCCTAGCCTGCAGATGCCTTCAGAATTGTTGACTCCAATGTCACATCAGGTTCTGAGATGTATTTTAACCGCCTTCGGCATTTCTTTTTTTTTTCCACGACACCTGACGAAGCAATGTTGAAGATTAGGACCCTCGAAGTAACGATCGCTGGCCTTGATAACTCACCCCGATTATATCAATTTCAGTGATTGTACACCATATTACTGACGCTCTTTCGGACATCATTAACCTCACTATTTTTTTTTTCTTTTGGCTAGTGCTTTCCCTCGTGTAGTCAAGCGCCGTTAGCTCGAGGTCGCAGGTTGAGCCCAGAGCCCCGGCGGCCGTATTTAAACGAGGGCGAGATGCCCACACGCTCGTATACTTTGACTGAGGCAGCTCCCTGCGGGAGCCATATATAGTAACTCTAGACTGAGGTACACTTATAGAACCTCTGGTGGTCAAAATGAATACTGAGTCCTCCACTACGAATTGTCTCATATTCAGATCACGGTTGCCGCACATAAAACCCCAGGGTTTAATTTAAATAATTTTTTTTTCAAATTCGGTCAGGTAATTCACATAAAAAAAGGGTGATCGCACGGTTGTGCACAAGCATAGGCCAATTTGTGTGCTTACATTTTTAGTAAGGTGTTCTGTATCCGCCACGCGGTCTGATAAGATTGTACCAGCGATGACGTGTGCTTGACCGGCATGCAGCGTTATCTATGAAATTGCGCTGCTGTATGAAATAAAGGCTTTTTCGTCTTGCTGCCACCGATGCGTCGTTACTGCTGCAGAACAGAACGTGCTGAAAAGCGTCTAATGAAAGATTTAAATACATTTAGTATCCTTTCTGCCTACTGGTATGGCTTTCGTTCTGGCTATTCCACTGATCTAGAACTTAGATCTGATGGAATATCTTAAAAAGCTATAGACGAAGGTCTATAGCTTTTTTATTAGTATAGAAGCCTTTATACTCAACTTATCTAAGGCATTCGACTCTAACAAACACACAATCCTCTTCGAAAAACTTGAAGCGATCGGAATAACCGGACCGCCAGTACTAATTAACCGCAGTTACAAGCTAGAAGTCAAGTGGTTAGCATTTTTTCCGCCTACTGAAAAGTAACAAGTAGAGGTGTACCGCCGGGGTTCATACTAGCCCCACTATTTCTGCCCAATTTATATTGGCGATCCATCTACTTGCGTCTTATCATTTAAATGCATTCTGTACGTTAACGACACAAACATATTTCACTCTTACAAGTGCATCACATTGCTAACAAATAGGCTGAACAAGCACATTGCTAAAATCTGGACATGGCGTGAACAAAGCAAGCTACAAATAATCATTGGACGAAATTTGTCATTTTCACTTCCTATAAGTGATCGCCCGAATACATTCACTCTATTTCCATCAACTAGCACCCGATCCCAGCAACTGAAAAGGGTAGAGGCTTGGGCATGTACGTAATTCATGCGTGTCTTTCTATCTTGTCCCTGTATTTTGCGAAGTGCCTGTGTTACCTCGCTATTGATTTTTGTACTTCATTTACATAGTTAAAATTAAAAGAGTATTCGGAAACACGCGTTCCAATGAAATCTTGAATGTTTCTCGCCTTTAACTCTCATGTGGCTTTATTACGCTTTTATTCACTGCCATATTATTTTCAAAATTTTATCATTGGTTAAGACTTATAAAGGTATCCTGATGTAAATCCAAGAAATTCATATATTAACATTTTGCTTGCGTGACACTACCGCGAATTACCAGCAGGTAATACCAGCATGACATGCAAGTAATAGTCTGAATGTAGCCGCTCTTGTTAACTATAATTTTGTCATTTTTAGTTTCAGTGTACTAAATGGTAAGGTACCAGTAACCGTCATCCCAAGGACATCTCATCTTAACATTTGCGATACAAGATTTGCCAAGCGTATGAACTTTATTTTACCGAACGTTCAAACTTCGACAAATTGGCCGTCTGTTTTTCTACAACACTCTAGAACACACTACCATTTTCCCTAAAATTGCACAAAGCTTATCTATCTAAAACAAAACTTAAATGTTGTCGTTGAGCTGCTTGAAACTAACACTTTCGTTACTTTTGCATTCTGTATTTGTGTTCTCCAATTGTTCTGGTCGCGTATTCTTATTTTTATTCTCTCTCTCTCTCGTTCGCCATCTTTCGTTCTTCCGGGTACTGAACGTTCTTCCGGGTACTGAAAATTGCCTCGTTCAAATTTGTCATTTCTGACACTTTATTTAAATTTAAAGCCATACATTGTATTTTGATTGTATTTTATAAAATTTATTACGATTTTATAGATGGGAACTTCATGTGTTAATTGTCAATACTGTTACGTGTAAATAATTCTTGTCATCATGCACATGAGCTCAATTCATTTCATTACTCCTGCATATACATCACTTGTGACTCCTACCTGAATAAACAGATTTTTAATCCACATAATTTTTACCCTTTCTAGTAGGCGCGCGTTCGTTTGTTATCTATGGTGACCTATGGTTCAACTATCACAAGTGGAATTCGCGCACTTGAAGTTTCGTGCACGACGAAGGCACAGAGCTCGCTCGTGCTGGAGATCTTGTAAATTGTGTGGCATTAGTGCCCTCATACATTAGTGAGCAGTGCTGCGGCGATGAACCTTATTTATTTAATCACAAAATACTTGCTACGCGTGGCAACTTCTGGTGAATTCTCAATGATCATTCACCTGTTTCTGTAAGCTATCAAGATTTTCTTTATTCTTTACAGCATTAAGAGTGGTCTTTTCATTTTGTGTTGCAAGGTTGCAGAAGTACAGCCTATCACAGGCGCTAGAACTACCGAGAACACAGTAAACTCCGGCGTTCCTGCTTTATTTATGCGTTGGTGATATCAGATGGTGGAATTTGAACTGCACAAATCGAATGGAATGCTTCCTTGAGGGTGCGCACTGGGCTAGTTGATAGTGAATCGTGTAGTGCAAAGTAGGGCGAGAAACTAGGAGTGAGACACACAACACGAGCGCCGCGTGTCGTCTGTGCCTCAGTCCTTGTTTCTCGCGCTGTTTTACATTACGAGATGCTTCCTTAAGTATATGTATTATTGAACATTTAAAACCAGACACAATCACTTAATTCTACTTCACTTCTGTATATTGACTCGTCACATGCAGGTGGGCGTCGATATTCTACATCGACATCGGCGTCGTCATGCCCAGAAGGCATCGTGGACCACGTACCTGTGGGTCCCGCGGCGTGAGCGCCCTCTGGTCGAGGTAGGCGGGCTTTCTGGTCGGTATAATCGGCACCTGGCGGCTGCTATCGAACGTCGATGGCACAAACGTGGTAGATGCCAGGTAGGAGGACGGCGCCGCGAGCCTTCCCGTGGCACCACCACCGAAACCCCCGCGCGCCATTTGAGCCCCGAGGTCGCTGTAGCTATCGGTGGTGGAGCTGTCCGTGAGATACTCTTCCTCGGTGTAAGTGCGGGACATGTGGCGAAGCACCGGTGCCGACGCCGTGTACGTCGACAAAGGGTTCAGCAGCGGTGACGCGTTAGACACCATGGCGGACGCAGGTTGGTAGGCGGCACTGCCCATGGTCCCATAGTAATTGCACGGGTTGTTGTAGACAATGTACTGAGGCGGAGACGCCAGCACTGGTGTCGCGGACTGGTACGTGCTCACCCCGGAGACAAACTGTGGTTGCGGCTGCTCCACAAACACGGGCTGTTGCGTGTAGTCGTGCAGTTGCGACGAGTACTCCTCGATGGTCGTCGTCGTCGCCGCCATGGCACCGAACGCGGCGTCGCCCTCGTACGCCCACTCCTGTGGAGCGTAGGTGACCGGCGTTTGGTACTGTACCAATGCTGGTTCTTCGAGGAACATTTCTTGCTCGTAAACGGGCGCCGCTGGTGGCATGTCGTAGTCCGGCCCCTGTTGTATAACTACCTGGGTCTGCCTCACTGAAGCAGTTTGTGGCAACGGCGCCACTGACGGCGGTGATACAGTTGGAAGAGCTACGTACGCGTCCGTCTGGTAAGTCTGATAAGAAGGCACGTGAGAAATGTAAGTTTGATCCGTGGCCCGCGAGACTAGACTCTGCTGCGACATCACAGCCGAGCACGGCGTTACGAGACCCGCCTGATACTGCGGCGTTGTATCAGCTATCCGAGTGGCACTCAGCACTCGCTGGACCGGCGTCACTACTTCCGTTGAGGTGGAAATGACTGGCGTTGCGTAAGTGGGTACGATGGCCGGTGCTGACATACGGTGGGTAGCCACCATCATATCCTCCGCCAGTAGGGGCTGAACCTCCGGTACCACCTGGTGTGACAAGTAAAACCGGATCGCTGTTGAGATTTGGCGATACCCTAGGGTTCTGTTGGGGGAACATTTTCAATGGCTAGCTAATTGGAAATGTTCTCCCAACAAAAACCAAGCTCGTCAATGGCAACGTAGCTTTAATAAAACATTGCTGCACTATGAGCGGACACCACACCTTTAATGCTTCCAATTATTTGAATGTTCTCAATGGTAGTGCTTTGGCAAAAGCTATTACAACATACGAGAGCACTTCAATACATTTTGTTACACTAAAAGAACAATTCAGCGAAGTGAATTGACAACTTATAAAGAAATGCGTAAGTAAAGTGATGGGCGCAACGATGCAGCAGTGTCGTAATAAAAATAGTTGAATTGAAATGACTCCATGATGATTTTTATTTTGGAAGGACCACTTAAATTTTCCGCCAAAATCACGTCAGAAAATACCCGTGTTGAATTTTGTGTGCAACTGACAGCTTCGGTTTAAGCTGCAGTATGTTTGCGCGGACTATTTTTTTTCCTCGTGGCGCTGTATATGCGTTGAATTGGGCAGATGCGGCCCCAATGTATACCGAGTGACCTTCGCTTATTGGTCAGGTACGTGTAGCTAACTTGCGCCACTTTCTTTCGCGCGAAGAAAATAAACTATGCTAGCTGCTGGAACTATGCTGATAAGCACATCACGGCTTTCCTGGTACTGCAAACATAAGGAAAGACTGCGAATAGTAGAAAAGAAAGTTAGGGGCAGCTTCACACTAGTGGCGCGAAGACTGGGCAAACAGCGAAGCTGGTGACCCCACCTAGCTTTATCTCGGTTAGGCCAAGTTCTTGCGAGGTTATGCTTCGAGACTCGGCCACGCTTTGCGCAAGATCACCCCGGAATCATCGACAGCCCAAGGAGCAACCAACACTCGGTCTTTGAAGTCTCTGAACGCTTCTGGACGCTGAAACGTTTTTGCTCGGTTTCGCTGGCTCGTAACTCCGGATCTTCTGCGCCGACGTTTCGCCGCCGCTTCGGCGGCGCGATACTCGGGATCGGAACAAAGTCGTCTCACTCGGTCTCAATTAGCGGTGCGGCGGCTTTCGCTCCACGCTTCCTTTTCTTCAGGAGTGACGCCCTTCTACGGCCGCCCCATCTTCGCGGTGATGTGCTCGGCGCGGAGACGGCGGGGCTTCTGTGTCGCCGCGGCGGCGACGCAGAGCTATATATTCCGTTGATCTATGCAGGGACATCACGGCTTCGCTCCGCCTCTGCGCAGCCGCGGCAACCACTCCGCGCGGCGCGGTTACTTCATGGTTCGGCAAAGCTAAAGCGAAGCCATGCGGCGCGCGCGATGACGTCACGGCTCACGCAGCTGTGGTGAGGTTGGACGCGGTCGGCGCAGCTGGGGCGAAGCGTTGCTAGGCGACGCATAGTGACGTCATCGCCAGGCGGAGGTTTTGCGGCGTACACTCGACGGACCATCCGCGAGCTTAAACACCTTCGCTAGTTCACAGGGGTATGTGCCATTGCGCTTGGGCCCTTTCTGCACTACCACCAGTAATCGGCCCACATTTCTTGCGTTACACCTGACGGAAAACACCCAGCTTAAACAGCTTCGCTGTTAAAAAAGAAAGACGGACACAGCGGACAAGAACCCTGCATGGTCAAGTGAACCAAGCCACAAAGTAAGTGATGCAGTAGCCAAAGGTATTTCATGGACATCGTAGTGATACCGTCGATATAGGGGCAGCAGTGCAAGTGTCACGGAAGCAAAATTACCTTCGTACGCCTAAAAGCTGCTTAATAAGGGTATAAGCGTGCGCAGTGAGGCAGCGTTTTGCACGCATGTTGAAATGCCTGAGAAAAGCCCATCAGTGAACGCATCTTGTAGTGCTAGTTAACATTTCGTCATTGTTTGAAAAGACCTTAAGTAAGTTAGCATGATGAGATCCCTCACTTGCCTATACGTACAGGAAAGCGAGTGCAATTAACACTTTTTATTGTTTTGGGAACCAACACATGTGGCCGTTTTGCTGTTTATGAAATAAAAGAGCCACATACCTGATTACAAGTACATTTGAAGGGTTAAACCGATAAAGACGACAAAATCAAGGTGCATAGAGGCATTGTAGGAGCACTATGTGACGCACAAAGGCTCCGGATGCATCATCCATTACACCCGGCGCCGTGAATGCAAGTTATGGAAAAAGTGATGAATTCGTTGGCAAGAAAGCTACCCAGAAGCGATGTGCTTTCGTGGATTGTAAAGCCTCCTCTTGCACCTAAATGGCCCAACCCAGCAAAATGCTTTACTTTAAGTTATTGACGAGCAACAGCTACGCGTTCGAAACTTAGCTACATTCGAGAATTGCTGCGACCGAAAGTATACATACATAAACAGCTTTATATTGGTCACACTATGTGTTCCCGTAACTGCGTTGTCGGGGACGGTGCTGACATTGTTCCCACTGCTAAAGTTTGCCATAGCACCATTAGGAGCCTGCTAGGATGCACTAAATTGCTTTGTCACTCCGCGAAAAAATTTGCTAAGCAACATTTCAGAGAAATATGGTAAAATATAAGGAGCAACACAATGATCAGTTGAAGGGAATCAGGGTGAAACTTAAAATGGCTTCATAACAGGTGTTCAACGTAGCCTATATAAGACCACGTAGCCCATAGGCAAAAACCGCAGGAGCCTATAGACGGTTTCAGTGTTTACAAACAAACCTCGGTTGCCGCTGATTGGTGGCCCCATCGAAACTTCCGGCAGGAGAGCTAGAAGCACTTCCGGCTATGTTGTTTGAAGGCATGCGCGACGTGAGGCTGGCGTGTCGATGTTAGCACTGCTTGGTGGCATCTGTGACGAGCTGATTCTACATCGTGAATATTGTCGAGATGACGAGCGATTACTTTAGGGCGCTTAGCACCGAATCAAAAGATCGGTATCGCCAAAAGCTGATGCTTAGAGGCAGAGAGCTGCTCGATCCGCTGGACGATGATGTCGTGCGATTTTCGTTTTCGCTGGGCTCCAAACACCTTCCCTCAATTACAACCCCGGAGCAACAAGCGGAGCATCTTAAGGAGGACATGCAATGAACGCAGACTGTTGTCTTCAAGGCAGGTAATGGGACTGCCGAAAACTAGAAAAACTTTAATGGCACTTTTTTTCTTCTTTCTGGGGTTTTACGTGCCAAAACCAGTTCTGACTATGAGGCTCGCCATAGTGGAGGGTTCCGGATTAATTTTGACCACCTGGTGTTCTTTAACGTGCCCTACAACACAAGCACACAGGCGTTTTTGCATTTCGCAATGGCACTTTTATTGCTGCAAGATGGAGGATGAAGTGGTAAGCTGTGCATGTGTACATGCACATGTTTTCTGCGTCATATGCCTTGCTTCTGCTTTTCAATATGCATTCACAAATAACTGTACATTCTCAAGATTCATTTAGTGCAAGAAGCCTAGGTCGACTGAAGTAGGACTAACTTAAATGCTCACGAATTTACCACACTTCTAACAAAATGAAACCTGTAGTGTTGGGCACGAGATTGCAATCCATAATTGGCCTCCGTTAATTCGTAAATGCTTTTAGAATGTGGCCGAAACTTCCTACATGCATGCACGGAAATCGCTAACTTTTCCGCGATTATGCTCTGCGATGCCGATACAAATGCTCAAATGCCGCGCGGTGGCTCAGCGGTTACGGTGCCCGGTTGCTGACCCGAAAGCGCCGTTTGGGCCCCGGCCGTCGCATTTCGATCGAGGCGAAATGCTAGAGGTCTGCGTACTGTGCGATGTCAGTGCACGTTAAAGAACCACAGGTGGTTGAAATTATCCGGAGCCCTCCACTGCAGCGTCCGTCATAGCCTGAGTCGCTTTGGGACGTTAGACATGATAAACCAATGCGCACATGTACCTAGGTAGTAAAGCTGCGGAAGTGCACTTGTGCCCCAGATACGAAATACATTGAAATAAAATGGCGGTAGCATGGCACCCGCTAAGCAATAATTTTAACTCATGTTCGTAGCATGGCGATCCACGCCGAGGCAAGAAACTGGACGAGCGGGCAAACTCGGGGCGAAAGTCGAGCTGCTCTCGCGTGAGTTACACGACATACGGCCAGAACAATCGTGCAGTAGCACTTTTATTATTTAGCATTATAGCAGTCCGGCTACTCCACGTAGTAACGTACCTTAGATGAAGCCAGCAGAGCAAATCTGGGAGCTCTTGGTAGGCTCTCCCAGATTTGAAAAACACCGTTGACGAGTAAACGTAATGAAAACAGTGTATGCTCCAAGAGCTACTCGCCGTCACGCAACACACTGAATGCCACCAGTCACTCTTATATTGATATACCCGAAAAATAATACATATATGCGTAGGACGAGCGCGCGAGCGAACAAATCAAAGCAAAAACTAGCAAAAGGAACGGCTACCGGAAGTTTCCTAAGGGCGCCGGATGCCGGTGCACAGCGTCGCCAGAGCGCGGTGGCGCTGGATGAAACCATCTATAGATAGGAGTACCTTTAGTTTTTCCGAATTTTTCACATCAAAACAATCTTGGTATGCACCCATATTAAATTTGCTACACGTTCCATTACATGTTGCTGCGCCAGCATTGTGTAATGCTCTCGGTCCTTTTAGGCTACAATAAATGAAATGAAATAAATGAAAAGTTCTCAATTATGACACGGTATTTGTTTCGAACAATGATGAAATGCTTATTGGAGGTTTTTTTTTTCAGATTTTGTGAAGCGAAATGAACCGTGAGAAATATTTTTATCGAATGTTCTGCGTGATTTCTGTAGCTCTGTGGCCAAGTACACGCATAACCTAGGGCAAAGCAAGTATCCTACTCTCCGCAGAAATTAAAAGCGTCTGTAGTTCTGCTAGAAGCAAAGAGAAAAGGAAACTTCTTTGTCATTTAACCACCGCCTCAACCGTTACAACTGGTAGTGTCTATGAAGTTTCATATTTCGTGGCGTCGGATATTACTGCAGTTTTCCCCATCTGGCCGAGCTTGAGAGTTTAGTTTGAACAGGTATAAGCACAAGCGTATGAAAGCGTTGAGAAAGGGTCATACCACTGTTACCTGTGCCTTAAAGAAACTCGTTGCGAAGGTCATCGACTAAGCAAATTTCACATTTGCTTGAAAAATTAGATATCTCGAAAAGCAAGTATCTCTAACTACTGCTTCTACCTGCTCGACTGAGCGATACATTTGCTGAAATGGCAACACTGACCGCCGCCTAAAAGTATTCTAAATAGGATGCTGCAGCATCACTCGAGTACTCACCACGGGAGCGGCCGCCTGTTGGTACAGCCCTGCGTCCCCAAAAGCGAGGCGCGCTTGCGAAGGCACCCTCTCCGATAGCGGATGCTGCGAGTAATCGTCGTAACCGGCCGTGTACCGCGAGAATCGGTACGGGACCCGATCGTACGACTGGCTCGACCGCGCGTAGTACGTGGGGTAGTAGCGCCGGTACGTGCCGTCAGAGTGCCAGCTGCGGTCCTTGCGGTGGCGACGCTTGTGCCGGCCGTGCTTCCGTCCGCGGTGTCGCCTCTTGTGGACACCATCGTCGTCATAGTCTCCTTCGTCACCTCTTTCGACGAGCATTTCACGCAGCCGCTGGGTACCCTCACGACTTTCCGCGTCATCCCAATCGCCCACGCGGTGTTGTTGTGTTGTGACCTGGTAGCACGATACCGAATTCCTCGTGGTAACCGTGTCGCTGGACGATCTGTCGTCGGCGCCTTTCATCCTGTACACTTTTCCTGCGCGCAGCTTCCTCGGGTCCACTGTCGTGATGTGCGTGATGAACTCGAACTCCTTCGAGCCCCGAGAGGTGGCGGACGCCGACGAGCGGCTACTTCGTCGTCTCGTCGATGCGCTGCCACGCGTAGTGCTTCCCCCTGATGTCCACGAAGAGCTGCCGGATGTGGAGCCCGATGACGAGCGTCGCGTAGTGGAAGATCGTCCCCGAGTCGAGGAACTACCCCGTCTCGTCGTCGAGGAACTTGGTCGCCGCCGCCGTGTCCGTTGCTGCTTGCGTCGCCCGCTGCGCTTCTTCTTCGGCTCAGCATCGCCTTCGTTCAAGCCGAGCCACGAGCAAATGGTGCTGATGCACGAACCCTGCCGTTTTCCGGACCTCTTGCGACGGGACCGTCTCTTCGAAGCTCGAGGCGATGCGCTGCGGGAGGTTGCCATCGCCGGCTGCGGCATTATTCGGAATTCGTCCGCCACGTTCTCGAGCATCTTGCAGCAATGCTCCAGCGCGTTCGCCACGCTCGCAGCCGGACCCGGCGCCGGTTGTCGGAGCGGGGGCTGCCCGTAGTTGGCAGGATTGAATAGCTGACTGTGCACCATGGTGAGTGTGGCCGGCGCCATCTGCGGCTGCTCCTGCAGACGCTCGAACGGTATGTCCCCGGTGCTCTCCCAGTCTTTGAGGGCACGCCGGCTCTGTCTCGCGGCACGACGCCGGCGCCGCTTTTCTCTGCGAGCGCGGTGGCGCCTTCTGCGCTCGGCGCTCTTGAGTCGCTTGAGCTCACGATCCGTCCGACTGTTGACCATCATGCTGAGCTGGTTCAGAATTGCAGCCTCTTTCTGCACATCCGAGCTAGAGCTGCTGTCCGCGCGTGCAGCTGCAGCTACCAGCATGGGCGGCTTTTGCGTGGCAGCTGCCGCGTAGCCCTCCCGCGGTGGACTGATCGACACTTTTGTGTCGATGCGTGGCGCGCCGTCCGCTCCGGTCACCTTGCGGGACGTGGTGCGTATTACGCGTGCCTCGGGGCTGATGTCGATACCGCGCGTATTAGCGCCGTAGAACCGGCGGGAGCGACGGCGGCCTGGGCGGGCACCTGGAAGCTCAATGCGACGGATGATGTTTTCTTGCGAAGTCGAGTAACGGGGTTCTCCACCGTCCGGAGATGGGATCTCCTCGATCTGCTGCCGCGTGATGGCCTCGATGCCACGACGAGGTGGGGGCGGCGGTTCCTCTTCCGGTTGGATCATCTCTATCTCAGTTTTGGTGCGTATTTTGATCTGTGGTCCACCGGGAGCCTGGATTACCTGTTCCGTCATTCCAGGCTCCATCGTTTCGACAGCGCCCGTCGCTGACGGAATAGCCTGCACGTTGAACTGCTCCGTCGGCGTTCGCTCCGAGGAACCTTGCACGAAAGGTCCCGGTGGCTGCGCTCCTTCTACGGAAGTCATGAGCTGTTGCAAGTTGGGCGGCTCCTGCGACGACAACCTGTTGAACGTCTCCGGTGAGCCGACCATGCGGATTCGCTCCGTGAAGGGTCCGTCGACGGATGACGAGGAAGAGCGCTCGTGAGTGACCATGATCATGCCGTCGGGGAAGCCCATCGGTGGCAGTGGTGGTATGCTCTCTGCCGGCGGCGGCGGTGGTGCGGCAGGCGCCTGGGCGACAGGAGGCGGAGAAGAGGGCGCTGGCGGCGGTGGCGATGCTGGCGCCGGTGGAGGTGGGCTTGCTGGAGGCGTAGCTTCATTGCTTTTCTTCTTTCCCTTGCTCTTTTTTCCCTTGCTCTTCTTCTTCTTGCTCTTACTTCCCTTCTTTTTCTTCTTTTTCTTACCCTTCTTTTTCTTCTTCTTTTTGCTTTTCTTGCTCTTGCTCTTGCTCTTCTTGCTCTTCTTCTTCTTTTTCTTTTTCTTCTTTTTCTTCTTTTTCTTTTTCTTCTTCTTCTTCTTCTTGCTGCTGCTCTCTCCGGCGTCATCATCGTCGTCATCGTCGCGTTTGATCGGCTTGCCCAACTCGAAGCGGTAATTCGCCCGCCGTCGGCGTTTCTTTTTCTTCTTCTTCTTCTTGCGCTTCTTCCTCTTGAGCGTCTCCTCGTGCGGTCGCTCCGGCAGTATGGCCTGCTCCTTCGTGTCGTCGCGGCGCGCCATGTGCACCACCACGTCCGAGGCCTGCTTCTTGTCGAACTCCTGGACTCGCACATCTTTCTCGAAGGACAGCTTCTTGTTTTCCTTCACGATTTCTTCGCCCCAGTCGAGATCAGACGGAGTGTCGCCCATCGCGATGTCCCACCTGCACGAATAATGTCCAGAATAAGCTGGACTGGAAGGGTAGCCACCGGGCAGCTACGACCGTATATTCCAATGCAAAGACGTGAATGGTGAAGTCGTACGGCGACAGAAGAGAAACGCACGCGTGTGTGTACGTGCGCGTGTGCGTGCGTGTCCTCTTTGTGCCAGAAATAGGCTAGGCTAAAAATTGCTGAAAAGGCATTTTCGCCGCAAATCGATCACATTAGGTTGGCAGGATAAATTTACGATGATCTCAGCGTGCAAATATAAACATCAGCGCAAGCAAGACGGCAACACCAACGATTTCTCTAAGCTCAGCTCAGTCGTAGATGCCGTCAATGCACGTGCCCGATCACGGGCAGGTGTCTTACGGATATCGCGTGACATATCGATACCTCATCTTGTTAAGAGGGGATAGGGCCTCTCGGAAAGCGAAAACAAAAGCACGAGTGAGTATTAGTGTGAGTGTTTAACAGATATCATGTGCTGGCAATTGAGGGAACATATTTATGCGCATCTATTCGCTGCTGTCTGCTACTGTGTATATTCGACAGGTCTATGAAGACAACTGGGTTATTGGCGTACTTTCTGAAGACGAGACAAAGTTAAGAAAAGATAACACTCAAGCTGGAACATGCAGCACCGGGGTGCTATGCAGGATGGGCCGAGTTTCTCGTTCGCACGAGTTTTACCCGAGTTTGCTAGAGGGCAGTCAGTGAACGGAGACAGCAAGGAACGCGCAAAAACAGCAGGCAAAAAAGAAATGTCGAGATAAAGCCGCGTATGACAACATGAGCGCACCCTGCGCGGCCCAGTGCTTCCGCGTCTCAAGCACAGAAGACTGCGCAACGAAACGCGCCAGCGCCGCGTATATTGCTATCAACGTATTGACACGTGTACTTGTATATATTTTACCGGTGACCGATTTTAAGCGGCTAACGTGATCGCTTGGCGTAGGACGCGCAAGCATGTATCGCAAGTTTCTCGTACGTTATCGATGCTTCTGTCCAGTTGTCTGTTGTCACCGACGCTTATGTAATCTGACTGTTTGAGCGACTGCGAATTGTCTAGTACTTGCTTGAAGACACGCGGACACCAGGAATTACTCTGGAACCTTCGACGACTCATGTATAAAAGCTTACGCGTTTCGCCGCTGATCAGATTTCGACGATCGCCGACTGTGTTCGCCGCTATTGTGCTTCGAGTGCAACTTGCTTTTGTGGGCACAGGTTAGCCCAATAAAATGTCCGTTTCGTCATTCACAGTTTTGCGACGGTTTTCTACACCGTCCCTACTACGTGTCAGTATTATTGCCATTTAGCAGTACCGTGACTGTCCCGCTATCTATCTGCACACTTGCCTGTGAGCCGCTTGCCACGCCTTTTTAGGGCCGCGTCAAGGGCGTGCTTCCTCTTTCGGGCCTTATCTTTATATCTTCCGTCGAATGCGAACAGGGCACATGCAGTGCTTTGTTGCATCTACACTTTCCCTCAATCGAATACGTTAAAATACAACAAATAAAATAACAAACATTTTATTTCTTAAAGTATATATTTTTCGTTTTGAATGCTATAAATTTCTGATGGAAAATGGAGATCGAGCGAGTTATTAAATTTAGCACTTTCTTGCCGCTAGTGGCGACAGTGAGGCGAAAGCTTACAAGCGGTTACATTCTAGAGGGTCGCACGCACGAGGCAGTCCATACGCAGGGCAGTCGCCAGGGGCGCTGCAGCTCTATGTTCGATAAAGTCAGTCATGACAATGATCTCCATTCCCTGTTTATTAGGGGAATGGCAACGCAGCACTGCGGCATGGCTGTTCACCGCAGGTGCTTCACTGAGGCGGCTATTAAGGCCGCCGCTTTACCAACTGAAACTACACTCTAGCCATGGAGACGGGAGCAACGGCTGTCGCTGCTAAAGGTGCATTCACACGAGCAGACGGAGCAGGAATTTTCGCAGCGGATGGCGTATCACGTGACACGCGCGTCATCAAAACGTGCCGCCCTCGCCTAGTCCGGCCTCCTCCGCTCGCGGTCCGGATTGAAAATGCTCGCCGGTATTTCCATCCGTCCGTTTGGCGGTCGTCTGACGTCAATTTAGCGTAGTCAGCGTCAAATCTGTCAACATTGACAGATTGGCGTGGCTACGATGGCGTGTTGTCGGCTTGAAGCCACGTGTGTTCTTGTTGTGCAGCAGTGACCGCACGTGATTTTGCTGTGGTGCAGCGAGAAAGGCGAGTCATGGTTGCGCGCGCATTTCTATTTACTCAGACCATGGAGCTTGCGTGACCTCTACATGAGTGAGGTGCACAAGAAAACGCTAAGTGACGAGGCAACCGTCACTCTTTTGGCTCTTGTTGAGGGATTCATAGCGCTATGGCATATAGAGCACGCCGAGCATGCAAACGCGCAGCTGCTAATAAGCGTTGGAGTCGAGAGTAAGCACGCGGATTAAGCGGCGGTCCGGCTGTGCGAATGCGACCTAACTCGGCTGCGCCGGATTCAAGTGATGACGTCACTGTTTGTCCGCGGAGCAGGCGGGATTTTGCCCTCACGTGTGTATCCACCTTAAATGGCTGTACGGTATTCTGGGGTTCGTATATAGTGACGCAGCAGTGAAAATGTACCAGTTTATCTGCATGCGCGAATACGCCGCGATGCATTGCGAAGTAGAGCGCCCTGCCCAGCGACGCATTTCATCGCTTGTCATCGCTTGCCCACTGAAGGTGCCTCCGTGCACATGTGCGCAGTATACTTGAGTGTGTTGTGCACTCCAAGGTGCTTGCCGATTGCCTCTGCTGCTGAGCCAACAGCGTTCGTACATGGACATCGTAACGACACAGCAGCTGATCGTGTTGCGACATTGCAGGCTCTGATACATCACCGATGACAGAGCAGCCATCTAAACCGACCGCTGCGATACGTTGTCGTTGGTAAACACTACGCAATCCTCAGCATCGTCGTCCACGGTGCATCGAGGCCTTGCAAGCAGCTACAGTGACGTGCCGATAATTGATGTGCGCTACGTCGCCACAATCCAGGCAATGAACCGTGTTATGGGACCATCACAGCCCAAGAAGATAAATGCATAAGTCAGCGAAAGCCGATGCTTTGTTTTTGATAGTGGTGCTCAGTACATCACCGATGACAGTGCGTTGTGCGTGTTTGATTTCTGTGGTCAAGATTGTTGACGCCGCTCAACTCTGCACCGCGTCGCTGTTGCCGAAAAATAAATTGGGCATGGCCCAACCATGGTGGGTGCGCGCACAAGAGTTACATGCTTCGGCGGGGCACGACCTAGGGTTTTGATTGACAGGCGAACTAGTGCCAACTCGTACATCACGAAACCCCCCCTTCGAGTTGAACTCGCGAACATGGCGGTGGCAGCAGCAGCCTGTGTCATCGCATCCAGCGGCAGCAAGCGTCAATATGAGCAGTCCAGCGTCATTTTTGCCTTTCGAAAAAGTCAGTGCCCTGGCTGTGTGACGAGTTAGGCGAAGGCCCTCGTCTGCGGAGACAGCGTGGCACGGCAAATTATACTTTCCGAGCTCAGATTGGTGTGGCTAGGCTGCGGAGGAGGAGTTCGTGCGATTGCTTTGGCTCTCTCCGGTTACAAGAGCTGTGCGTCCATCGCGCCCCGGCACCAGGCCAGGTCCGGCGGCGTCATCGCAGTACTGCGGCACCTGCAGGGACCTGATGTTCAAACTAGACCAATCAACCTGTGAAGGCGAAGTAGCCACATTAACAGGAAGACTCAGAATGAACGCCGGGCTGCCATCTTGTGCAATAGGTGCTGAAAGCAGTTTTCACAGTTACACGGTACCTCTGAATAGCACGGGCAGAGAGGCGAAAAAGTTACTTCGCCAACACGGGCTACCTCGGCCGTCCGAACGTCAACTTCTCCAGGCGGCAAGCGATTTTGCTCACGTACTGCGTGAGCAAAAGCGTAGACGTGTGGCTGTTCAAGGAGAAGGTCGACCGGCGACTTGTTTCCTCTATCGCAGCACGCCATCGCCGACTGGAGGAACTAGGCCCGTGAGGTCACGAGGGACGAGCTGCTGGCGCGATCTTTACTCGGTGGCCCCGGGAGGATAGTGCAAATTTACAAGTGCCTCCTTCGCTGCAAGCTAAAGTGCAATCGAGGCCGCGTGATGACGGGCGACAACGTTCCGCCAAGCCGCCAAAATTACGGCCGTGTGAAAGATCGTGGACCCTGGGTCTTTGGCATGGTCTTTGCGACCAGAGTGGTACTACGAGTTTGCAAGGTCGACTGACGAGAGGCGGCGACGATAGGCTCCATTATTTCAGCCAATGTTCGACCGGGGACCATTCTTCACAGTGACGAATGGGCCGTATACGAGTGTGTCCCAAATTTAGTGGATGCTAACGGGGCGAGCCTCAATCTGCATTGGCAGACAGTCAACCACAGCGTGAACATCGTGGACACCATCACGGGCGTTCACACTGCAAAAAATAGAAATTGTCAAAAAGTCAAGCGCCACTTCGTCAGCGGTGGGTACAGGATAACTGCTCCGCTGCTGGAGTCCCACCTGACATGGATGTAGTGGCAGTCATTTAACGGCCACGTGCGCTGCGAAGACCCTTTCTTGCGTTTGTTAGAAGCCACGGATCGCGCAGGGCTACCCAGTATGAAGAGTCGTTCCTGCGGATGTTAGAAGCGATCGCTCGGCGCTAGCCAAGTGTGAAGGTGCATCACAAAATAAATGAAAATAAACCATAGTCTCGCAGTCATACTCTTGTATGACTGCTTTCCGGCATTCCTGAGTGCTTACACGGTAAGCGCGCAGTAAACCACTTCTGCACTAGCCGACACTCACTTCGTCTCGCAGTCATACTTTAGCGCGAGAAAGAAACGATCTGTTAAAAAGCCCAGTCTGAAAACCAGGCGCACACTAATCTGTGCTCGGAAATGGGAGCGCAAGCACGTAGCGTATTGCACCAATCCAATCCACAGGAAAAAGAAAGAGCAACGAGCAATCGGTGCGACTGTGTTCCCAACAAATCCGTGCAGGGGCGGGGCCTCGCTTAAATACTATTTTAAGAGCGTACTATGCGCAATCGGCCTCGGCGGCCGCAGCGACAGTACGTTGAATATGCCGCGGAGCGCGTCTCCGCCCCAATCCATTTCGCTCGCTGCGCCCTCGCACAATTTTTCCACACGCGGCGCCTCAGCGGGAGAGTGCCGTTCGCCCCATTCGCCCATTGTCTAGTACACTCTAGTAAGAGGGGGAGCGTTCCCTCGTGGTATAACGCTGAACGTATTAAACTGCAAATTAGTCTAACACACGTTCAGTGTAGATCTCGTTAACGTTAAAATGCTTATAAACTACATTAAAGTGGCTCATAATATTGTACCAAAGGCATTTATTTATATAACTTGCTTGTGCCTGTAATGCACTCGGTGGAAAGACAAACAAATGAAAGAAAGCACGACCATGCACAGATGGTGTGATCACGTGAGCCCCAGTTTGTCGACCGCCCATATGGCAACGCCCAAGGGATGATAACCACCCGAAGTGAATCTAGAAAAACCAATTAAACTGGAGGCGTGCCGACAGACAAACTTTGTCTTGGTACCATTAGTTGTTTCAGCTTGGGGTGTCCGCACAGCCCGTGAACAACCCGAGTTTTGCCAATCTCGGCGCATCCTTTATACCACTCCAGCTCACTATTTCATTTGCATTTGCCCAGTATTCATAAGTGACCACTAATCACGTTACCTATCAATATATTTTCTTAGCGAAATAGAGACAGCTGAAAAAGTCATCATAGTAGCAAAGCAGTGGCCAGCGAATCATTTCGCAAAATTGTACACAGGGTGGTCTACTGTTAAAGAGAATGCATGAGTTCTGAGCGCATGTGAATTTTCCTATCTCTGACACATATCTAAACTCTTTTGCAATGTATTGTGAAAACTTCAGGCATCGCTCGCAACTATATAGTGCAATAAAAGTGACAGACAGACATTTGTTTGTTCGCATTAACTGTGTTGCCATTGTTTAGTTGTGTTTAGCTTCCGCACTCCGCCCCTACGTGGTGCATGGAGACGATCGCCTACTACAGAGGGAAATTTTTAATTTCCGCTAAGGCGCGAAAATTGACGAAGTTAACACAGCGTTACAACTGCGAGCCGCTGAACCCAATGGCCGTATTATCGCAAGACTGGACCTGCGAGAAATACTCGGTCACCGAGCAGGCGGCCGTAGTTTGGTGTGAACAGGAAGACTTTATACATCTCCGTTAATTTTGATGACTTTCGCTTTGGAAAGAGCGACCCTTGAAAAAATATTTGAAAATGTATTGTTTCAATGAAAACGTAAACAGAGCCCTTACTAGGTGTGTGCTTTCCTGTTCGCGACCCATGCGTTGCGAATAAGTGCTAGCTGTGGTAGCCGCATCCAATATTTTCGCATTATACTTAGCATAAATGTTTTGGCATAGATTCGTACGTTGCCTAATTATTATACTCAACTTACTGTGCTATATATATTGA
This sequence comes from Dermacentor silvarum, assembly GCF_013339745.2. NCBI lineage: Eukaryota > Metazoa > Arthropoda > Arachnida > Ixodida > Ixodidae > Dermacentor > Dermacentor silvarum. The sequence continues at coordinate 30,349,973 of NC_051155.1, forward strand.
TCTCGGTTAGCGTAAGGATGGAAGCGCAAAATGTGAATTATTTGCGAAATTCGGTGCGTTGTATCAAGTATGCATAATAGCATCGTGTAATAGTATAAGTATTACTTATGATTATTAGTTTCTGCAGTTCCCTGTCACAGCAGACCACACGCAGACCACACGATGCCTGAGAGCTCAGACGACGTTGTACGTGCAGTGATTACAGTTACGAGTTTCTTGAACAGTGCCCCAGCGAGGAATTTTCGCACTTGGCCCTTAAAATTCGCTCACAGTGCGTGAAGCACGTGCTCCCGTGTTCCCGCTAACCTTAATTGAGATCATTAAAAATTAAAATTAATTATGGGTTTTACGTGCCAAGACCTCGATCTGATTATGAGGTACGCCGTACTGAGGGACTCCGGAATAACTTGGACAACCAGGGGTTCTTTAACGCAAACCTTAATCTAAGTGCGCGGTGATATATCAGCTGAAATATATTTTCTAAGTAACTTAGGGACGTATTCTGAAACGTTCCCCTTCAGTGATATTTCGCTTTTCACCTTCAGAAGCGCGCTGATTCGCTGGTTGAGCAAAATTTAATGACATCGGGCTTAACCAGCCAATCAGCTCATCCAATTTTGCTAAAACAGCCACTCAGCGCGCATCTGAAGGCGAAAAGTGAAATATCGCCGAAGTGGAACGTTTCAGAGTACGTCCCTTAGTATGTTTGTAAGTATGTGCCTTAAATGTTTATCAAATTACCTTGCACTGATTACTTAGGATATACGCACAAAAAAAAATATACGCACAAGCATCAAAATATATTTTGCAATATAAAATGTGGCCCGCACGTTTGGCCACTGCCAAGAAGCCGTGTCCCGCAACCCGTTGATGTTGACACCTGATGAGCTCGTATTTTGTGAAACCAATTCATCATCATCATCAACATTCATCAATTCACCGGGCACTTCGCGCTAATTTTGTCGCGCGTTTTCTTCGCCAGCGACAGCATAGTTAAGAAACAGACCTCTATGAACACAGAAATAAATTTACAAATAGATAAACGAGCTCTGGATTACGCCTTGATGCCGTGAACCTTGCGGCAGTCAAACACACATTCCTTGAACTGACACTTATTGCTCCAGTTTTGAAATTGAGAATATCGCGTGCTACTGTGTTATTTCGAATTGAAGTAATTGTTTACACTTTCTGTTTGTATGCCTGCACAAGTTCACATGGTCGCATGACACGTTACGCGGATGCACCTATGACTTGCACGCTAATGTAAAACTTTATGGGTAGTGAAGGAAGCATTGCGAGCAATAATGTATGTACGGAGAAGCACTAAACATAGCGATGCATGTTAACGCTTCAACGCTTCTGACGAACACATGGCCAGCTAATCACTCGTAATACGCTACCCACGCAATCGTAGATACCTTCTAAGTATATGCGGCGAAAAGTACTTTGGCCTTTAGAAAAACCCTTTGTCGTGTGAATGCCCTTCGGGCTTTCCCTCTCTACTCCAGAGCTATGCGGTAGTCCCTCGCTACGTCTACTCGGTGAGACACCGGCGTTATACCCGGAGCTAATGGAGCCACATGCTACACCCGAGTGATTGCTGTAATGCGATAACATTAAGGTGTCTCTGCCTGCAGGACCGACTTGCGCTGCAAACCACTATAAAGCCCTGGCGAGGAGACGTTATGCACTGGTGTACGCCCGCCGAGATCGGCTCACTTCACTGTGACACTGTCTCCGAGATCGGCTTATCTTACTCGGTAAGCCACTCACTGAAGGACTTTTGAGTGGCAAACTAACTTGTTATGATGAAAACGAAGCCGCGACAACCGCAAGTACTCGCGTCAAAAAAAAAAAAAACGTATCTTTTTTAATATTTTTTTTTGTGTGTGAAGACCACTTTCTTCGCGGAATCATTTAGTTGGCGATGAATTCATCAAGCAACTGTTCCGTATTGCTCATTCTAATATACGTGTTACATTATCAACACAGTCGATCGACACTATCAACACAGGCGACCGAGTCGGAAATGATGAGCGGCGTGCGGCCTCGAGAGCGGGCACTCGTCCTAACCTGTAGTGATAGCCGCTCTCCTCGGCCACGACGGGCCGCCGGGTGAGCGGCGTCACATCTTGGGCCGTAGCCGGGCCGGCGGCCGGCGCCGGCGGCGGCGGCGATGCCATTGTTGGTCCGGTGCCTGGGCTGCTCCCGGGTCGCAGCCCCTGTCAGCGGCCGGCGTCCGCTTTGGCTGCTCAGCGCTGGGCGTACACTGCAGTGCACGTCGCCATCATGGCCCGTCGCTGCCGTCGGTGTCCGGCACCCATGACAATGGGCGCCGCATTCCGTGCATGCCAAGAGGCTGCGGCATTTGACGCCCTTCGTCGTCTTCTTTGCCCACCGCTGCAATATGACTGGTATGGTGGTCGCTGCTAAGCGGTCATTTAGGTTTTCAGCAAATATATGATTGTTAGAGTTTTCCAAAAAGTAATGATCCCACTTCCTGCCCGTCAGATATTGCAGTTAATTTCCATAGTGTCATAATTTTGCAATCGCACCAAAGCTTGCAACAATTTTCGCAAAACATGAAAAAAATCAGTCAAGTTTGCACTCGGTCGCGCAGAGCTTAGACACAGTGAAGCTTTCTGGCTGCTACTGCTAGGTATGAACTTGGTTGCTGCTAGGTATTAACTTGGTTTAACTTAACTACTGTTAGCTATTTCACAAGCTGCTATCTAGCGCCCCCTACCTTGTACACCACGATCTGCAGCCGAGACGCGTCTATTGTGTGGTGGGATTGTGTGGTTCAGAGAGTGTGCGCGTTCGATCGTGCGAGGACGAGGCTGTGCGAGTGTGAGCACGAGAGACCGTGTGCGTATTCGACGGACGCTATGTGTGAGTTCCTGTGCAACAAACGTGAACCCCTGCGTTGCTCCCTGTGAGCGCTCTTCCTTTTCTTTTTCCCTTAATAAATCAAGTTACATTCAATCAAACCACTGTGGCCTGTGAGACGCGGCTGTCTTCAACACCTCAGAAGCGGGATTACTAGGCCTAACGAAATGAGCGGCACCATGAATGTAAACGAAGTTCGGAGTGGAAACGCCCCTACCGACAGCGACAACGAGAGTGGTGGTACTGGTGAGAATGTGCGTGAGGCGGTTTCTTCCATGGGTACCGACCAAAGTGATGGTGTTAGCGTGCGCGAACTATTGAACGCCCTTGTGAAAAAGGACCGCATCCTAACGACTTTGCTGGAACGCTTGACTCCGCCAGCGATGCCACAGCCGATGTCCGCGGGAACGCCCGGTGGAATCGCTGCGTTCCATGTGATGCCCCACCTAAGCAACAACATATCAAGCTTTAACGGTTGCGAGGACGCACCCTCAGCAAAGGATTGGATTCAAAATCTCCGTACAACTGCGACGCTGCACAGCTGGCCTCAGTCTTTCAAGCTTGAGACCGCAAAGTCCCGTTTGATCGGACCGGCGAGAGACTCGCTGCGTTCGAGGAGATCCGAAATGAAAACTTGGAGCGATTTTGAAGAGCTTTTCGGCGAACGTTTGTGATCCAGATGCATGCGGCAGAACGCTGGCGCAAAATGCACGAGCGTGTGCAACAGCGCAACGAAAGCTCGGTGGCCTGTTTGCACGCCAAAGTGCGGCTGTGCAGGGAGGCGAACTTGGATTTTGGGAACATTCGTGAGCAGGTAATCACAGGACTACGTTCGAAACAGCTCAGCACGATGTTGCTCGAAAAAAGTCATGAAGACGACGACGACATCCTGCACGACATTCAGGAATTCGAGAGGATCGAGCGTGAAAGGCAAGAGTTTTTTGGTTCAGCGCGTGACCATAGAGCGGCAAGCAACAAAGCACGTGCTCCGAACGTGAGCTCGCTGCATGAAAGAAAATCCGTCGAGTAGGTAAGTACCAAAGACAGGCGACCCCCTCTGACTAACGAAAAAGGACAGCGAAAGTGCTACAACTGTAGCCAGTACGGACATATAGCGAGAGACAGTCCGCAGCCAAAACGAACGATGAAATGTCTCCTCTGCAATGGAACAGATCACACGCAGCGTCACTGCAAGGAGGCACTGCAGCGCAACGAGGCGAACACAGTAACTCAGGCAGTATGTGAAATCAAGAGTACAAGCGTTTTGCTGAAGGAAGTCACGTTGAATGGAAAGTTCACTGTCGTTGGGCTCATTGACACAAGCGCACATAGACACACGCACCACGATGACAATAAATACCCAACATTAACGAAAGACTGCGCATTTCTAACGCGTTTGTGCTAGCGCGTTACGGCCCGTGTAAGAAGCTGGTGTAAGACGCTGTGGCCTCTCCGCCTTACCCCCGTATTCATAAACGCTCCTCGACTTGAACTTGACTTGCCACCGCCTTGGGCAGCGCGTTCGAAACGCGTTGAAGGCGGTGGCAAGTCAAGTTCAAGTCGCGGAGCGTTTATGAATACGGGGGTTATACTCTCTCAGCAGTCATGTGATGGCGTCGGCAAACGCGGTGCGCGTTCCGGCATGTGTAAACGGCTGCGTAAGACGCTGTGGCCTCTCCCCCTTACTAGAGAGTACTGCACGTTTCTAACGCGTTTGTGCTAGCGTCCCCTTAAGCGGGAGATGGTACAATTATAATCAAGGGCGCTGTTATAAAATAGGAATGACGTCACATATGGCGCGTGTCATTGGTGGAAGTGAATCGTGCGATTTAGTGCGGCGAGACTAGGCGAATTACACGGAAAATTCACGGTTTACCGATGATTCCCTCCGGAGCTTCGCCCACTCATCATCATTCAACCCGTGGATATGCGGTGTTTTTTTTTCGCTCCAATACTCTGTACTGTCACGATAATGTTGCAATGGCACCCCAAGGTATTTTGCAGGGATAACGCTGCAATTTATATTGCAAAAATAGCCGGGTGTCTGTGGCCAGCTGCCGTGCCATAAGCCTAGGCACTTAGTCCAGCTGACAGCACTTCCAGTTGCGGCACAAAAAGAAACAACCTCTTTCATAGTTTTCTCCACACTCTTTGTATCTCTGCAAAAAATTGCCACATCATCCGCATAAGCCAGAACTCTAGTCTCAATTCCTGAATAGATAAGTCCACGAATAGATTGGCTTCTAATTATTTTCAAACAAAGCGGCTCTAAATACAAGGCAAACAGAAGAGGCGACAAGCAGCATCCCTGTTTTACTGAAGACTGCACTTTTATACTGGCGCTTAATTTTCTATTAATTATTAATTTTGCAGTGCAATCTTTGTACACCATTTTCACTCCATCTGTTATCACTGAACCGGCTTTAACATGTTCTAAAAGCAAGAAAATGATATCATGGACGACTCTATCAAAAGCCTTTTCAAGATCAATTTGTATCATGGCCACTCGGCCCTCCTTTTCGTCACAATATTCCAGTATGGCCCTTGCTGTATGTATATTCGAAAATATTGATCTCCCTTTCGTACCGCAGGTTTGATGGGGGCCCACAAGTTCTTTTATCACAGTTTGCAATCGTCTCACTAGTACTTAAGTGTAAACTTTATAGTCCGTATTTGTCAAGCTTATTGGTCTATAGGATTCAACCGCCAAAAGCTTCGCTGGGTCTTTCGCTTTAGGAATTAAAATAACGTGCGATGTCCGAAAAGAAGGAGGCGCTTCCTTCCTCTCGTACATCTCACTTATCACACGGTGTAATGCTACAGCTATTTCCCTTTTAAAGCTCTTATAGAAAGCCCCTCCGAGACCATCAGGCCCTGGCGACTTGCCGGGACGGAGATCGTCAATCGCATCTTCAACTTCCGAAAGGCCTATTGGTCTCTCGAGCGCTTCACAGATTTCATCTGATACTGTTTGAATTAACGACAAGAATTGAGTCTTAAAACGTTCGATATCACAGGTCTTTTTCCCCAACAGACTTTCATAATAAGACTGAAGTGCGTGCTCTATCATTCCAACACCATTAGTGACTTCCCCTTGATATCTTATTTCCCTTATTTATTTGGAAGCCGCGTGTTTTTTCTCATCGCACATTGCTCGCTTGGTTGGCGTCTCTCCCATCCATAAATGCTCTGCCCGTGCCCTTAATACCGCTCCCTTGTACTTCTCTTCATCCATAACTTCAAGCTGAGATTTAACTGGTTTGATTTCTTTCGTAAATAATCCAAACGAAGAGCTTTCTGCGCAGAGCAAGTATTTTAAACTGAGGTGCAATTCCTTTTCACGTTCTTTTTCTTTATTCTGGACTACACATGCTCTCTCAATTGCGGTAAATTTAACTTCTGTCTTGAGGAGTTCCCATTCTGCAATGAAACACGCTGACGTAGTGGTGCTGAGCAAATTTTCGAGCTTATCTTGAACTGTTTTTCTAAAAACTTCATCTTACAAAAGCTTATCATTTAGCTTCCATAAATCCCAGATGAATTTTGATGCCCTTTGTTTCTTTCCTATCGTTGACATAACCATGCAATGATCGCTAAAGCTAACTTGTATCACTTGATAATTTGAGAATAAAGGTACAAAGGTTAATGGAGCATAAATTCTGTCTAACCTGCTATGACATTCACCTTGGTAGTGCGTATACAGGGCATGATTTTCACATGACAACACATAACCAATGTCTTCAAGGTCTTGCTCCCTGACAATCGAACTTAAAAGCAAGGCACTTTCATCGCGAACGCTGGGTAACTTAGATGTATCTTCTGGAAAGCAAACACAGTTAAAATCACCCAGTAAAATGACATGCCTTTCACAATTTATGTGCTGCTGAACTTGACCAAAAAAGACTTCCCGCTCCCGTGCTACGTTAGGAGCGTACACGCATATGGCCCTCCAAGGCATCTCTGCAAAAGTAAAATCACAGAGAACCAATCTACCATCCTAGGATGACGTGACCGCTTCTACCACGGCAATGCTGGTACGCAAGAAAATAAGACAGCCCCCAGACCTACCCACCGCATGACACACGCATACGCTATATCTGGGGCGGAAAATGTTAACCATTCGCTCCGTCTGTTCATCACTCCCAATTTTTGTTTCTTGAACGGCCAATAAGTCAATATTATTTTCAACAAGGATACGATTAACTTGACATTGCCTTCTACGCGCGCCTAGTCCACGCACGTTCAACGTCGCGACACAAAGACCATTTGAAATGCTAGCTGCCATTTTAAAGATAAGATAATCTACACCATGCAGTTACCACACATCGTCCGTCTCACATCTCCTGTTTCGTTGACACGGTGGTCTAGCCAGGCGGACCATGGTTTTCAGGGCTTTAAACAGCAATGACGACGGCCAAAGCACATCCCACCCACAAACCCTAGTCCCCAGACCACAACACTCTTGCTCTCCTAGAGACGCCTCCGCTAACGCGGAGGCGTAGGGGTTTTAGTGCGGCGTTTGGCTTGAACGCCGGGCTTGGGCTTGAACGCCGGTCAGCGTCCGGGTGGAGCCTTCGGAGGAGGCTCGTCACTACACCCTTTCTCTTGATCCTTTTCTTCCTGCTCATCCGTCTCCTCATGAAGCCTCTTAGCAGGCGCACTGCAAGACGCAGGCATCACGGTGTCGTAAGTGTCCTGCGTTTCCCCGGTCGTCGCTTCTGCTAATGTGCAAGTTTCCTTGGCGTCTTTATCCTCGATCTCAACCGAGGAATTTGGCTCTGCCGTGTCATCCCATGGGTCTTTCCCGCCGTCCCATGGCTTCGCCTCGTCAGCTGGTGTTGCCTTCTTCAGAGGCGTCAACACCGAGGGCTGGACATCACTCCCTTCACCAGCGGCTTCCACTGCGTCTACCACGTCCATCAGGTTATCAGTCGCGTCCTCTTTCAATGCCGGGCCTGTCACTGTTGCGTAGGTTCGCACGCACTGAGTCTCGTCGTGGCCGTAACGACGACAAAGCCCGCAGCGTGGTACGCGGCACTCGCGTCGTATGTGCCCGATGCCCCGGCATCGGAGGCAGAGAGGAGCTCTGCCTGGGACGTGCACGAGCGCGACATCTTCCGCTACTCGCAGCTGGTGGGGCAAGTCTTCAGTGGTGACGCCAGCCTTCAGCTTCAGTGTCACGGAACGGGTGGTTGACCCTTTGTCAACGCATCCTTGAACCCGCCACTTGTCCCTGGTGATTTCAGTCACTTTCCCAAAAGGTGACAAAGCAGTACGAACGTCTTCGTCGGGTACTCCGTGAAGAAGCCAGTAGAGCTTGAGTCGGACGCCACGGTCGCACGGGTCGACGACCACACAACGGTGGTCCTTGACATCAAAAGCGTCTGCAGCAAGAATCTTCTTTTTCCCTTCTTCGTCCTTGAAAGTCACCGCCCACAGATGGTTCATCTGATATGCACCCAGGGCAACCACTTTCGGCATGAGCGACAGTCGTATAAGAGCGTCGCGAAAATGTCCCACCTTGTAAGGCCTTGCCTTGACATCCCCGTGCAAAAAAACTGTGTGCAAAACGGACGCACCTGTTGGCAATGATGGCAAAATCAGTTGGTAGTCCTGGCCTGGTTTTTCAGTTGACCTGATACCGCGGCCCTGCCGGGCCGCTGAAACCGCTCCTTCGGAGCTCATGCTACGCACGACCGTTCACCACGGACGCAAGAAAGCAACTCGAAACAGATCGTAAGTAGGTTCTTTTTCTTACGGGATCAAAGTGATATATTTCTGCGTACTGTTATTCAAGTGAGATTAAGTTCTTCCTTGCCTGAGTGGGTTGTTTCGTCAAGAAATGAACGAACACCAACGCCTATCGGATTTCTGAAGGAAGTTGTTATGTCGTTTTCATTACTGAAAGCTCATTTTTCAAATGAATTTTTGTCTTCTGTGACGCGAAAGAAACTCTATCGGGATCTTGTAGATGTTTTCTTACCGCTTCCTGTATATCGCACGATATACAACTTCAGGATCTGAACAGAATGTTTTGAAACGTGTGAAAAATATGCCTGTTAGACCTTCACCTAAAACATTCTTTTTTCAATTGCATTCTGGCACTCTCCCTGTGAAGCCATGGCTACAAAGTAAAGGCATATTTGTTCCGTGGTCTGTTAACTGCATCATATGTAACAAATAGAAAACTATCGAGCACATCTTCCTGGATTGCCATCACTCCGTTTTCTTGTGGGACGTTCTCAAACGAACTCTGAAAAAATAACTGCCGATAAGCCCTTTCGGTATTCGTTTCTTGCCATGCGCAGACGCAGAGGGAGTGCCGGCTGACATGATAATGCTTTTGTGTATGAACAGTGTGTGGAAAACGCGCATGGATGTCAGGAATGCCCTCGTAGATGCAAGGTCGCCAAGGCAACACCTAATTGAAAGTCTTACGTACACCCAGGATGCCCTAAGGCACATGATCGAACCACCAGGGTGGATTCAGGAGCTTGACGTTTTGGTGTCTGTGGTGGCCTCTTTGAAGGCCTTTCAAAGTAGAAGTCTAGCCAAATTATGCGTTAATATTGTGTAGCGCCAAGTGACCTGCTTTGTATTTGTACGGGTGTATGTATTGTTGCAAAGAAGGTACTAAAGAAAAAAAAAGCTTCGTTGCGTAGTGGTTAGCGCCGCGCGTTCGGAAGCGAGGGGTCCCTGGTTCGATTCCGCGCTACGGACACAACTTTCGGAATTTTTTTTCGTAAAAGTAGACGTGGCTACCTACTACTACGACGACGACTACTACTACTACCACTTCTACAGAGGAGGGACAGACCCACACCCTAAGGAGCTTCGCCCCTAAAAATCCACTAATTATCTCTTGAATTAATTACTTTACGGCCCATAGTGCAATTTACGAATTGTAGCCGGTGAGTTTGCAAGGCATATCCGTTTGGAAAAAAATTCCAGAATGACGCCAATTTGGAGATATACACCATCAAACTTGCCCTAAAGATGCACTGTTGTTCCACTTGCATTTTAATCAAAATGCTATCTTCTGCACTGAAGCACAAAAGTAACTGGAACGTCCATGTATTGCGTCCCACACTTTGGGCAATAATATCTAGAAACTGGTGCCATCCTGGAAATCCATTTCAAGTGGATACGCCTTGCAAGCTCTCTGGCTACCATTGTTACTTGCAATATGTGCTGTAAACTAACCAGTTAAGAAGTTAAGTACTGAAATTTTCGAGTGCTCACGTTGGTTTCGACGGGAATTCAGGGCGCAGGCTCCTTTCCCAAGCGCATCACCCCTGAAGAAAGCCGAACGCCAGGCCGGGGCACGCTTGTACCCATTTGAACCAGTGGGTGCCCGGCGGCGGTGGGAATCGAACCCATAGCCTCCCGCAGCCGAGGCGGGCGCTCTACCACTAGGCCAACAAGAATTATGCTGTCTGCCACAGGTGATTTTTAAAAATTCCATAAAACTTATGAAAATATTAAGCCAGCATTGTAACATGTTGCAAATGGACCTTCCCTGATCATATCCAACAGTAGCAACTTTAGATGAAATAAGTCATGTTTTGTCATGTTCAAGTGCTTTGTTCTCAGAAATCAAATCCTCCTTTTCACATTGGCCTCCCATCGTGTGATCCCCCAAGCTGAGGTCATTTGAAATTGCATCGAAGTGCACTTGAAAGAGCATATCGCTCTCATTTAAAATGCACATACTATTGCAATCACCATCCAGATATAAAATACTTGTCTGCATCAAGCTGTGAAGCACCAGCACATTTTCTGAGGAAAAAGCCAAATTCTTCTATTGAATTGGGCTGCGTACTCGGAACACTACTAGGCAGTTGCAGACAGGACTGGTAGTGTAGCAACCGTAACAGTGTGAACTGACATAAAGGAGCAAGACGGTGTGAACTTCAAATCATAATTCTCTCTTAGGAACCATGCTTTCCAATTATAACATGGGGATAAAGCAACTGGCAAGCAAATCTGCATTTCATTCAAGTAAATAACATACTGTTCATGCTACCTTGCAGGGTGGACACTACATTCCCTTCGAACGTGGATTTACAACCTTGCCAAAAGTTGCTAATTGTATTGGTGTATTGTTGATCGAGAGTGGTAGAACGGGATATGTACGCCTCAGGCTAGAGCACATGTTTCGACATGGAGATTCGTATGGTCGAACAAAGAATGTCTCAGGCTAAATCCGTTTGTTCCTTTGTAAAGATGTTGGCTTCAGCTTGAGATATTCTTTGTCGGACAACTCTTAATCACTAATATCGCAACCTTCCTGTTTGTCATCGTCTTGCTCAGCCTATTGCTGCACACAGAAGCTGCATTTTCTTTTAAAAACTATAATGAAGTCAAGGGCTTTGTGCGTGGCAATGTCTGCAAGTACAAATTTTTTTTTCAATTAATGATAGTTTTGGTGCCTTTCTTGAGCATTCAATAGGGAAGAACCAAAAATTAAGCTAACAGACTGGCTATGCCAACAAGTAAGCATGAAACAGGGGAAATCAAGCACTCTATGGATGTGGAGTGCCATTTCTTCATTTCACATAATTGCTTGGGGTCAGCAGGACTTCTTCCTCAAATTGAGAAAATTTTTGTTATGAAATACGTATTAAAAGTTTTCTGTTCTTTATCTGAAAGAAAGACTATTTGGAAATTCATATTTAGGTGGGACCAGCGCGAAGGACAAAGACAAAGTAAGGGCTTATAGAAAATGACACGCCGTGCTGAGTGACAACTTATTTAATTTTACAACAGACAAACAGTCAAGTACTGTGGAACGTTTGATAAAAGCCATAAAAAACCTAAGAAGCAGGGAGCAGTTACACACAATAAAGTATGTGCATGGAAAATGCACCTGGTCATTAGTTTGCAAACAAGTATGCCATTTCATTTTCAGTTCACAAAACAGGTCCTACACTGAAACATTTCTCCTTCAATTTAGCAATTCTGCGGGCCTTGTTTATTGCTCGGGTGAGTTCGTTGCTCTTCTTACTTCTATTAGAGTATGGTGAAGTGCAACAGACGGGACAAGGTGAGGCGAGACAGACGGGTCAAGCGCAACTGACAGCTTAACGTTTATTGGAAAATTTCGCTGCAGCAGGACATACGCCCAAGACACCCCGAAACCAGCAACAAACGAAGCAGGCGCAAAAAAACAAAGAAATGCAGCAAAGATCGCTAACAACGCATGCAAAATCTCTTATGAATGTGATGGTAATTGGAAAGCATATGTACGCTGTGAAATGCGCACAACTGGCCCAAGAGGAATAATCAAGAAAACAGAAATAGAAGAATTAGCTGAGCTGTGGCTACCTATGAATCGCACTTCTTTGGTTATAGTGCCCCCAAAGCCACAATAACACACTTTTTCACTGCAAGGCAAGATCCCACATTTCTACATATTTCAAACACCTAAAGCACTGTCGCAGCCTGTCGCTCAGGCACTGGTCAGTCTGTCCCAAGTAAACACGACCACAGTTTAACGAATCCTGTACACGACAGAATTAGCGCATGAGACATACTGATACTCACGTTTCGTCGTACAGTATTTCCTAATTTTACTACCCGCGACGCATTCGCACAGTTGTGCCAACTTGCATGGTGCAGAAAACACAAGATCCACCCACACTTCCCTGCTACTTTCCTTAAGTTGTGCGAAACCTCAGCAACACATCCACCCCCTCAAGGTGGCAATGCTTATGTGCATAAGGTTTCACACAGCTTAATGAAAGTCACAGGGGAAGTATGTGGTGGTTCCTGTGTTTCCTGCGCTATGCAAGCTGGGACAACTGTGCAAACGCGTCACGGGTAGTCTAGTAAGGAAATACTGTACGACGAAACACGAGTATCAGTATGTCCCATGCGCTACTTCTGTCATGTACAGAATTCATGTACAGCGGTTGTGTTTACTTGGGACAGACTGGCCAGTACCTGAACGACAGGCTGCGACAGCACTTCAGGTGTTTGAAATAAGAAGAAGGGTTTGGATCTTGCCTTGGACTGTAAAAGTTGCAGTTGCTATATGTAGTTGAAGAATGCGGAAGTTGTAGGTCGTGGAAAAACAAAAATTAGAACGCGAGCTTTTCGAAGCAGTGTTAATTGAAAATTATTTTCAATTCTGGATCTGATACGTGAGTTAGCGTGGCTTTGGTGGCACTTTAAACAAAGAAGCGCTATTCACAGGTAGCCACAGCTAAGCTAGTTCTACTTCTGTTTCATTTTCGATGTCTCGTGTGCCAGTTGTGCGCAGTTGACAGCGTACACATGCTTCCCACTTATCACGTTTGAAGAAAAGATCGTGCACATGTTGTTAGCAATTTTTGCCGTATTTCCTTGTTTTTTTGTGCCTGCTCTGTTTGTTTCTGGTTTCAGGTGTCTTGGGCGCATGCGTGCATTGTCCTGGTGCAGCAAAATTTTCCAATAAACCTTCACAGTTGTCAGTAGCGCTTGGCCCGTCTGTCTCACCTCACATTGTGCCATCTATTGCACTTCACCGTACTCTATATGCATCACCAACTGGCCCAAAGTTCTACTATTCTGAATTTCTTACTGCTACTTCGCACTTGTCAAAGTCAGGCCGGCAGCCATACTGCGCACACAATGTATAGCTATATGGACTGGCAGTTCATGTCATGGATTTAATCTGGCTTAATGGCATCACAGAAAGTAAACGAAAACAACTACAAGCAGGGCACAAGCGCCTACTCTTAACTCTAGCTTTAATAAGAAAACAGAAATCACACACAACATGTGGTGATATGAAGTGACATCATTCATTCAAAAACAAATTCTTCATCCAATGTAACTGAGAATGAGCGATGCATTTTTCCGTGGCATTGTGAATCTGCCAAAGCTTAATTATATTATTTACTCTCTGGTCATAATTTCTGTTCAACGCAGAAGTTTGGGCTAGCTTGTGATAACAGAACTTGGACATCATAACAAGCGCGAAGGAACGCGAACGCGAAGAAGAGACACATAGACTAGCGCCCGTCCAGTATATGTGTCTCTTTGGGTCTGTGTTCATTTGTGCTTGTTATGATGTCCAAATTCCATAATTTTGGGCTATAACGTGTTTTGTGGAACACACGAATGAACCCACATTTTTAGCGGTATGTTGCAATGTGCAGATGAGATTTGTTACGCACAAACAACTCGATTCACCCCAATCTCAAATTAATACAATGTCTGTCTACACAATGTAGGCATAACAACATGGCCATGGCCAACTGTACACAACCTCCGATGCACAGTGCACCACCTCCTTCAAATCGTGCCACACGTAACAACCGATTTTGCCGCTTTTTTTTCTCACATCAGAGCAAATCTCTGTTAATAAGCTTCCTACAGAAAAAAAAAACTTTTAGCCTATAGGGACCAACTGCGCTTTTGCCAATGAAAAAGCACAAAAGCATACGAAACAACTGCAACCATTTTTTACTTGGCTCATCACATTCATTATATTCCATCGTCATGCCTAATTCAGTTGTGCAAATAATTTTTTCACAGGCCCTTGTTAGGGCAGTTTTGTGCTGTGACAAAAAATGCCGAAGTCAAAAAATGAAGAAGGTTGGTTGTGGCTTGCGGCATAATATGCATCCAGCAAACTAGGCCACAAGTGTTGTGTACAGTCTGGATTCCTAAAAAGGTTGTGCCTACATTGGACAGATGGGATGCTGTATTTATTCGCGATTGGGGGAGCATGACTCCTATGTGTGAAACAACCTGCCCTCACACATTGTTAAACACTAACAAATGTGGCGGCAGTACTGTGTTCAACAAAACTCACACTGTAGCCACGCATCATAACCACACAACATGAGAGGCAATTGTGGCTTCTGAAATTTAACAAGAATCACAAATGCATCAGTCATCTATCAGTTACAGTGCACACAAAATTTTAATAGATAACATCGCATCATGTCACCACTTGTTATTATATATTGTCTGTTTCTTGATTATAAAGCATGAGGTGAGAGCTGAGGCTCGTGTCATGTGCACATATCTTCGCTCGTTCACTTTTTCTGGTGGAATTACACCAGAATTGGGATAGCCAAATGGCCACACACTGCTTTTGTCACGTTATAGTGGTGCTCGCAAAGCGGGAAGACAATGTACATAATGCCACGCCATGTCAGCATGCCCACTCTTTGCACACGCAGCAGATTACCTCTAGAACAAGGTGTGCAGGCTGCATATGTGCTCAGCTGACAAGGAAATTTATTTACCCGTAGGCACGCGTACAACTGTTGTATGAACGTATACAATGCAATATAACGTACCACACATGCAATACATCGTACTTCATATAAACAGAACAGATGAGCAAACAAAACAGTAAATTGCGTCTGCTTGACATTAACTTTGCCACACATCACAAACACTACGACAGTGTACATGCAAAATAGCTGACAAGGAAATTTATGTACCCGTAGGCACGCGTACAACTGTTGTATGAACGTATACAATGCAATATAACGTACCACACATGCAATACATCCTACTTCATATAAACAGAACAGATGCTGTGCCGACAACCATGTGCAGCGATGGCTGCGCTAGAAAAGAGGACGCGCACACCAACTGCCCCCCATTGGGCCCCTTTCAGGGCCCCCTTAAAAGCTAAGTTTGTCATTTCTTGTTTCTGTTATAGGCTAGTGCAAAAAATGAATTTGTCTCATTTCCATTAAGAAATTTTGCAGATTAGGAAGAAAATTTATGAAAGCATACATTTATTACTTTTCACCTTTCTGTCGGAATACCGTACAAATGCATAAGCGGTACTTATCACCTTGTTCCATGTAAGTTTTTTTTCTTGCTGAAAGAAAGGCATACATTTAAAAAATAAGCTTGGTTGCAACGTGTGAAGGAATTGTGTCATGTCACATAAAGGGTTGCTGAAATCAAAATATAGTCACGACTTTCCTGTGACTGACTTTATCTAACACACTGAAAAGGAAAAGGACCTTTTAAACAACAGACTCAAGAAGAAAAAAATCACAGCATATCCACGGGGTGAATGATGATGAGTGGGCGAAGCTCCGGAGGGAATCATCGGATCTCCCGCTTAAGGGGACGCTAGCACAAACGCGTTAGAAACGTGCAGTACTCTCTAGTAAGGGGGAGCGTCCACAGCGTCTTACGCAGCCATTTACACATGCCGGAACGTGCACCGCGTTTGCCGACGCCATCACATGACTGCTGAGAGAGTATACCCCCCGTATTCATAAACGCTCCTCGACTTGAACTTGACTTGCCACCGCCTTGGGCAGCGCGTTCGAAACGCGTTGAAGGTAAGGCGGAGAGGCCACAGCGTCTTACACCAGCTTCTTACACGGGCCGTAACGCGCTAGCACAAACGCGTTAGAAACGCGCTAGAAACGCGGCCTTTCGTTAATGTTGTGTATTTATTGCCATCGTGGTGCGTGTGTCTATGTGCGCTTCGTGGCGTAGTGTAGTGGCGTAGTAAATTGTTTAATCTGCAGGAAACCGGAAACAATAGAACATATTTTTCTAGACTGCCACGATGCCGTATTCCTGTGGGATGTCTTGCAAAGAACTCTTAAAAAAGAATTGCCATTAAACCCTTTTGGACTCCGGTTTCTTCCACGTGCGGATACAGGGGAAGTGCCGAGTGATATGCTAATGTTGCTTTGTATGCATAGCGTATGGAAGACCAGGATGGATGTTAGGCATGCCCATATACAGATTCACTCAGCAAGACACTATTTTGTTGAGAGTGTTATCTACACCCGAGACTTGTTCAGAGCCCAATGTGAACCCCCCGAATGGCTACCTGTATTGGATCAATTGGCTTCTGTGAAACATTTTTAAGCCACATACACCGGCCGAGTTGTAGCTGGTGTATTTAGAATATGTACATGTGTATCTGATGATTTTTGTTTGTGTTTGTGAAATGGCAATAAATAAAAAAAAGCTTCGTGGCGTAGTCGTTAGCGCCGCGCGTTCGGAAGCGAGGGGTCCCTGGTTCGATTCCGCGCTACGGACACAACTTTCGGGATTTTTTTTTCATAAAACGCCGGAAGCGTTCTCCGGAAGCCGGAAGCTGGCTTCCGGAACCGGAAGCGGAACCGGAAGCGGAAGTCGGCTTCCGGTTATACTATACGTATGCATATATATGTATATATCGGTATACATACATATACGGACACACGACGCCATCTATTGAGCAATTCATAAAACTAGACGTGGCTACCTACTACGACGGGGACGAACGGGTGCCGCTATAAGGAGCTTCGCCCCTAAAAGCTGCAGCACATTATTACAAGAACTGCAGCGCAATAACACACAAGGATGACACAAAGAAGCGACCTGGGGCCGTATTCTGTAACGCTTCGGTTTTCGAAGGCTTCGGTTTGCGTGCAGCGATTGGTCGCCGCCTGGGTGACGCCATCGCCTCAGGGCGTGAACGCATTTTTTGATGACGTCACGCACATGTCAATCACGCGGAAACTGAATTTGTCGTCTGCTACGAAGCGAAGCCGCGCGCGCTGCTTCAGTCTGATCCGAAGCGCGCTGTGCCGTGTGCAGAGCCTGTGCGTGCCGTGTGCACGGGCGAGATCGCGGCATTCAGAGCAAAATGGCAGCGTGTCCGGTGTCTGTGGCGCCTGTTCTCGCGCTTTTAGCGAGCCTGTGTGAGAGACAGCGACGACGTCGACACCGACAAGAGGCCTTTGAGATGACGGACGAGGAATTCAGGCGACAATTCCGACTCTCGAAAGAGACAGTGCTCCGCCTGTGCGAGGAACTTGAGTGTGTGTTGGGGCCGCAACGCGCTAGTGGCATTGACACTGTGACAAAAGTGCTCTGTGCGTTGCGTTTTTTTTGCGACTGGAAGTTTCCAGCAGTCCGTGGCCAACGAGGAAACTGTCGCCCTGTCCCAGCCCTCAGTTAGCCGCATAATTTTTTCCGTTGCTGAAGCCATTGCAACGGTCGGCAAAGCAAAGGGATGGGTGAAGTTTCCGACGGACACAGAAAAGGTGGCGGTCAAGCAACGCTTCCTTGAACGTGGCAAGCTCCCTGGGATCGTCGGCTGTGTTGACGGAACCCTAATTGCCATCGTCCGGCCGCGAAAAATGAGCCCCGCGGAAACCGAGGCGTACTGGAGCCGCAAGGGATTTTACGCCTTGAATTGCATGGTGGTAAGTAAACAATTTCAAACACAGTCCTTGGTCTGAATCGTTAGCGGGTCCATTTAAAGTATACAAAGAGCACCTGTGACGCGAAATTAATTGCGTGGTGTCGAGTCCCCATGGATGGTGCGAGACGAACGATGTTTCTTAGGCTTATAAAAGGCGCGGGGAAAATAACCCCCTGTCGCATAGCTAGAAATGTAGCATACCCGAACTTGTTTGCGGTTCAAATGTTGCTGATATTACGGTCAATGCTATCTAAATAATGCGTTTATGGTCGTGTACGGACGTCAATTCCTGACGAGTAGCTGTGTAGCTTCCGTGGTAGCTAGCAGTGTGTAGCCTGTGTGGTATCAGTAACTACATAGTGAAGTGGCATGTGATGCGGCTTGTGCACGTTAATGTGAAAATGATGGATACATGCTTTAGCGTATCTTTACGAATGCGTAGGAATTCCACACAGGCTAGCATATCTGATCACTAGTGTATTTCGGCATTTACTTTGAAATGCACATATCCGTGCAAGCAGCGTTCGGTAAAGCACTCTGTTTATACGTGTTATCATCCTTAAGCAATGGGCAACAGAAGCTGAACGCTGAAGAGACCGTTTGACTCCCTCTCGCAGGTGTGTGATGCGGACCTAAGGATCGTGGCCATAGACCGTCGCATGCCAGGATCACGCCACGATTCCTTCGTCTGGAGGCACTCAGCATTGCGCCGCCGCCTGACGTGTGGCCTCCTGAATGACGAGGAGTTTTTGCTTGGTAAGTGTAGCAATGATAGTTCACATTTCCCTTATGTGTTGTGTAGGTTCAATACGAACAGGATTTCTCATATTAATCTACAAATAGGAACTTTATGCCGTGCGGGAGACACACGGTTAGCAATGCGTTTGTTTACCTTTCATTTATACCCTGCATCAGCCAGGCATTTCTGTGCTGCAATACATTTTTTTTTCTGTTTGCAGCGGTTCCTATCAAAATTTCGCACAATGAATCATTGACATCTCAAAACATTTTTTGTAAATGCAGGAGATTCGGGGTACCCTCTGGAGCCCTGGCTTCTCACTCCTGTGCCCGGACACCCGACACGGCTGACAGCAGAGGGGCGCTACAATGAAGCACACGCCGTCGTCAGGAATGCGGCTGAAAGATGCATAGGCATCCTAAAAAGCCGTTTTAGGTGCCTGCAGAGGTACCGTACGCTGCACTACTCACCCCGCAAAGCAGCCACCATTGTGGCGGCGTGTGCTGCGCTTCACAACCTCTGTCTCCAGGCAGGGGATCCGCTGACAGATGATCCTGAAGATGACGACACAAGCTGTACGAGTGGTGCAGCAACAAGACAAGTGCAGCCACCACAGGCCCCATCGCTGCCCTTGGCACAAGTGGTGCCGCCTACACGCGCTTTGTTCGAGAGCGCCAAGCAGGCTCGCTCTGCAATAATTAACATGTTCAGGTTGCCTCGCAATCTTCACATTGCATATTTGCAGAGGGTGCGAAGACGGATGCGCCGGCAAATGAGGCGGCGGCAAACATGAATGCACATATTGTTCACGTCTCCAACGGGGTGTGTACCAATTAGCAATAATATTCCCCCGAGTTTTCTAGGCTTTGTGTTAACCTTTTGGCAAACATTCATTGACAACATGTGCCACTGGAGAATAATGGAAAGTCTGCGAAATTCAATGTGCTTCGACAATCTCTTTAGCTCTTGTAGATGGCGCCGCTTGCATTGATGTTAGCGAAGAACACTATCCATGCAGGCAACATTTTGCAAATAGAGGTTACATGGCACAGTTGGAGACATTTTTCCTTGGAACTGCCTCGCTCAACATAAACTTGACGCACTCGATCGTGCACATGCCATGTGTTACAACGACGGAACAACCCTTATGGCATGAAGGTGACTGCGTGACGATGATTGAATAAAGACGAAGGCGTGACAAACAGTAAAATCACTACGACGAAATCAACAGTACCGCGGAGAAGGCACGACGGTGATTCATTGACGATGCAAACGTGGCAGTGGTAGCAAGATGACTCAGTGAATGTTTGTGCATAGCTGACTTTCTCAAAGTCGTGGGCATGACGACAGTGGAATCACTACGAGAGACCGTCACGACAAGACAATGCAGAAATGACCTAAGCGCGTCCTGCAGGACCTAAATAAAGTTTTTCCAGTCTATTCCAAGTCCAATGAAGTGTTTGCTCATCTTGACAACAGACATCGCTCCGAAGACCTGACTAAATCATTCAGTTGGCAGTAGTGACGTGCGGTGTCTACGAAGGGCAGGAACGTAATCAACGCGAGCTTATGACTCTCGCTTACTGGGAATACCTCGTTCAAGGGGATCAATTAATTGGAAGACCGTTTGCCAATCACGAAAGGAGTTCCACGGGTCACCCCATCTTTTCAGTTGGATGAAGACGCGTATGTGTCCCCGGACATCTAAGGGCATCACATACCTATTAGTACTGTTTCATGCAGCTTGGGGCGGCTTGTCTAAGAAGGTTGCAAGGTGCCGGTAACCCCACACCTATTTAATAGGCAGCAAGAGTCTCGTAATCGGAATTAACCAGACAAATCGCTCCACCAACTAAGAATGGTCCCTGCACCACTACCCACAGAATCAAGGCAACACAGCCAGCAGCACTGGCAGGAAAGTTGAAGGAACCCTCGCTTTAATAACTGGTTCCCGTTTGGCAGGCTCTGCCCACTCGCAATATGCAACAAGTGCTCCCAGTGAATTGCGAACCTAACTCATTTGCATAACTATCCCCAACTGGCTTGTTGGGTTATGTGGTCACTGACCATCGTGCTACCGTAGGTGGTGGCCGCTGCTGTACTTTCGATGTGTCTGAAGTACACTGAAAAAGATTGAGCATTGTGAAAATATATTGAAGAGCATGGAATGTTGTTCTGTAAACTTTATTGCTTCTTTATTGTACATATAATGGCATAAGACTGATGTATTACAAATAAATTTGCTCTGTGGCAACCACAGCACAGGCCATGGACTGAATACATTATACTCCCACATGAACCACCCTAGTATTAAGAGTTGGTAAAGCTATAAATCCACATCACAGTCGAGTATGCATCATGTCGTAGGATACCTCGGCAAGAGATATTGAAGTCGTTTCACAGTTGAGCATTACGCCTGCAGTGGGATACTGTAGCAATAGATACTGAAGTCTTATCACAGTCAGATGTAAAACATGAGGTAGGATACCGCAGCAATACATGTCCACGTCGCATCACAGTTGAGTATGAAGCATGCAGTGGGATACTGCAGCAGCAGTAAGCCCTACACGTCGTCATTGCGAGTTTAAACCTTTGTGACCCCATTACTGTGTGCGGCACATGTTCTCGGCCAACAAAACAATGCAGCTTCGCTTGCACACACTGTCAAGACTAGATGAAAACAAGTTTCCTTTAGGAACAAAAAACTGCTTGGCACACTACATGCCAATGGTACAAGCGAAGAAAGCCATTTGGCTTTACATATTTATGGCGCATTTCTCTGACTGCTGACAGCATTTCCAAGCGACTGATGCAACAGTACTAACAATGCTGGGGCCATCCTAGTCAAGGTGCGGAGTTCCTGCAGCATCATGTCATTCTGCTGCACTTGTCGCTCTGCAGCAGTAGCCAGGCGTTCCTGGGCCAGAGTTTGGCGGAGCAAGGTGTCTCCCACCTGAGCGATGTCAGCAGCCTGCTGAGCTATAGCATCGGTGAGCGCCCGGACACCAGTCGCGAGGTCCTGCAGAACCTTTAGTGTAAAAGGTGCAAAGAGTTACAATATTTGTGAAACAAAAGCCTCACGAATAAATTTTAACGTTTTCTTCACTAAAGTACACATCACATGCACCCATGTGCAGCTACACAATAGCAATACCATGCAAAGCTTAACAAAAAAGTGCTCAAAGATATGCGTAGTTAAACTAAGGCTTGCCTCAACGTTTAAGCGTTCATGTAATGTGGACACACATTTGCGCAATGCAATTTTTGTTTTAAACAGGGCCATTACATTTACTTTCAATGCTCGAGAGAGAGAGAGAAATAACTTTATTTTGTCCAAAATGTGGTTAGAGGAGGGGGTAATGACTAGAAGCCTCCCCCGTCCCCCCTTTATACGGCGGCCGGCAGCCCCTGAGCCGCGGCGGCGTCTTCAGCCATTTGGACTACTCTCGCTTAAACATCTGGGTCCGAGCTGAGCAACACGGCCTCCCATTGCTCCTTATTTCTTATTATTAAACTGGGTTGTTGTGGTTTTGAACAGTTATTGTTATATTGTTTCTTTGGGCATGCCCAGATTATGTGTTGAAGATCTGCTCGGTTGTTACAATGCTTACATATGTCTGTGTATACATCTGGGTGATAGTGACTGAAGGCAATGGGGTTGGGAAAAGTGTTTGTTTGTATTAGCCGCCAAGCCACTGATTGCCACTTGTTTAATGAACAATGTGCTGCCGGATATCTAGCCCTGGCTAGTCTGTAATGATCAATGATTTCCCTAAAGGAAACCAGCCTATCTCTGCCCGACCGGCGGATTGCGAATGCGTCCGTGTTGGTGTTGGTGACGTCGTCTCGGTCTGCGAAACCTCGAGCCGCGTCATGCGCATTCACGTTGCCTGGCAGGCCAGAGTGGGCTGGTGCCCAGATGATTTGTATTCCCCTAGCTCGGTCTCCGTGGAAACCAGCCTGGAGGATTTTTTGCGCCTTTGGCGAGATGCGTCCTTTAGCGTAATTTAATATGGCGGTCTTGGAATCACTTATTACAATTTTATATTTGGGAGAAGATGTCATTGCTAGTGCAATGGCGACCTCTTCGCCTACCTCTGGCGTTGTTGTTAGGATTGTGGCTGACGCAATTGCATGTCCTCGATTATTGACTACTGCCACTGCCATGGCATCTTGATGTTCGTAGTCGGCTGCGTCTACATAGAGCACATCTTTAGAATTACCAAACCTGCTTCCTAATGCTTTGGCTCTTTCTTTTCTTCGTTCTTCGTTGTGCGAAGAATGCATGTGTTTGGGTAACGGGGGTATATATAGGTGTCTCCTAATGTCCGCAGGTATATCTGTTTTGATGTCAGTTCTGGGTTCATAGTTGATGTTCAGTGATTCCAGAATATGTCTTCCAGTTCGACTTTTGGAGAGCCTCTCCATCTGGGCAGTTCTGTGAGCTTCTATCAATTCTTCTATGGTGTTATGGAGCCCCAGCGCTTCAAAACGTTCATTCGAAGTGGAGACCGGGATCCCCAGAGCTTGCTTGTAGGTTTTCCTGATCATGACGTTGATTCTTTTCTTTTCTTCAGTTTTAAGGTCTAAGAATGGCGCTACGTAGACGATCCGGCTGAGAACAAAGGGTTGAATTAGTCTGATCAAGCTATTTTCTTTCACACCGTGATGTTTGTTTGCTATGCGCGAAATAAGACGCGTTGTCTGATATGTATTGCTTTCTAACTGTCTGATGGTTTCAATATTGTAGCCGTTGTTCTGAATCCGCATACCGAGGATCTTTATACTTGTAACCAGCGGTATGGGTTGTCCTTGGTTTGCGAAGAGCTGTATATTGGGGACTTCGGTTTTCTTTTTCCCTCTTGACGTTGGCTGGTATAGCAGGAGCTCGGATTTCTGCGGGGAGCATCC
The DNA here is from genome assembly GCF_013339745.2 of Dermacentor silvarum. Classification (NCBI taxonomy): domain Eukaryota; kingdom Metazoa; phylum Arthropoda; class Arachnida; order Ixodida; family Ixodidae; genus Dermacentor; species Dermacentor silvarum. The sequence continues at coordinate 30,373,687 of NC_051155.1, forward strand.
CAGAGCTCTCGACCCAACGTATGCTTCTACCGCATCAATCGCCTTTTGCAGTGTGTCCTGAATATGACCATCACTGCCTCCCGCTATCCATAGCGTAATATCATCGGCGTATAGGCTATGATTTAGATCTTCAATGTTATTAAGTATTTCTGGGAGGCCTATCATGGCGACATTGAAGAGAAAAGGCGAGAGGACAGAGCCTTGCGGCGTACCTCTGCTTCCCATCTCTAGTTCGTCCGACGCCACTCCTCCTATTGTTAAAATTGCTCTTCTGTCAGATAGAAAGTCTTTGATGTATTCGTACGTCTTACGCCCAACTCCTAATTTTTCTAGGTTTTCCAATATTGCTTCATGTTTCACATTGTCAAAGGCCTTGGTTAGGTCTAGTCCCAGTATGGCCCTGGTATCCATCCGGGAGCAGCCGTTTCCGTCTATTATTTGGTGCTTCATTCTCAGCATTATGTCTTGCGTCGATAATTTCGGGCGGAAGCCCACCATTGTGTGTGGAAAGGCTTCTCTGTTTTCCATGTATCTGTTTAATCTGTCGAGGACCACGTGTTCCATCAATTTCCCAATGCACGAGGTCAGCGAGATTGGTCTGAGGTTGTCAAGTTGTAGTTTTTTGCCTGGCTTCGGGATCATTACGATTTTTGCTGTTTTCAACTGTTTCGGAATTTTGCCTCGTTCCCAGCAGATGGTCATGTATTTTGTGAGAGCTTCAATAGACTGATCGTCCAGGTTACGAAGCATCTTGTTGGTAACTCCGTCTGGGCCCGGAGCAGATTTTGTGCGGAGATTTTGAATAGCCCCTCGTACCTCTGCCACGGTAAAAGGACGATCGAGTGCTTCGTTATATGCCCCTGCGTATGCCTTTAGATTTTCTTTGGGATTGGATCCTATGTATTTGTCTTGGATTTGTTTAATTAACTCCTTGTCCGTACCAGGGTAATTATGGATTATCTTGCTTAGATTGTGCTTTTGCGTCGTCTTGCTCTTATCTGGATCAATTAGATGTCTAAGAACATTCCATGTTTTGGCGAGACCAATCTGTAGATCCATTTCTTCGCACGTGCTGTACCAGTTTTGTCTGGTTAGTTGCTGCGCGTAATTTTCTATGTCCTGATTTAGCCTTGCAATGCGTCTTCGTAGGTTACGATTTAGCTTTTGTTTGCTCAATCGTCTTTGCAGGCCTTGTTTCGCTTCCCACATGTGTAGGAGCTTCGCGTCGGCTTGCTTTATCTCTGCTTCCTCTGGTATGGTCTTAGTTGCCTGGTCGACACATTTGTGCAGCTGTTCAACCCAGGATTCAATGTCTTCAATGTCCTTTGGGTTGCTGCTGTTTTCTTCGGATTCGCGTTCAGCCGTTCTTATTTTCCTGAATTCATCCCATTCGGTGATTCTAATTTGGTTGCCTTCTCTGGGCTTGGTTGTTCCTGCAACTAGTGTGGTGGCCACTATGTAGTGGTCACTTCCTAGGTTTTCCAGTAGATTTAGCCATCCCGCATCAGCTTTAGCATTTTTTACAAATGTCAAATCTGGCGTTGTGTCCGTACACACGCTGTTCCCCAGCCTGGTGGGATGTGCTGTGTCGGTAATCAGAGTAAGACCCTCTCGCTGAACGTCCTGCCATAGACGTCTTCCCTTCACCGTTTCCAACTTGTAGCCCCAGGCGGGGTGGCGCGCATTGAAATCTCCTGTTATTATTAAAGTGTGCTTTTTTGCTATATCTAGCGCCTTCCGGAAAACATTCGCGAAGCTATGTTTTTTCTTAGGATTGCTGTATACGTTTAGTACGAAGAGACTGTTCTTGTTTCTGTTTTTTGCCGATATAATTTCAACGAAAACGTGGTCGATGTATTCTGTGCCTATATCATGTCGGATGACCGGCAGATTGCGTCGGACCAGTGTCGCAACCACAGGCTTGTTGTTACTTCCATCCATATTGGCCAGGTCTCCTTGACAGAATGTTTTATATCCCGATAATTTGGCAGTGCATCCGGTTTCTTGCAGGCAGATTGCGTCAGGCACTGGCCCCATAACTTTATTATCTACAAACTGTTGCAGGTTTCCTCGTTTCCTACGAAACCCGCGACAGTTCCATTGCCATATTGTATAAGTGTTATTAGTAGCCATGGTGACGTTATTGGCTATCCTTTGTAGCCCTGTTTACGTCAGCTGCGGTTGGCCTAGAGTACGGTTTTTGGGTCTTAATGGGACCGACTTGTCCCCCCATGCCTACCGTATGCGTAGCATTTTCTAATACAGCAAGTCTGGCATTAATATTTCCCATGTATTTGGCCATCATTCTTTCTATGCTTGCATTTATCCCTTCACTAATGGAGCTACTAAGAATTTCTAGTTTGCGATCCGTCTCCTCACTAAGCAATTGTAACTTTTCATTAAGAAACTTTTCGTCTATGTACTGTGGTTGTGGCGGCTTGGCTACTACTTGTTCTTTCTGTGTTATTTCGGCAGTAGCCCTCCTTTTCATGGGAGGGGATGCGGAATCTTGGTTAGCGTTAGCTACAGGCCTCTTCTCTTGACTTTCTTGAATCTGTGTGGTATCCATCTTATTGTTGTCATGTATCTGCTTCTTGTTTCTAAGCTTGGTGATCTCTTCCTTAAGTAATTTGTTTTCTTCTAACGAAAGATGTAAAAGCTTTTTAAGTTTGCCCAATTCTGCTTGTACCTCGGCTAGTGCATCGTTTTGCGTATGCTGTGTGGAGCTCTGGGAGACCGTGTTTGCCCAGCTCACCTTATTTGGTTGGTCTTCTCCATGAGGCGCCTCGGTTGTCCCGTTCCTTGATTGGGACTTGGACCTGGATCTTGACCTGGATCTTGACCCGGATCTGGACCTGGACTGCTGTCTCCACGGTGATCTCGACGCCCGTGTGCTGGCAGGGGTTCTGTCGCAGCTCGGCCCTTTTAGGTCGGAGGTCGTTTTCTTGTTGCTGTCGTTTTGTGCTTTTTGCACGCTGTCCGAAATGGGTAGGCGGGGGAAGGATTCCGATCGTTCCCTTACTGTCTTTAATATGCCTGGATTGTTGAATTTTCCCTCGGCGAGGCGTTCTTGTGCTTTCTTCTTCTCGAGTTGCCGTTTCTTCAAGAGAAATGGACCTGGTAGTGCTGGCTGCATCCCTTGTCTCCTGTACGGTGGTCCTTACTACATAGGGCGCACTTGGGGTCACAGCTATGGCTCTCCGGCGGATTCTTGTATCCGCAGTCCGTGCATATTTTGTTTTCCGGCGCCGGGCAGACGTCAGATCTGTGACCTAGTCTGCCACATGCTCCGCAGATCTCGTTTTTCTTTTTGTGCAGGTAGCACCTGTATTCGGTACCCCTGTAATAGACGAAGTACGGGACTTCTTCATCTTTGAAGACTATTACTACGGATGTGGTCTTGCCCATTCTTCGTGCTTGCAATATTGTCGGGTTCCGTATATTTACCAGGCTCTTGGTGATGTCTTCTTCGCTTTCTGCTTCTGGGATGTTATGTATCACTCCTTTCGCAGTGTCTTCAGGTGACGTTGCGTATGCCATTATTTCGTACCTCTTTCCTTGGATGACGATTGCTTTTATGCCGTTGTATCTTTTAGCGCGTGCCATGTCTGGCGTGCTGATAATTATTATGTTCTTGAAGTTGTTGGTGCGTAGCGTGTCTATGATGGCGTCGTTGATGTGGATCCCGGCTGCGTTCAGGATGCTGTCCCTTAGAGATACGTGACTTGTTTTGGAGACGTTCAGTCCTTCCTTGGGTCGTAAAATAATTTTGATGTCGTCTTTTGGTAATTCTGGCAGCCGCGGTGCTTGTGGTTGCTTGCGATGGCGTGGCCGACCGCGTGCGGCTTCCCTCTGTTCTGCGTCCTGGTTCCTATTCTTGTCTTTTCTAGCCTCGACGTTGAGGTCCTCCAGAATCTTGGCTCTTCTTTGACGGTGGCTTTCCATCCATCCAGCATCAGCCTTAAAATCTTCAGGCGAAATGATTTCGCCTTCTACCACCACCTCATTGCTCATGATGTGCCTTGCGTTGTTTTGCTGCTCTGTCGTGGGAGCTGGCTCTTCGAGCGCAGCTGGTGCGGGCTTTCAAGCTCCTCGTGGCGCGCGGCCTCACCTGCTAACGTGGCCGCCGCCGCTCGCCGATGGCACTCCTGCTGTTCCGCTCGATCCAGAAAATCGGCTGTAGAATTCTTCCTGATGACCCGATTTCCAGAAAAGTTGTATCCGCAGGTTCCTTGCACCGTTAGACACACTCATAGCTAAACATCGTTGCGATATCCTTGGAATTCCGCCAGAGATAGAAGAAAATTACGGAGCCCTTATGAGGTACCACCGCTCCGCGCGTTCGTCGTCTTCTTCCTTCCTCGAAGATCAAGGTTTTCCACGACGTACACCCACGAGCAAAAGTGTACAGACCAGGGATTCCGCGACACAGCCCATTTCAACCTTGTTAGGTTATGCAGGTTAATTAGGGAGAAATTGTAGTTGCTTTCATCGACCGTGTGGTATGTATACTGATGCTAACGGGTCTACGTGCATAATTTGTTTCCCCTGGATGTAATATACAAGGCTGCAGTGCAATGGTCCAGTGCATACATTCGCGCGTGATCATTGCTATACAACCTAGTCGCCCTCTCTGCAATAAAAAGTTAAAATAAGGTTTTTTTTTCAGTGTAGCTGTGAGCATTAAAGTCATATCCACAGTGGAACCGTTATAAGAAAGTTATATGAAATGAATAAAGCATTATTGTTACATTGTTGCCAAAGGTGTTACTGAATTTCGACACCACTGTTAAGTGGAGCAATCACTGCAATAACACAATGCTGTGCATTTTGGAATGTGTATCAGCAGTTCAAATGCAAAGAATGTTCGCACTTTTATCTCTCTACATAAGGTGATCAGTGTGGCAACACATATCAGAAATTGTTCTTACAGTTAGGTTCTGGTCATACAGGTCAACTGAATGACCGTAACTCGCAGATAGATCTGCCACCACCTCATCCATTCTGGGGGACCTGCTTCTGCTTGGGACACCCTGCCATGGGCCTGTAAAAAATGTTTGCGGTGACGTCACCAAACTGCACAGTAAAAAATGGTGTCGCGTAGCCAAAACCATTTACTTTTTCGCTCGTGTATCTACTTTCCATGAGGCCCATCCTCATTTTAAAGAAATCCTGCTAGCAGTGTCAGCACCTCTTAAGAAGGAATGTGCATTCAATGTCCAAATAAGAAGGAACATAGTCTCTTTCACACGTAAAGGAAAACTCGGAGCACCTTGCAAGGCACTCCGAGTTTTCCCCTTAGTGTGAAACAGACTGTACATGTTTAAACAAAGCATTAAAGGAGCCCCATAACTAAGACAGAATCCGACATGTTCCAAGCTGTGCGAAAATAAAAGAACGAAGACGGTGTATGAAACCCTCACACTGCACTTCCATACTGCGCCTCCCCACCCCTTCACTTTCGAATCCTGCTGCTATCGCTGCCTGCCGCATGGGACGGATCACATCTCGGGTGGCATGGTTAAACGCATAATTTTAAAGTTATTTCAGTAAATTTCTACTATTTCTACTAATCACAAATACAATTTCCTGTGGTATAAATTCGCAACATTTGCATTCCTGTCTCATCAGTACTGAGCTGCACATATTGTACACAAGTGTCATCAGCATGGTGACTTTTAAATTGTGATGTTATTGTAATGCAGGCTGCACGCACCAATTAAGTGTGCCATAAATTATGCACACATAGAGGTTTCACTCACGTTTCCTACTACCGCCATCTTCGCCTTCCGAAGGCGCGGGTCGCTTCACGGGCTGCTGAGGCTGCTGCTGCAGGCGTGCTAGGAAGAACCAAAAGACATTGCGACATAAGGACATCAAAATTAGCGCTCAGCATCAAGTACAAACTTGTACAACCATTGTCACGCTAGTTAATTATACTAAATTCTCTTAACAAATTATTTTACCTTGAATCCCACTCGTACCCGGTTGTTCACCAACGGACACACTACCGCTGGGCCGGCTCTCGGCAGCTCTTGGCTCTTCGCTGACCTGTGCAGATAGCATTGTTTACTTCTCATTGGTGGAAAAAAGCATTAAAACGCATTTCATATGGCTGAAAATGTTGGCTTTACTAAAGCTCCTTTGGCTGCCTGGTACACAGCTTTTCGCCGCACCGATAATTATAACTTCTCACTGTTTTCATGAGCTGTCTGATGTCGCCTAGGGAAAGCGCGTTCAATGTCATTGCTACAATAGTGAAAGCGCGTTCTCGCTTATACAACAATATCAAAATCTTTAAAAATCATAACTAAAACAAATATCACTCGCAATGAACACACTGCTTGATGGCGAAAACGTGCATTGCACCCCTGAATTAAGTTATTACAACGCCTCCGGTGCAATTCTATGCGGCATCTCGCGAACTGTACGGAATTTACTCGGTAAAAGGTCCGAAACAAATGCAACACATTACCTACCTCTTCGGCGTCTTCAAAAAAATTGGGGCATACTCCAATTGCACTGGCTACCCCTACCAGCGAAAGGATACGCCCGCGCAGTCCAGGCAACTTGCCACCCCCAGTGTCCCTGCAAGTAAAGTCGTTAGCGCATTCACTGCTGACCACATTACCCGACCTCACCTGTGCTCTGCGGCGTGAACAGCGGCATCGTGCGTCTCCTTGTTCCAGAAGGCGCGCCACCGGTTCATCGTTTTCACTGCAGGGCCTTCATTGTTCAGGAGTGAGACGACGTCTTTCCACATATCATCCTTGCGCGCCGCGATGAGCTCCGGGCTCGGAGCACACGACGATTTGACGAGGTAGGGGTGGCGTTCCATGAACTCCACCAATATCTCCCTTTGTGCGAGGACATCGCGCTTAACTCAACCCGCATCAAAGGCCACACGAACGGCGGAAGAAAAAGCCTCACTCCGTCAACAGTACGTAGGATGACAAACACGCCGTTCGTTTCGAGGTAGCACGCAGCAAACAAAGAAACGGGGGCACAAAGCTCTTCGTTGGCTTCTCCGATGGCTCGAAACTTCTGGGAGCAGCTGAACGCCAAGTTAGCGTACGACGTCCCACCTAGCGGCAGAAATGGGTCAACCGAAGTAAACAAAATTTGCTAAGTCGCTCGCCGCCAGTACAACTCACACACGTTTCATAATGAAAAATGTAAACCTCATCAATACCATCAACAAAACATTTTTTATTTACCACGAAGCGTACGTAATTTGCTATATTTTCCCTCGGTTTGTGACGTTCACTCCCACAAAAAAACCTGCGCGCCGATTGGCGTCTGTCCTTCCACACGTTTTCAGTACGTCAACGGACCGCCCCAATGTGACGCCACCGCCAAACCGAAGCCTTCGAAAACCGAAGCGTTACAGAATACGGCCCCAGGACGAGCGCTGAACTTACAACAGGTTTTATTGTAGCCAATTTCACATATATTTGACTGCACAAACGTCATCAGCTGCACAAGCGTAGAAACACCATCTCTTTATCTGAGAGTTGTATTGATGGCACATTAACACACCTTTCCTTTAGCCGGGAAATACGTTCTGCTTCAGCAATTTCTCGAGTGAAGCGCGATTTGCTTTTCATAATGACAGACGTGTTATGCAGGTCAGGTGAACAATCCTTACATGTTAAACAATGACAAGCCAGGAAACCTTGTAAGTGTCTCCCTTCATGCGCGTTTTTCACATAGTTTGCATGCTCCTAACACTTAACCTAACGTTGACGCATCTCCCAGGGTGGCCAACATACACCTTTCCGCATCTTAGAGAGATTTCGTAGACTACACCTTCTGCACAATCAACAAAGGGTGGAGGGTGCCTATGCGTTGTGCCGTAGGCTTGCTCCTTTTTTACCTCTGAGTCGGTCATTGTGCAGAGCTTGGACAGCCTGTTAGGTGCGGTGAATACGATTTTTACATCGTACCACTGGGCCACCTTTTTCAGGTTGTGTGGAAGCTTGTGAACATACAGTATCACCGCGCAGGCAGAAGGTAGCTGTGATACCGTATGTTAACAAGCTTTCAAACGGACTATTGCGCGAATGCTATTCGCATTACCGTCGACAGTAATCATAAGATAAGTGCTGCGGTATCTTGTTTTTTTTTCTTTTTGATGAATGGTTGTGATCATTACGCGAGCGTTCAGGCGATGGTGGCTTACGGTCGGTTCTAGCGCGCCGACGTGATCATGATCCATGCTCATGTATCTCGCGTACATTTTTCCAGAATAAAACGATTGGTAATGAGTGCTTGTGTTACCTTCTTCACAATGTGTGTCGCACGTGCGTTCTATACTTGCGCTCGAATCAGAGTATTGAGTGACTAACTGAACAAAGCTAGCGCTAGCGGTAACCTAGTAAACCTAACCGTGACTGCCGTCAGACTACGATCGTTGCGGAAAACCCTTTAAAATGAACTGATTCGTGAACAACTTCTGGGGCTATAACATTTGCGACTTACCTCTGTGAACCAAATATACCATCTGCATCAGAAGTTTACAAAACACTGAAACGGCTGTATTTTTCCCGAAGTCTCGGCACGTGGCCTAGTATTTGTATTTCTAGCTTGTACTACAATTTATAGTATGTGACATAGTTATGTACGGTTTCGCTGGCTACAAGTCGCAAACAACTCAGAATTTTTTTTATGATCGACTGATGTTTCGACGTAACTGCAGCGGCCATTTTTACCGTAGTCTTTATCTGCAGTATTTAGAACCTGATGCCACATTTTGATATTTTTTTTCGCTCGTAAGAAGTGTTTCGGACAGCTGCACAAGGTTCGCTACCGCAACAGGTCCGAGCCTATTCTTACGATGCACTGAACTTGCATACACGATATCTGGTATGCACTGTATATGGGTTGCCGTAAGTACAATATCACTCGAATCAGCGGCGTTAAGAAAGATACGACATTTAGGATAGGTGACGTCAATAGGAAATGACTGGTCTTGATTGCTTTCCCCCCTTCCCCTACTTCAGAGCGCCCGATTTCCCGACGTTTCTCGTTCGAACTTCGCTGTCGTTGCGGAAATGAACACGATAGTTAGGGCACCAAGGAAATCAACGGCGAGGAGCAGGAACGGCTGAAATGACGAACGCAGTCATCCTCTCGGACGGGAAACGACATAGTGTATAAGAGAGCGGCCACTTCGGATCACCCTTCATTCGCAGTCGTATACTTTACGTGCTTGCCTTCTCACTCGTCATGTTCGTCCGCCACGTCTTCCCCGTCGGTGCGATCCACGCGCTCTGCGCGATCGGCTTGGCGTCGCTGTACCGGCCCGTGTGGGCGCACCAAGTGAGCAACATGGAGGATCTCCAGGAAGCGTTCAGGTTTGCACGATGCCGCGCCACCTGCATCGACAAGGTGAGTTCACCCTGGTCAGCCTGTGGCTTCCCTGTCTTTTCACCCAACGTTTTAATTCGAATAGCAATGTTGGCATACTCGGTCCAGTTTTCTTTCCTGCTGTCTAGCTGTACCAACAAGATTATGGGCCAATTGCGGGGATAGTGTGGTCTAAGAATATGAGCCGGTCCCGAAGGTATATAGTGTAGTATAAAAATGTGGGCCGTTCGCGTGGGTGTGTGGCACTGGGTAGGCGCCACTCAGTATGTGCTGCTTTTCAATGAAGCTGCTGGACGCCATGTATGTGTCATTAGGTATGCGCTGACTTGACGGCGACGCCCCCGAAAGGCCCAGGTTGTCCAGAGGAAAGAGCGAGAGAGGAGCCTTGCTGTAGTGCACGACTAATACATGACGCGTTCCGGCTAATCACGTACGTACATCGATACTCATTTTATATTAGTTCTACACGATTTTTTAAGGGCCCTGTCATGGAAAAATGCGACGTCAAAGTGGTCCTGAAACACTTTTTATGGAAGTACAAAAATGAATTTGACGTTAAACCTGACTATTTCACAAATATTTTGTCTACAAAAAGTACTTCAATGCGTTCAGCAGAAGCGCAGTTATTAGCACTCAAAAGATAACCTGTGATCCCCTTCGCGATGCTCCGAACGCTACGGCGCAGCGGGATGGTGCCTAAAACGCACCGCCTGCGGAACGTCACCGTGGCGCGCAGTTCAAATTTCATGTTGGATGTTCACATAGATGCCACTAGTAGCGCTTTTGGCGCCTGCGAAGAGCCAAAGTCGGAGGCTATCCCTCAGCTTACGGTTGAGTTCACGGTGTCTGATCCCTTTGCTCTGCTACAATGTACTGGAGAGCTACGCGCGGCGCTACTACGCGCACCGAGTAACACGAGTAGCACATTTGCTTTCACACTTATCTCTACGGCAATCGCATAACTTTCGAAAGTTGAACAAACTTCATGTTCGCTAACATCGCCTAAGCAATGGATGCCGCACTCCGGACTCGCGTTGAAAGCATTCCGCCTATCTAACGAGCTTCCACCATGATGGCGACACATCTCGAGAATGTGCAACTCAGGAAGCAGACGACCTGTTCGTCAGATGCCGGCGCTCGGGTTTTGAGTGATGTCAGCCACAGATACCAATCGCAGCACAGAGCTCGGCGAGCTTGTCGCGGAACCCTGCGTCTGCCGCGGTATATGCGCTACGCTGCCCACGCAGCTACATGTGACTGCAGTGGCTAATTACACATATATGTGCTCGACTGGGCTGGGGTACGCATGCTCGAGCTCACGTGCTCGAGCATGTGCGGCCGTGCTATGTGGTGCGCACCAGCTTCGTCCAGCACCAGATTGACCAAAAGATAGCAGCCACATCCAGATGGCGCATTTTACGCAACAGCTCAAACGTATACGTCTAGTTTCACCATAAGTTTCTGCGTGTTTCGAGGCTAGTTGGGCGCTCAAAACTAAAAAAAAATGTCACAGTTTCGCCCTAAAGGCGAAGCAATGAATGCGATAGCAACACAGCAATGTCATACGAAGTAAGGTGAGCGGCCTTGGTAGCAATATGAATTGTAGTAAACATGAGCTGATTAAGTAAGCAGGTGTGCTGCGGCGTAAGTAGACCGACATGAAGAGACACTCGATGACCACGAGAAGGCGCGTGTGAAACGGTGGTGTTGATGAGAAGCGCTTACCGTGGGCAGCGCGTGCGAAGGGACACACCTGTAGTGCTGCACTGCCGATCTGGGCAGCATTGCATGTGTAGCGTGCGTTGTAAAATGTGGCCCGACTATTACTAACTGAATGAACAAGCGTGGTGTGAGCGCGCACAAACAAACATGAATAGATCACACTGAATGACTGCAGCCAATGACTGTCAAAACGCTGGCAGCGGGCGAAGGTACGTTCGGTCTATCGCTTCAACGGAAACTGAGCGGCGAATGCACGGCGCATAAAGGTCAGAGCCGTGTGGAGATAAGAGACGGTGCGGTCGAACGAACGACGAGCGCGGTTGTTGGCAGCGTAGAAGTGCGCCCCCCCCCGCTCCCTCCGGCGCTGGCTTCCCGCTTTCTTGCTTGCGCGTGGGAGAGATAAGAGACTGTGCGGACGAGCGACGAGCGCGGTTGTTGGCAGAGAAGTGCCCCCCCCCCCCTGCTCCCTCCGGCGCTGGCATTGCGCTTCCTCGCTTGCGCGTGGGAGATTGAGTGCGTTCGCTCTCCGTGATAGCGCACGTCCCCGCACGCTTCCGCTGGGGCATAGGGCGCGCGGCGAAGCTTTTATCTATACGGAACCTCACGGCGACGGCGACGACGACGGCGACGCCGACGGCAGAAATCCGGTTGAAGTGTCCATATAAAATTCCGGAAGTACATAATTCCCATAGAAATTCGAAACGCAGATTTTCTATTACTTGAGCCTGTTTCATAAACTGCCTTAATAAATATACACAGTAGCAGTATACGAAGAAGCGCGCTGATCCAAACACCATTTTTGATTGATGTCACCTCTTGGCCATTAGCAGCCGCGTATTAGAATCTGCGATGTGACAAAATATAGCAGCCCGAAAACATGAGAAGGCTTCTGTTGAAAAGAGTGTGTTTGATAAAAAGGTGACTTCGAGCTCCGCATGCGAGCTCCACGCGCCACACACGACTGCAAAATTTGGCTGAGATGTTCACAGCAGCGTATGATATCCGCGGACTGTGCTTTTTCACCAAGCCTGAGGGGTGTTCAAGAAGCCTTTTAAAATGACATTGAAAACAAAACCAGTTCGAACTGTATTAGTAAAAAAAAACATTTTAATATACAAAAAGCCACTCTTTCAGAGGACCGAGGCTCGTAGGCCAGAGAGGGTGAGTGGTGATGCGGCCTTGAAGTTCCCGCACCAGCGTGCCTTGACGTCGTGGGTGTTGGCGGTGTCTGCCCGTGCTTAGTTAATTTTCACATCTATAAAGATCGGCTGTATTCTATTATGAGCAAGCCAAAGACTGACCTTCGCAAGTTTCAGCAACTTTTGCGGAGCCGCAACGCCGCATATGTGGGGGAAAGTTACTTTAAAATTCGTGACGTCACATTGGCATAAAGGCGCTGGGTTTCCGGCGCCTAATTTAAAAACGGAGCTTTGACCTTCCCTTTCTTAACGTCTCAACGTCCTACCAATAAACTAACAAGACTTTTGAAGGAATGGTTACTCGGAGGAAACTGATTTGAAGGTTTTTTGTTGTTGTATTTTTTAAACCTGCACTTTTGGTACAACACAAACGAGTCATAGCAGAAGTAGGAGCAGAAGGTGGGCTCCTGTTTTCCATGTTAATTAAGGATGCCTTTGTGAGTTTTGGACAGTGTCAACTGTCTACTTGGGGCAAGTAAGTTTATCAAAAAAACGGCCTACATTACATTTTTAATCCTTTAATGACGACATATACAAGGTGTTTCACGTAACTTGGACCAATAATTAAAAAAAATGAAAAAAAGAAGTGGTTAACGGGGGCAGCTGAATGGAACCAAAGCCATATGGTTTGCCGTCATGTGCCTCAATGTATTTTTTTATATTCCGTTTAATTAGTTCATTAACTGAGATTTATTATTCAAAATTATTATTATTCACATTAGGGCCAAGTGCGTTTCGTTTCCAATTTCGATACAATTTTTTGTGGCAACGCACAGCTGCAGAGGAAAAAGATTAGCACAAGTGACCGATCACCCGATCAGATAAATTGCGGCACGCGATGCTGTTGTGCCCTCGCACGCGGCCGAGAGTGCCAGGCACCCCCTCTTTGAAACATGAATCATATGGCAGTTTAGATACCAGTGTGCACGCGAACAAGAGCGCCGCGGGCCGCAATTTTTCTGCTCATGTTATCGGCCACTTGTGCTAATCTTTTTCCGCTGCAGCTGCAAATGCTGCGTGGTGATTTTTATCGGGGTTTAAGGAACGCCCGCGAAATATGAAATATTTCCACGTGCCTGCTCTCATACGCTATCGTATACGGCAGCGTTCTCTACCGTGCTTCGAGTGAAAGAACTGTAAACGCGCTCTCAGCCTATCCCTTATCAGGGATCACGGTGCTTCCATTCCATGTGCCACTAGTGCCACCGTCAAAGATGCTGCCGCACTGTGAAGCTTATAGTCTAGAGACGCGGCCGCTCGCTTCGCCACGGTCCGCGCGCACGGTTCCTTCGCTCGAAGCACGGTTCAGAGCGCTGCAATACGATAGCGTATGAGCGCAGTCACGTGGGTTTGTGTCAAATTTCGCGGGATTTCGGTAAATGCCGAAAAGAAATCACCACGCAGCATGTACGGGGCCACAAAAAATTGGATCAGTCATTTCTGAATCCCCTCTACAACGTAACTAAACGCACTTGGCGCTAATGTGAACAAGAAAGATTTTGCATAATTGATCTTAGTTAATTAACTAAGCGGAATCAAAACAATTATCTAAGGAGCGCCACATGACGGCAAACCATATGTCATTCGTTTCGTTCAGCTGCGGTTAACCACTTTTTTGAAATTCTTGGTTCCAGTTACGGTGAAACACCCTCAGTACCCGTAAGAAATGTTTATTTGTTAAGTAAGTGTGGAAAACACAGCGAGAATGTCTCCTCTGACCGTGTTTTCAAAAAAATGCGTCACGTGCCAAACTTTTTGCTCGCCCTGTATTCTTGCTGTAAACCAACAAATTATGCTTCTCCTTCAGTATTTGGTAGATATTTAGCCACAAACTTCCTACTCAATACAGAAACTGAGCAACAAAAAACATTTCTGGTACGTTGCTTGTAGGCAACATATTTACGTATACTGACGAATGTCAACTTTAGGCAACGCTCGTAATAAAGGGTTAAAGAAACAAAGAAGTCAACTGAGTGAGTCTTTAGAACTTTTCCTGGGCAATACTACCCAAAAGATGCTGTTTAATATCCGTGACGTCAATTGGGGCATGGGCAGCGCAGTTTGGCGCATGACCTTCTACATAGGGTAGCTGCATGGCCTCTCGAAGCAACCTCATCGTATTCACGCATTTAGGAGCGCGTTATATAGAAGAATATTGTCTCCTACCATCTGCAGCATATCAGAGATAGGTATCAACAATCAATCGATTAGAAAAAAGGTCGCAACAATTTGACTGATTCACCGGTGGTGTTTTGAGGGCACTGTACAGTTTACATCGGCTTGGCTGAAGACAGCTATTGGCGTTTTTCCCGGCCAGATCTAGCACAGGAAGCATGCGTTGGCCAATGGAGGTTCATGGAGAAATTGAGATTCTTTGACTGATTTCAATGATTTAATAAATAATTGGTAGCATTTTTAAGCATTGAATTAGTGTACAACTTTTATCGCCGTTCTTCCGGCAATAATTTTTCTCCTGAACGTGTAAGAACCGCCTTACTGCCACACAAATGTAATTGCACTGCATCCATCAGCGGCCAACTCGGGCTCTATATTCATTAGGATTTATTTATAACAAATTATTGCGCTCAAGTGTTTCGCTTCCCCTCGACATTATAGTGTGATTCTAGCTGTTTTGCCAATATAACAATGATTTCAAATTTCAGCTTGGCCTGAAGACGGGCAAGGATGACGTCGAATGTACAGGAGACAAGGAGTGCAACATGGTAAGTCTGCTTTCCTGGCAGGAGACTTCATGACGCCCTTATTCTCTGGTCATTGTGAAAGTCTGGGAATGTTATTTATTGCTCCAAGAGGGTTTAGAGTAATCGATCTAGCTACGCGCTCCAATATATTGGGCATTCATGAGGAGAGAGAAGATTAAAAGAAAAAGAAACGCATCAGTCCTCACATTGTTTTCTAATCTTTTCTGCCCTTACCCCATCCCCCTGTGCAGAGTAGCAAACCGGACACTTAACCTGGTTAACCTCTCTGCCTTTCACCTCTTATTTTTCTTTCTTTCTTCCTTCCTTTCATCAGGAGAGAAGCTAAGGAGACAAGATAATAACGAGAGTTTTCTCTGTTACTATGCAGAAATAATATTTTCGTAACAAAGAGGCCACTGTCCTTCTACGAATTTACAAAAAACGGAGGAAAGAATATTGAGTGGCAGAAGCCCCATGATTGCAAAATAGACAACAATATCTAGCAATGAATCTGCGCGGATACTGCTAAAGATGACCGCAGGCCTTGATATGATGGTCTGTGCATTTGATATGAAGAATGGAGAATATATCTCGGATGGGGCCTACCGCAGTTAGTGAATATAATTTTTGCGAAAGCCCACAAACAATTTCAGTTCAAGTGCAATGTAGCAGTTTGTATTTGTTAGCTGCGAAGGGTAAAAATTCTGCTTACGAAGTGCGATTACGACATTTTTTTGAAGAGTTGCGAAGGTGCTGTACTTGGCGTGTTGCGTATTTTTGTTGTAGTTTCTCAATTTCAATAACTTATGCTAAAGAGGCCATACATTAAAGTGATGTATTCCATATTTGCGAGCACGTAACGTTCTTAAATGCAACAATTTTCATTTAGATTGGTTTGTAGGTTTTATATCCAGAGTATTCCTGATTTTGACATTATCTTTAAATTTTTTATTTCAGACATACTGCCAGTCCCAACGGGGATTTTAGCAGGAAGGGAATACATACGTATAATAAGTATATCACACAGGTGTAAAAAGGTTTAACATGTCACAAATAAGAATTGGGAGTAATTACAAAAGGGTGTAGTTGCGCGTACAATCATTTAACAAACACATAAGGCATAACATCTATCTTGAACAGATAAATAGCAATTGACTTCCAACTAAAGAATTTCAAGTCGCGGTCTCATTAAGTTCTCCGTGAGCATTGTTTAAAGCGATTGCACACTATTTCGAACGCTATAAGGCGGCGTTATCACATCAAACCGGATTCGCGATGTGCTCATTCCTGGTGACTCCAGACCCAAAATGCCCCAGAAATGCGTTTATGTGTTTTTCGCTTTTCTGCGGTCTATTCACGCTCGCGCCAATGATGCCTGTACGTGACGTCACGACGAGTGACTGCCTAGAAAATTTAAAGCGACGCTCTTCCTTGTTCGCAATCTCTTTTGCAGTGTTGGGACGTGTGCGATTTCTTCAACAAAGACTTCGAAGTTTGGAAACACATGTGCACCGTAGCAGAATTATGTGTAAGTACTGAATCGCTAACTCCTTGTAAGTTTCATTCGACTATCAAGAAAAATAGGCACGTTGGTGCGCGATTTTTTGTTTGTTGCGCCGTGTTATATTGTT
Source organism: Dermacentor silvarum (assembly GCF_013339745.2). Lineage (NCBI taxonomy): Eukaryota > Metazoa > Arthropoda > Arachnida > Ixodida > Ixodidae > Dermacentor > Dermacentor silvarum. The sequence goes on from NC_051155.1 coordinate 30,390,310, forward strand.
GCGCCGCGGACCCCGAGTTGCGGGAGCGCGATGTTGAGGCCAAATGCCAACAAAGAGCCGCCGACCATGAGTTAAGGGCAAACGAAGCGGAACGCCTGCGACAGTGTCGTCTTGCCACAAGCTTCGCTTACCCCCATTTTCTCGACAGGGCAAGGTCTTCGATTGTTTCTTTTTTTTTTCAAATGGTCGAGCGGGCCCCCTGAAAGTTGGGGGCCCGGAGCTGCAGCCCCCATAGCCCCCACCTTAATCGGGCACTGGTGGCAGTTCATCTAATTATCTCATGATTCGTCCAAAAGTCTTGGCCGCGCCCCTTTTAATCAGGGGCGAGAGAACGGCTGGTTCCCCTCCCCCGCAGTCAGAGACCGTGCCCCCGCACTGCACCACACTGACACACACACACTCACACACTTGGGTCCATTGACAAGCACAGAAGCAACAGCGGCCGCCGGCCATACGGCGCCCTTTAATCGGCGTGTCGCTGTCTCGAAACTATGCCGCACCGTGAGACCACGACGTTTTTGGCGCCCGTTAATCGGCGTGTCAATGCACATTCAGGAAAGGTAGCAGTTCACCGCATGAAACAAATGTTATTTGATGCAGATTGATTTGGGTTCCTTGTAAAGAATTGGGAAGCGAATCCCTGAATGCATTCTTGGGCAAGCCAACGTGTTGTGGCTTTTAGATCTACTGACGCAAGAGAAAACATCTCGGCTGTGGTGAAACGTTAGAGCACTGAAATGCTCGCAAGCGGCTAGCGGAGATGCTTTGGAGCTCATTTAAAGTTGTCTTCACTTTCAATTTTTTTTTCTCAGTGTATGCTATCACTCTCTCACGACATCTACAAAGCGCAGTACAGTGATGTTCCAACCCCTGTTGCGCAGTTTCCAGGCTGTCAAGTGGCTTGCTCATTCTGGCACAAGACGTCATCGAAGCTACCTGGTATGTGGCAGATAAATTGTTTTACGAAGTACTACACACAGCAGGTACTGCCGTTATTGGCTTTCTCAAATCCACACAAATCCACGCTTAGTTACGTCAAAAATTGTTGTAGCTCATTCTACATGATCCAAAATGTAACTGCAAATCTTCAGATAAACACAAAAACCGAAGTGCAGCCCAACAGAAGTACTTAACTTTGTCTGCTCTTAGATTTTCGTCCTTGTCAGAAGTCAGCTTGTTTCATTATCAATTTTAAAATTTGATCTTTAAGTAGGATAGCGGGAGATACGCAAGAAGGGCTCATGGCGTGATATATTCAGAGAGCAAGAAAATAGCAACTGATGCGCAACCACTACTAGCATTTCAGCGAACTTACTAAGCGGCGCGATAACAATAGGAAGGGAAAAGACTTTACATATGCGAACGATTTAAAGTCTTGTATTGCACTCCCTGACCAAGTCGAAGCGAAATGGGGTCGAGAGACTATGACCCCTCTTACAAACCTTTAGGATGGGAACAATGCTCTATATAAATATAGTTTTATCTTCTAGTAAAAACACAGACGTTACTGAAGTACTCCAGGAAAGGAACTCCTTGAACACGCAGTACGGTTTCTCAGAATTTTGTCGCGTTCCGAATATTTGAGGAAGTCATCCCCGCTACCTTTCGCAGCACATAAAGCTATCGGGATACAAAAGTAGCAACAGCGTGTCACCTGGGCTCAATTTCTGGCAGTCTGGTGTTTCAAGATATGAAGAAAAAAGAATCACAGTATAATAGGCCGCAGGAATATGCTTGTGCTTACGTTGGCACAAAACTTCAGAAGAGATCCCAAGTAGTGTCGGAATGAATGTTAAGCAAAGCATATTTCAGGTAGCTGGCTATCAAGTATTGTTTGTGCTCCGAAAAGCATTACGGAGTAGACTGACGTATTTTTGTAAGGCGAGCAGTTGTGTGCGTGATCAGAACGCGTCTGTGCGGACCGCAGCAAGACGACGACGATGGTGCTGACAATTTTGTGTGGGCGACGCATAATTTTGCGGGCGTTCGGGACGAGTTTTGGACGTATCAATTTTGGATTCTAACAGGTACTGGTCAAGCGTAAGCGAGAGAAACATGAATTGTAACATCATTTGCCACTAAGTTGATAGAATAGTGCGTATACTTGCAGATATGTCATGTGGCATATATGTTAAAACGACGAACGTGTTTCTACTCACGGCGAAGCAACGTGAAGACCTGCTCGACTTCGCCGATCACGAAGGCGGTACACTATGTCGCACAGATTCCGCGTAGCGTTAGCTGCTGTGAACGCACGTCCCCACGCAGCTTAAGCTATTCTGACGCCTATCCGCTGCCACTTGAAGACCGGGATTTTAAACCCTGGGAGTCAGATAAAGATTCATTACCTTTTCGCGAACAGTGCCACATTAGTAATGATCTGTGAACTCCCAAAAATATGTAATGATAGTTTGTGGATTAATTAAACAAAGCGAAACTTTCTTTTCGCGAGTATAGGTAGGGTTCTCAAGCTTCACTTCGGTAAAGGTTTGTTTCAATCCATCTATGACCGCCTTTGCAGGCAGCGCAGTGACGAATCATGCCGAGGAAGAGTACCCGGGCGTGTTCTCTGAGCCTCCGCGGCTGGAGGCGGTTGGCGCCCATGACGTGCGTGTCACGTGGTCCCAGCCTCTGAGTGCCCAGGACGACCCTATCGAGCGCGGGCTGGTCTACGCGCTCTTTCTGAGAGGGCTTGTCAACGATCAACGCTGGGAGGATGCCGGGCAGGTACTGCACCAGCCCGCTACGGATTTTATGACGTTTTGTTGTTGAGCACAAAAACGCCGGTTCGATTTCGACTGCAGCGGCCGCCTTTCGATGGTCGCGAAATGCAAAAAAAAAGCTTGTGTATTTTGATTTCGGCGCACTTTACTACTAAGTTGTCTTAATCCAGAGCACCCCACTATACATCATGAACCCTCATATGCCGCGTATTTGGGGCTTTATACCCCACGGTTTAATATGATGGGGCCACCGCGTGTTATTAGCATGAAATGACACGGAAACAGCATTTAGCGGATAATCGATAACAAGCCCACTTAGCAATAACTACAAATTTCGCAGTCACAAGCAGTGCGTGGGACTGGCTGTTCAGTTGAAACTGACTGGCACCTGCTACCTTTTGCGTTGCTGTATGCGACATAAAAAGAATTTTTTTCCAAGGCACTGTGGCCAACTCTAAGCAAAAAAAAGCGCTTGTCTTGTGTAGAATTATTAGATACCCAAAAGGCGACTCACGTGCGTTTACAGACTCTACATAGATGCACGAGGGCAAACTTTTCCGCATCAGAGACGACGTCGGTGAATATTTGCACGTATTGTGACAATTGCGTGTTTGTACGTCCGAAGCTTTTCTTTATCTAATTTGAACGAAAGGTATATAGGGACACAAGTGCTGTTTCGGCGACCATCGGCCGACTGTTTATCGAAGTTGTTTTCACAACCACTCAAACTATTACTTGCAGCGTCTCATATGAGCGACACTTCATTTTATCATGTCAGCAGATTGTTATATAGCGACAGCACCTACTGGGGACTCAGTCTACTGATGACTTGGCGACAGCATCTTGTCAGAATCAGTGTGCTATTCGGAGTGAATGCTGTGTCAGAAGACGAGCGCAGTACCGCTTAACAGCATATCACAAGAGTCGGGAACAATACTGTACGAGGTTAACCGTTTCCATGCTCGGTCATTATCCCTGTCCGCCAGTGTATGCGGTGCGTACATCACACGCTGAATTTCAACTTCGCGGAAGGTGGGAGGAGCTTCGAGCTCATCATTAGAGTGGCGAATTTTAGAGGAATTAGACCGCGGAGGTTAAAAACCTCTCTATTAGATGAGCTTGCGTGCTCTTGTACTACCCACTGCGTGGTAAATCTGTAATATTTCGGCAGACCATGTCACGGCCCCTTTAAGGAATCGACGCTGCATGGCAAAATGGCTGGCGTAACGCTTTTTCACACTCTGGAATTCTGCACTCAGCTTGGCTGTCTGAAAGAAAAGAAGGCGGCTATTTCAATAATGCGGCTAAGGAATGGGTTGACAATGCTTGTTTGTTAAAGGTAGACGAAAAAAAATGTTATCTCGATAAAGACTGCAGATTACAATTCTGGGACACAAGGTCAGTGAACCTATAGGAAACGCGGAAACTTTGTGCCTTTCATACGAAGTTAATGCGGAACACAGGTGGTGACGTGATCCTCAATTTTCTTGTCAACTCTGCAGGTAACGGCAACTGTCGCTCTTGCTTGTGTATAGCGTTGCAACGCGGTCTTGTTGGCGTGCCATCTCTGAATACGGGGTGTATGCATATATACATACTTTTTGAGGAAAATGCTGTTTCATGCATTGAAGCACAAAGTTAACTGGAACGCCCATGCATTTCGTCGGACACATTGAAAAGTAATATCTCGAAACTGGTTCAGTCCTGAGCATTCGTTCCAAGTGGATACGCCTTGCGAACTACACGGCTATATTTCGTAGATTGAAAGATGTGCCTTAAAATAATTTACGAAAAACTTAATTAACGTAATTATGTTAACTATTCAATTAGGCGTTTTCATTTCTCGTGGAAGTAATGACCGCCTCATCGAGTAGTTTAGATCAAGGATTATAATTGTGCTATCTGCGACAGGCAATATTTAAAAATTTCGTGCAGCTAAAATGAAACACCCTGTATCTCAACCAAATCACCTTAAGAGAAATTATAGAAAACATTCAATTACATCTCACCAAAAAGTTTACAAGAACTATACGTAAGCTCAATTATAAGGCACCATAACTTTTATAACCGCTTGTGTGAGCCCATCTGGCCATCTAGGCGTCTTTCGGTCTTGGTGCCGTTTTTGTCCATATAGGGCCCAATATGGTGCTCTGTAAATTGTGAGTGTTCGCATGGTTTATGCAATAGCCTAAGCATTAAATATATTTCGCGTCCGCAAACGCAGACGCAGCACCACAACGCCACGCTGAGCCGCAGCCAAATGAAGCAGGCCTCGGAGCTTGAGATCGTCGCACTCTCGGCTTACGGCGTCTTTGCTCACACTCGGGTGGACTTGGACTTGGACTCAGAAGTCTTCGAGGCCGTGCAGGCGGACTCTTCCGTGGCCAGTGTGCTCCCCGTGTTTTCCGCTCCGAAAGTCGTGCAGCTGAGGCACACCAGCAGACACCGGGTCGAGGTCGACGTCGTCTGGGACTTCGACCTGTCGCCGGAGGACAAGGAAGTGAAGTATGAGGTTCGATCTAGTTTCCAATTGGTTCGGTTCCGTGAGGTTGGAACTGCTCACCGCCCTTCCTATGAGTGTGGTCTACGGTGAGGCAGAGAGACAGACGGGCCTACCACACCGCACGTGTGTAACGGGCATGAGGGGAGAAAGGCGGCTGACATGATTGCGGATAAAAGGCACGTTGTTCTACTTGATCTTTTGGTGCCACTCGCACAACTTACTGAATAACGGAAGACCAGAGAACACTGGCGGGCTTGAGAAATAGCGCGCGTATGAAGCACACCTATGCAATACCATGTAATGCCGGTCCCTCGCTGCCGTGAAGACAGCGCTGCTTTTAAACGTCAGCTTTGGCTAGGTCATATTGGCAAATACAGGGGGCGTAAACTCGTCTACAGTGTAAAAAGCAGCGTTTAAAAAAAAACGTTGGCTTAACGACTGCTGAAAATATCGCGCAGGAAGTGCTTTAGTTATAGCACCAATGTACCAGTTAAGTGTCGTGAATTGCTGCTTAACATTGCTTTTCACGTAATAGACATAAAAAGTTTTATATACTGAATTAACTCTTGAGAGAAGACCACGTTAGTGATTTCGTCATTTTAGCCAATATTACGGAAACTCTGTGTTGTTTCTCTAACACTGCCATAAATTACACCCGCCAAGCCCCTGGTTTTCAGATGCTTCCCACAGAGGAAAATGATATAATTACAACGTTTTCGGATCTCTGCACAAGAAGAGCCAAATGCAAGGATGGTTTTCAAATCAAAGCTTTTACGTACGTTGTCCCAGGGCTAATGCACGTTTTAAGCTACTGTCATTCATAAAGGTGGGGACGCATCAAATTATTCTAACTTTCGACCAATCTCGATTTTTCCAGTGTTATCAAAAGGTTTAGGAAAAGTGATATATATCAGACTTAGGAAGTTCTTGGTCAGATATTCTGTTTGATTGTCCGTTTGGATTCCGTCAGAAAATGTCCTCGGAAACAGATTTCCCCAGATGAAACTAGAGAGCATAATATATAATGGACTTGAAACAAAACGATTAGGTTCAGGATATACGCGTACTTTTCAAAAACATTTGATCTAATTAATTACGATGGAGTAAATACAAAAACTTGAACACTATGGAATTAGAGGACATAGTCTAGCCTTACTAGAATCCTACTAGACACACCGAAAACAGAGTAGTTCTTAACCGCGCCTTTTTTAAAATAGCACCCCTCCGGTCTAGTCTACCATCGGGAAACATTTTAGGGCCTCTATCGTTCCTTCCGTTCATTATTATATTTTAGCCTCATGGCATTATTATTATAGCTTACGCTAACCATGCTAAAAACTTTGAGGGAACACAGAACATGAATTATTTATTAGCGGCAATAATTTTTTTAATATTCACGGCAATGGACTCTAAATTGCGTACATTTTAACACAAATAAAAATAAAATAAATTTTATTTAGACCGAGCAACAGAAGATACATCTCTAACTTTGGTGTTGTTTTAGGTAAAGTCAGATTGAGAACGTGCCTGCCGTAAAAAGCCTATGCGTGGGTTTTACTGAATCGTTAATTTAGGATGCGCATGTCGATGGCGAAAGATTAAGAGTAAACAGATTACGCGGTATAGTAAACACCGTAGACACTTACTTCCTCAACAAGCAAGGATTCCGATATACGGTGCTTATTTATGTACAACCACTTATTTCGTACTGCATTACAATATGGGGCAGAACTACAAAGCAAAATAAAATGAAAATTCTTGTTGCTCAAAAACAAGCGATATATGTAATTGTGAACACACACATTCACCCACACTCCACTGATTTTTCTGCTCTCAAAGTCACCGAGCTATATTCCAAAAAGTTATTGAGCGTGCACAAACGCACCGTTCAAGATAATAACGACATGCTCTTTTCATTGTTCAAACTAAACCGTTGCATACCTGCTTACAATACGCGACATTCTTTCCAATAGTGTCAACCTTTTGGTCGCACCACAGATCGCATACAGTCGCCATCGTACGTTTCACCGAGGTACCTCAATATTCTTAATAAATATAATATTTCTGTGGAACAGATTTCGCAAGCGATACTGATTAAACAGCTTTACTTATTTGAAAATATTTACTAATTATATTGTGACCTGTTACACTAATCAATGTTAGAAATGTCTGCTTGTATAAATAGCCTATTCAAGCCAGTACGTTTCCGTTAAAGTGTCTATGTTACATAATTATTTTATTTGTTTATATTCTACTTCTGTTCTGACCGACGAAAGCAAATCGGATTCCACGCACTTCAATCACAGCCTTCACACAATCATCGGTATTCCTATTCTACATTTTCAACACAATGCATCTGTCCCAATAACGTGTGACCGACGGACGCAGGGCGTTTCTCACGCAGCAGATTTTCTTGCCCAGCCTCCATACTTTGTGATTCGGAAGTCTATACCACGAAGAGAAATAAATCTGCGTTCCATTGCATTGTAACTCTTGCGCGGCACCCGCAGGTCATGTGGAGGGTCCTCGACAAGGCGGTGGACGTGACGGGCCGCCTGCACACGTCGCAGCAGTCGGCCACGCTGCCCCTGTGGGTGGGGACCTCGTACCTGATCTTCGTCCGACGCCTGTCGCCGGCGACGGGAGAGCCCGACGCTGAGACGCTCTCTCGATTCCTCGACACGCCCGTCGCGGAGCCCGAACCGACCGCACAAGACGCTGCCTCAAGTGAGCGGCCTTTCCTATTTATTTTTAAGCGAAGCTTTCTAGGCTCACAAGTGTCGGCGGCGGTGGTGGTGGTGTCACGCTGAAAAGTGGGCCGATCCTGGTGAGAACGGGTCCAAGCTCAATGGCACATAGCAGGGGCAAAAAAGAACGCAAAAGAGAGAGAAAGAGAGAAAGACAGAAAGAGAGAAAAAAAGAAAGACATTTTGTATTTGTTTTGGTAATGTTTTGAAAAGTGTTAGTAGTTTTGTTGGCAAACAGGCAGTGCAGACGAAAAGGAGCACTGAACTGTGCTGCCCCAACGTCTACAGCAGATGCTCACCACATCTCGTGGCTCAAAAAGTTGAGAGAATTCAGCGAGCTGTCAGGCTACGAACCGATCAAATGAACTACTATATAGGCGCCGGATCATGAACGATAAGTTTGTCACGACACGATACTTCTATTTCAACGTTAAATTAAATCAATTTGATTCTGTTTATTGCAAAAGAACAAGCAGTTGCATAAAAGCTGCTAAACAAAGCAGCTTTATGTGGCGGCCACTCTTAGAACTGCCATCGAGCGATATAATAGATACAATTAAAAACAATGCAAGCACTGATTCACTTGAAGGATTCCAACGTTTTATTTAAATATACATCGTTGCCCAGGCAAGCAGCTTGGGGAGGGGAGTAGGGGGTTAATTGGCAATGCTACATTGTCTGCATTCGATTCATATTCTGTGTTGCATAACATATTGCGCAGATATGATTTACAGACATCTCACCGGTATACGGCATTCTGTAATAATAAAAAAAGCTATCACCGAAGGACCCCGTTTTAAATATTTCAGCACTGATTGTATGGTTTGGTCCCCATGGATAGCGTGAATAAGGAGAGGTCGTACCTGTGGTAAAATCACCGAATTATGCTTGTTATAGAAAGCGGCTCTACAAGAGATGCTCCTGTTGAAATGGCCGCATTCGTTGCGCTCCCTAATACTTATAACATGTGTGCCCAAGAAGGTTGACCCTAAATGCTATAACTAAAATAGTGCTTCCCTTTCTTCGGACTTCTTTTTATATGCTAAACTGTGTTATTTGTTTTCACGAGCTTTGCATTTCTCGTCATCGAAATCCAGGGAAAACACGGAGAATTCGGGAGTGTAACTTATGTCAATGCTGGCCTGCACTTCAGTGGATTGGGGATTGGAATAGCAGTAGTGTCAGAAATTCCTTATAGCAACTTGTGTGCCATTGGCGCGATGCAGCTCGTTCAGCTGTAGCAAATCATGCACCACCTTGTCCTTCTTTTCTTCTCAAGCGTACGCCTGCGGCGCACTCTTTTAGGTATTTCTAGTCATTGCTTACTTCGTGGATGCTTTTTGGTTCGTTCATTTCTTTCATCGTGCCGGGTTTTGTCTTGTACATGGAGCTCATTATTTCCAGGCGTCTTGTGACCATTGTTACCAATGTCTTGGTAGCAATCTCTATAGGAACTTTAGTTCCCACTGGAAGAATTGCAATAGCTTACATTGTAATTCTGCGGTATTTTAAAGACCATTAAAAATGATTGAAGAAACCAAAAGGGAAATTGTCTGAATGTCTACAAAGATATCAGCAAGGCAACCAATGTGCGTACACAACTTAATTAGGCATTTCGCCTCGTAAGGAACATCATCATCAACCATCATCAGCTTCTGAATTCACGTGTCGTGATACTAGAGTCAAATTTTGACGTTTTCTACTTCAACGACCTTTTATGCCCAACAGCCAGCTGCGTGCGCTTCGAGGTGGTGGTGGCCGGCGCCGTCTTCGCCACGGGCATCATTTTCGTCTGCGTCGTAGCGCTGGCCCTGGTGACAATGCGAAGGTTAACGAGGCCCAGGGGAGAACACCCTGCAGCTACCAAGTGCGCTTCCGCTCAAAAAGGCGAGTGACGGCCTCTGGTAGAGGAGTTAGAACCGTCCTATTTCCGCAAGTTTTACTTTTCATTTATTTTATTTCCAAATAGTGCCGGTCCAAATTAGAACCTGTTCTATGTGACGGCCATGACGACAGCTTTAAGCCCAAGTGCTAGAACTTGTCGCAAAAGCCAGACGGCCACCTCGTTTCGGAAAAAGGAATTATACTACTATAATTGCGACATTGACACTTTGTATATGTGGACATTTTAAGCAGAGACCGCAATGTTTAGGCACTAAGACATGCTGTTTTAAGCGCCCGTAAAGTTTACATTTATGGCAAATATGTGCGCCAAACACTGTTCCTTAGGCATGTATTGGCTCAATAATAACTTTTGCTGTGCATCTGTGGATGCATATTTTTATACGGAACACACCTCACTACACCCGTTTTGTTAAAGTCACTCTTTTTTCGTGAAACCAGATTAAGGCCAATTGTGTAGGTTAGAACATTTATGCGAAATTTAGTGTGGCTAGACACCATGAGGACAGTTGTGAAAACAGTGACAGACAGGCACCATCGCAAATTTCCGTCATTCGTGTTGCGTCATTCGTCATACGTTCGATGCATCACTTAGTGTCCCTTCAGTACAGGGATAGGGAGCCCTAATAGCCGGCGACCAATCTAGCGCACGCAGACACGTACATATATATTGTACTGAAGGAGAATCACCGCGCTTCGATGTCTGGGAAATGACGACGACGATGCGTGGTGGTTGTTGTTGACGCTCTAGCTCGCGCTCGCCAGTAACCAGACCTGCCTTTCGAATAGCCTTCTACAACGCCACGGCCAGGCCTGCTTGAAGACCAACACCCCCATTTTAAGTGGTGGAGGTAGCGGGGTACTGTTCATCCTGGAACTTCGCAGCTGGGCGCTACCATCAGCTTTCACCATGACTTATCCTGGCCCATCGCAAGCTGCTCCCGTGCCAACGACAATCCACTGTGTTGGCGTGCCCCGACAACGCGATCCGCCTATATTTAGCGGCACCGATGACGAGGACGTCGAGGATTGGATTGTCGAGTACGAACGAGTGAGCTCTTGTAACAAATGGGAGGACCGCGCCAAGATCACGAACGTTCACTTTCACGTCACTAATGTAGCCGGCCTCTGGTTCAAAAACCATGAAACCGAAATCACGAACTGGTCGACCTTCACGGCAGCCGTCGCGGAGGTCTTCGGTCGTCCCGCCGTGCGCCGGCTTCGCGCGGAACAGCGCTTGCGCAGTCGAGTCCAACGCAGGGAGGAGACGTTTACAAGCTACATCGAAGATGTTCTCTCCCTGAGCAAGCGCGTCGACCCATCTCTCGCCGAAGGGAAAAAAATAAAGCACATAATGAAAGGAGTCGACGACGATGCATTTCAGATGCTTGTCGCTAGAAACCCCAAGACGGTAGCCAACGTGATACAACTCTGCGAGACTTACGACGAGCTGCGAAAGCAGCGTGCGTCGACGCTCCGTGCTGATCAAGATACAGCAGACATTTCCAGCCTTGCCAACGACGCCACTTCTTATCACACCGTTTTGCTACCACACATTCTTGCTACCACACCGTTTTGCTACCACGCAGTTCATCCGCGAGGAAGTTGCACGTCAACTTTCCCTTGTCGCCCACACACCTGAGCCTGCGCCGTCATCTTTAGACCCACCTCTTCGTCACGTCATTGAGGCGCAAGTCGCCCAGGCACTACCAGCTGCCCCTCCGGCGTTGCCTGTCAATACGCCACTAACTTACGCTGCCGTTCTTGCCAGACCACAGGCCCCATCTCTTTCTGGCGCCTACCGGGCCACCGGCTCCTTCTACACATCGCCGCCACCCTCACGCTCTGTGCCCCATCCTTCTTCGCCCACCGGACCATCTATTGTGAATCCGTGGCGCACCATTGATAACCGGCCCATATGCTTCGCATGTGGTCTTGCGGGCCATATAGCCCGCCACTGTCACCGTCGCAGCTTCCGCTCTCAAAACGGTATGGCTTCACCAACCTATCAAGGTGCTCAGAATTCACCACGAGTTTCTTCTCCTGTCGCCGACCCGTTTTCTACACGCCGCCCGTGTGACTCACGCCGGTCGTCTTCTCCCCGTCGCCGATCCATCTCCCCGATGCTTCGCCGACCTAGCCCCGCACGAGAAGAAACTAACAGCCGCAGTTCCCGAGGCAAGAACTGCGCCGTCATCGAACTCTCCAAGACCTCATTTTTACCCGCCTAACGAAATTGATTTATTGGTAGAAGGCATCGCCGTACGTGCACTTGTCGACACATGAGCTGTTGTTTCTATAATTAGCGAAAAATTGTGCCGCAATCTGAGAAAAGTGACCACCCCGCTTACCGATGTTACCCTGCGTACGGCGACCTCGCATCACGTCAAGCCTACCGCTCAGTGCACAGCCTGTGTCATTATTCAAAATGTTATGTATGCCGTTAAGTTTGTCGTCCTGCCCCGATCATCCTATGACGTAATCCTAGGATGAGATTTTCTATCTATTCATCAAGCCCTCTTGGACTGCGCTCGTGCCGAACTCACATTGACGACGCCGTGCCCTGACCTCGACGACCACACTCCCCCTAAAGTGTTTGCCGCGGCTGATGTCCACATCGCCCCTTTGTCCGTCGTTCTGGTGCCTGTATTTTCGCCCGCCGCCACCAACTCACCTGTTTTGTTTTCGCCATCTGCTGCTCCTGCTCGTCGGCGAAACTTCCTCCTCCCGTGGGCTGTCATCAACTTCTGCAATGGTTCTGCGGCTATCTACGTGTGCAATGTATCTGCATGTCCGTCACTGTCCGAGCTGTTAAACAGTTTGCCTTTACACCGGCAAAGTGTTTGTGGCAATAATCGACTGCCTTCAGCCAACTGCCTCAGCGGGTGATTACATGGTAACATGACAAAAGGCTAGGACAAAACACGCCAAAGCACTTTTAGGCTTTGAAAATGCCATAGAGGCACAACCATCAAACTAGGCATTTATAGGCACAGTAAAAGGGCCACTAAAATATTTCTAAGCAGATTATTTTGTACTTATATGCTAAGTAAGCACGATAAGAACTTAAGATATGACTTATAGTTTGGCGTCTAGTAATAGCGCAAGCTGGCTAACTTCAGGTGCACAGCGAAACAGGACTGCATTTTCGTACACGAAGACCTCAGGGAACCAATCGTATTGCCCAATTCGTACAGCCTCCATATCATTTCGACACTAATATAATCTACATCTTGTTCAACTTCAATGGTGTCTTCGCGAAGTGGTCATCTGTGCCCACAGTGTCTGATTTAGCGTGATACTTAAGATAGCCGTTGTCCGATTTCCTCTGCCGTTAACGGCGACTATTGTAACACACCAACATTATATCTATACCACATGTGCCGTGTCTTTGAGACATGTCTTAAATGATTATGTTAAAGGGAAATGAGACATCCACCCAAAAGTAGTAATTGCTACAATGGAAACCCATGGGGGTTCCTCGAAAGGAAAGCCTCGCAGTTGAAGAAAAATTTGTCCTGGTCCGGGACTCGAACCCGGGACCACCGCCTTTCCTGGGCAGCCGCCCTACCATCTAAGCTAACCAGGCGGCTAGCAGATGGCAGGGCGAAGTCGAATTTATCAACGACTCGAAGCAAAGGCGAGTGTTTGACGTAATAGTTCAGCGGAAACCGGCTAGGTGGAAAGAAGTAATTAAAGGGAACTGAGACATCCACCTAAGCATAGTAATTGCTACAGAGGAAACCCATGCGGCTTCCTCGAAAGGAAAGCCTCGCAGTTGAAGAAAAATTCGTCCTGGTCCGATGTGGCACCACTGCGCTGTTCTTAGCGTGCACACCGTTTAAAGCGCCATGCCTATGGGCGCCGCCATATTTCGTCACGTGACAGCAGCTGCCATAGAGCTCCTCTTGAGTAATGGCGTTTGCTTCCTTGTTTACAATGGCCCCAGAGGCAGGCACGACTCAGACAGCCACTATTTCGGCCACCACGGCGAGCATTGTGTAGGCAGATGATGCAAGACTTTGACCAACGCTGCAAAAGCAGTGTATACTTTTCATTTATGCATTCTGTCTGCACTGTATTCGTAGTGACGAATGTAGCAGCCTGATGTTTGCTTTTATCCTACATATTTTTGTCAGGCCACCTGTAAATTTGTATGGTTGTTACGGCCGTGCACCTGTTGTCAACTGAATGTACAACATTTTTTTTTTTTTGGGGGGGGGGGGGGAGAGAGAGAAAGTGCACGTGCTGGCGCAGAAAATTCCTGATTGCGACTTCCTCCGACCGTGGTGGTTAGTTCTGCCTGCGTGAGTCTTGTCACCAGCGCTGATTAGATAACTTGGGAGTGGTTTTTTATTACTTACAGCGCAGATTAAAATGTATTCGCGTACACGTGAACAAAACAATTGAAGTGGCCGAGCCATCGCTCGCCTGCTGTTTGATTCACGGCGTAGACATACAACTCGCGGCACCCGTCTATTATTCCACGTTTGAGTGGGCTGCTACGGGAAGTTAGCTTACCCGCCGTGGTTGATCAGTGGCTATGCTGTTGGGCTGCTGAGCACGAGGTTGCGAGATCGAATCCCGGCCACGACAGGCGCATTATACAATGGGGGTGAAATGCGAAAACAGCTATGTGCGTAGATTTAGGTGCACGTTAAAGAACCCCAGGTGGTCCAAATTTCCGGAGTCCCCCACTACGGCGTGCCTCATAATCAGATCGTGGTTTTGGCACGTAAAACCCCATAATTTAATTATTTAATTTTTAAATGTTAGCTTGCTCGAATGTGTCAGTTGCGCTGACGTGAGATGGAAGTAGCACTGACTTGCATGCTCATCGAAAGTCAGCATTCCGTCACAGCGTGGGCCAGCGTAGCGGTAACGCTGTGTTGTTTCAGCAGTGGTGTTAGCATGGCAGTCACTGCCGGCAGTTGACTATCCAGCGCTGGTAGTAGAGCTTGTTGAGCTCGCCTTGCCGAAAGGTGTGCACGACTAACGATCTTAAACACGGGCACTCCTAGTGCGAATGAGGCTGATGAAACCCCCACACAGTCTTATCCCATACATTTATGCCCCTGTCGCAGTTCTCGCAGTTAACGTCAAAACACGTTTTCTTCTGCTATTCGATCAACACTCTAAATAAATAGTATTAAGCCATCCCCGGCCTCTCGGCAAAACGTTGCTGCAGTTGTCGGCGGTACTTGCTTGCTGCCGACTCCATGGCGATGCGGCTGGGACGGCCCATGGTATACGGGGTGCGCAGACTCCTCGCTGTAAAAGGTCTATGCATTAGCCGAGCCTTAAACCCCAAGAAACAAAATTCATCAAGTTTAGTTGTGAGAGACGAAAGTTGGCCACATATGAACTTTGGTAGTGGATAAATATGAACGAAACGATACAAATGGCCGGAGAACAATTCAGTTTCACCCCACTAAATACATTCAAGAATATTTCTTACTGGAAGAAAAATGCAGGGAAAGGCTAAAGAAAGCTTCGTGCAACAAAAAATTTGATTTTTTTGCTAGCTATGTTATCCGAAAGCAACTGGTGTCAGACATTGATTCAAACTTTGGCCATAATAAGTAAACGATGATCAGATGTTTGGCTGGTGGGTGCTTAGAGGCCATTGCTGATTAATTCATATTTTTAGCCTTAAAGTAAAAAAACTGAGTATTTTAATGTGGTACACTATAGGCAGCACTCAGCGCCATGCCTCGTGCATTCAATGGTTTTGTATAAGATACATAAAAAGAAATAATGAAAAGCTTTGTCAACTCACGGCGCATTTTGGGACCATCAGTGGATAAAACGGGGAACATGACACCAGCGCTTCGCTCAGTGCAGTACAGGGCAAACGGCACGCATAGGTATTTCGAGCAGGAGGTGAGACGTAAATACAGGCTTCTGTTTTAACGAAAAGGGAGATTGGCTCGGATGACTATCCTTGGGCACCCGCACGCAGTTCTCATGCAGGTCTGCGTATCGCGGAAATGGAAGTGTGTTTTATGTTTTACTGTTCCAAGTAATCCTCTACAATGCAAGTGCTTGATTTTATAAAGATTGAAGTGACAGCGTCTTCTTTATTTTTAATTTCTTCTGGAGTGTTTAAGCCCGCATGCGAAAGTTGTGCGATGTTAACGTAGTTCATAAAGAGATGTTCACCACGATTTGCCGGATTCGGGAAGGCTACTTTTCCCTCCACCCTGTGCCATTAGCTCTCTTGCATTGCATCGACTACTATAATGTGCCTGCCTACGTGTCTATTCGAAGCTATACATAAAGCAAGAGTAAGCTCTGATGGAAGGTGTTTTGGTGCGTCTTGCAGGTTGTTCCGAACGGCGCAGGAGCAGACAAGGCTCCCTGCTGTCCAGCAGCGCCAAGACTCTGCTCGGCATTCATTCCGGAAGCGGTCCTTCGAGCCCCGTGGGCGAATCGCGTGAGGATTTGCTGGCCGAAGCACAATGCGAGGGTGGCGGCGGCACCAACCAGTGCTTCGTCTACGACAACCACACGGCCTAAATGTCATAACCAAGGGCCCGCGCATCCGTGTCGTGTGCAGTTCATGAGCAGAGTGCAGACGCACGCTGTTGTCCTAGAACGGCGAATCGCTGCCTAAAGTACGTTGGTGCTCTTCAGATGCTTTTCAGAGAATGAGGTCATTTTCAAGACCGCCCTACACGGCGAAGTGGCGTTTTTCGTTACAAGGCGGTTCTCTTCTGCACCACTGAAGACAGCATCAATCTACATTCGTCTTGCTGAGCAGCTCCGTTTGCAAGGTTGTGGGTGAACAGCTGCACAGATTGAGTGTGGCGTGCACATTTAGCATATAGACACTCTGCTGTACGTTATGCTCTCCAGAGACTATTCTGTGTGCAACATTAATGATTCTATTCTGATGATTGGATAATTCTGACAAGGCAAATGATATTCTCTTGCTTTTTTGCCGTATTAGATGACTCTATACTTTAGCTTAGCAGGGGAGGGGGGAGGAGTGCTTCATTTTGAGGTTCAAGAGTTCAAACGGAGTAAGTTTTTCAACCACGCGCGTATGATATACAGATTACATTGCAAAGGCTGTCGCGCGGCCTACATTACTGGGTCTATAGAAACTTCAGAATGAACCCTAAGGTGGAATCAGGGTACTTAACATAGTCAATCAGAACTCTGGTGTGTATGTATGCACATGCATATATCACCCGAAGGCGAAGTCATGCCAGTATATGTACATTCAGAAAATGGAACTGGCAAATAGGGCCAACTGGTAACAATCCTAGCATTTACACACACGCACTCACCCACACTGCGCCATACGAACCTCATCTGTGGAAGCACCATTGCCTTTCAATGTTATTGTATGTGGGAGAAATGGTGCAGTAAGGGTCAGGAAGCCTAAAACTGTCTTATGCCTCGCTCATTTGTCGCGTGTTGTGCACTGCTTCCGCACTCGAAGTAGCGTTTCACATGTTCAAATATGCTGTCCCCATCTTTTTTTAGCGATTCTCATTTTACGTATCATATTTATTTGTCATATTGTCTATCAGCCATTAAAAAGTTATGCCATTAGACTTCGTCAATGTTTTCTTTCTTCGGCATTTATTTAGTGGCTAATGTTGCCGGGTGTATAGACAAAGCTGAACACATTGTGGTGCCTTTAATATACGAACTCTTGAGGTAAAATGCACAGCGAGCTTAGCGAGTCAAGTTTCAGTAAAGTTGAAAAGCGTGTTCCCAGTTGAAACGTTCGGCTCGTCCCACAATTAACACTGCGAAATCGCTTGACTTTGCTGTGGTAATGTGAGCTTTCAGTACTGTACGGATTCAGCTCTGTTTGCCTAAGATGACATTCCGCAGTATTCAGAGAAAGATCCACAACTTCTCTTGCCTTGCGCTGCACTCGGATACTTAACGATGCATATGTACGCTTAATCGGCGGCAGAACATCACAGTGCGCACCATACCGCCGCCAACTCAAGCAGGCGCCACCATCCCGCTGGACAAATTAGCAGAATATTCTTTCCATTTGGTTGCTTATAGAGCAATCAAACTGCATTAACGGCCCAAAAATACAAAACGGGTTATAAGGAATACCGCAGTGACAAGATCCGGTATCATTTTGACCATCTTTGGTTCATGTACCAGCACCTAAATCCAATTGTACATTCTTTCTTGTACTCCACCTCCATTAGAATGCCGATTCGCGCCCTTGAACTAAGAAGTTGGTTACGAAAAGTAGCTACAGGAACGTGCTGAATGCGTAGCACTGAAAGATTGCAATCAGCTGTGTGCATGTCGCCTTACCAACTAGCGTGGACACTGACTCTAGTTCTAAACTACATCATTATCTGCAGCGAAAATGACAACGCCGTCGCCCTTTTTGTAAACACGTGTTCCAAAACACGTCTCTTTGTACTTTAGCTAGTTGTTTTGGTGTAGGAAGCTTAGGGTGAGTTCAGCTTTCATAAATTTTATATAAGTTGGCGAATGTCTTTCAGACACAAGCTTTTGCGGCTGACGGAAAGACAGCGTAGCGGTCGAACGTAGATGAAGGCTTCAATTATTTAGCCACCAACTTAACAAGGACGGGCGGACTGCCCGGTTCTACATTACAAGCAAGAATACCCGCGCCTGCTTAGTCTCCGACACATTTAAGCGCAACAAAACAGTGATAAGGCGTGCGCCGCTACAATGTCACATGCCTAGCTGGAGCGCCATAACACACGGGCGCGTGATATCGGTATCTTTCCGATCGCATGGGCGCGGCATATCATCTCTCCCACACTCGATTATTTTCTCCTTAACAGAATTGTGCCACGTAGCAATCGGGAGGTCGACGCCGTCGCAGTGAGTAGCGGAGACCTTGTTCTGCGGCCTGGCTAGTAGTCGACTGCTTCTCCATGGGCTCGGCGGTAGTGCTAGCACTTGTACCATGTTGTGGCGTTTTCTTCCTTGGGAAAGTCAGTCATCGTGGTCAAGGTGTCGTCAGAGTCCGGAGCACACACGATGTGGTTACGGTGGCGCACCCTTTCACACACACCCCGAGGGGTCATGACATTAACAAAGTACGACACTGGACCTGTGCGGAAGAGAATGCTGCTGAACCACCTTGGTCCACGGCGAAAGTGGCGTACTCGCACGCGGTGTCCTTCACTAAACGCAGTCACTCGACTCTTATGGCTACTGGTTTCCTGTGACTGGTTTCGCGCAGCCCTTTCCTCAACTAAGGGGCGAACCAGGTCCGGCCTATAGTCCGAAGGCGCCTCCCTAACAGCAAAAGAGTAGTTTCCTCTGGAGTAGTTGCTTGTGGAGTGTTACGGTACGACAAGAGGAAATCTGCGAGGTCTGAAGGGGATGTGGATCGGCTGGACTAGACCAAATGATGCTAGACGAACGTGAAAAAAAATAGCCTGGGTGGCAAACATAAACGTTTAACATTAAAATTTGGGAGAAATGCTAACGCAAAACATGAACCAATAGCATCAGTATTTCTAAATATGAATGAAAAGCAAATAACAGAGATCGCAAAAAAATGTAGAGAAGAAAATTGACGCGCTTCCTACAGTGTGGTAGTACTGCTGCATCACGTTCGTCCTGTCCAAATCCTCCGTTGACGCTCCTCACGAACACGAACCTAATTGAAGTAGATGTAGATGGTGTCCCGCTGACGGCATTGATTGATACTGGAGCCCAAGTGTCCATAATGAGCGCTAACCTATGTCGTCGCCTCAAAAAAGTTCTTACGCCTGCCGTCACTCGAGCCGTACGCGTCGCCAATGGCGCCACTGTTGCTGTCTGTGGTATGTGCACTGCTCGCGTAGGAATTGCTGGCCGCCAAGTTCCCGTCCTGTTCTCCGTGCTGACTAGTTGCCCTCATGACCTAATCTTGGGGCTCGACTTTCTGACGACGCATTCTGCCCTCATCGACTGTTCCACCGGTACGCTGTGCCTCGAGCTTCCTCTTGTTTCCGACGTTCGCCCCGAACAACCGCACACCCTATGCACTACAGCGTTTGTTCGGTTACCTCCAAAAGCCCTAACCTTCTTCGAATTGGCCTCAACGGCAGCCGTGCCTGATGGCGACTATGTCGTCGCCCCTATTCGCGATGTCCTCCTGGCGCGCGACATCTCTGTGCCACAATCCGTCGTTACCCTTGCCGCTAATCGGATGTGTCTCCCCGTTGTCAATTTTGGCTTGACGAAGCAAGTGTTACCTGAAGGCATAGCGGTGGCCACGCTCCGGTCAGTGACAGACAACCACGTCACTGCTTTTGCAGCCGACGCGTTTCCAGATCCTCCTGATTACCCGCAGGATGCCTTGCACCTCGACGGCCCATTACGTCCCATGGTCGCTCCGGACCTCGCCCCTGGCCAAGCAGCCGCCCTATATCGCCTTTTGCTTTCCTATCGCGACATATTTGACACTGACAATCGCCCACTTGGTCAGACGTCCCTTGTTAAGCATCGGATAAACACTGGTGATGCTGTTCCCATTCATCGCCGACCGTATCGCGTGTCCACGGCAGAGCGGCAAGTTATTCAGCAGGAAGTCAACAAGATGCTCGCCAAAGGCATTGTTGAGCCCTCGTCGAGCCCTTTGGCGTCGCCGGTGGTGCTCGTCAAAAAGAAAGATGGCACGTGGCTTTTCTGTGTTGATTACCGCCACCCAAACCGAATCACTAAAAAGGACGTTTACCCGTTACCACGAATTGACGATGCTCTTGATTGTCTTCACGGTGCCAAATACTTTTCGTCCATTGACCTTCGATCTGGTTATTGGCAGATTGCCGTCGATGAGCAAGACCAAGAAAAAACCGCTTTCGCCACTCCAGATGGCCTCTACCAATTTAAGGTTATGCCGTTTGGTTTATGCAATGCCCCCGCCACGTTCGAACGGATGATGGACTCTCTGCTTCAAGGTTTCAAATGGTCAACTTGCCTTTGTTACCTCGATGACGTCCTTGTGTTTTCTCCTACGTTTGAGACGCACCTTGAGCGCGTCGCAGCTATCCTTGACGTCTTCCGCAAGGCTGGGCTCCAATTAAACTCATAGAAGTGCCACTTCGGGCGCCGACAGATTCCAGTGCTCGGCCATCTCGTCGATGCTTCCGGAGTACAACCCGACCCGGAGAAGGTTCGAGCAGTAACAGCTTTTCCTGTACCTCAGTCTGTCAAAGACGTCCTGAGTTTTGTGGGGCTCTGCTCTTATTTCACACGGTTTGTGAAAGATTTCACAACAATCGCTCGACCACTCACTGAACTTCTGAAGAAAGACGTGCCTTTTACGTGGGGTTCCCCTCAGGCTGCCGCATTTTCACGCCTTATCACGATTCTGACCAATCCACCGATATTGGCCCACTTTGACCCGTCCGCACCTACAGAGGTCCGAACCGATGCCAGTGGTTATGGGATCGGCGCAGTCTTAGCGCAACGACAACACAGACACGACCGCGTTATAGCCTACGCTAGCCGGCTCCTGACAACTGCAGAGCGCAACTATTCGATTAACGAGCGCGAATGTCTTGCTCTCGTCTGGGCTGTTTCAAAGTTCCGCCCATATTTATATGGCAAGCCCTTCTCAGTAATCACAGACCATCATGCGCTGTGTTGGCTTTCGTCGCTCAAGGATCCTACTGGTAGGCTCGGTCGTTGGGATCTCCGACTACAAGAATATCCCTACACAGTGGCGTACAAGTCGGGACGCCAACACCAGGACGCAGATTGCTTCTCTCGCTACCCAGTTCAAGACCCGACCTCTACGTCTGAACCTGACACCGACGCCTGCATTCTCTCTGTTTTTCCACTGGTCCATGTCGCCGACGAGCAGCGCCGTGACCTGTCCTTGCGTGTCATCATTGACCGCCTGTAATCGTCACTTGACAGCTCCCTTCGCTTATTCACACTTCAAGATGGCGTACTCTACCGCCACAACGTTCACCCCGACGGCCCAGCATTACTCCTTGTGATCCCTAAACGCCTTCGCTCGGCTGTTCTCCACGAACTTCACGACCTCCCCACTGCCGGTCACCTCGGTGTGTCACGTACCTACGACCGGATCCGCCGACGCTTCTTTTGGCCAGGGCTTGCTCGCTCCGTTCGAAGATACGTAGCTGCGTGTGAGAAATGCCAGCGGCGCAAGACACCGTCGACGCTCCCTGCTGAGTACCTTCAACCAATTGACATTCCCGCGGAACCATTCTTTCGGGTTGGTTTAGATTTACTTGGTCTTTTTCCTCTTTCTACCTCTGAGAACAGGTGGACCGCTGTGGCCACAGATTACGCCACGCGCTACGCCATCACCCGAGCGCTCCCTACAAGCTGCGCCACAGATGTTGTCGATTTTCTTCTACGCGACGTGATTTTGTTACATGGAGCTCCGCGACAACTTCTCACAGACCGTGGCCGGACATTCCTGTCAAAAGTTATCACGGACATCCTGCAGTCCTGTGCCACGAGGCACAAGCTATCCACGTCATACCATCCGCACACGAATGGCCTCACGGAGCGTCTTAATCGCACTCTCACAGACATGCTCGCGAAGTATGTGTCTTCCAACCACACTGACTGGGACCTCGCTCTGCCGTTTGTCACCTTTGCGTATAATTCCTCGCGCCACGACACAGCTGGTTATTCGCCATTTTTCCTTCTGTTCGGCCGAGAACCAGCACTGCCCCTCGACACAAGCCCCCACCAGTGAATATGCACTTGACGCCGTCACCCGCGCTGCCCCCGCAAGGGAAATTGCCCGTGGCCGCCTTCTGCACTCCCAAGAGAGTGAACGGCGTTTGTACGACCAGCGACACCGTGACGTGCACTTCCCGCCTGGTTCTTTGGTGCTTCTATGGTCTCCGTCGCGTCAGGTCGGCCTGTCAGAAAAACTGCTGTCTCGTTACACAGGCCCCTACCGAGTGATTCGTGCCGTGACTCCCGTCACCTACGAGATCGCCCCTGACGCCCCATCTGCTTCCCAGTCCAGTGATATCGTGCACGTTACACGACTGAAGCAGTATCACCCTCCCAGTGATGACATTTAGACGCTCCGGGACGTCGCTTCTGCCGCCGGGGAATTATGCTACACGCGTGTGGTATTTAGTTGTTTGAACGAGGCGCGCAGGCGCCTAGACGAAGAGGACGAACTGCTCTGGGCTCTCGAGCTATCGGCTGATCTGGCCAGCGCTGCAGCTATCTTTTGTAAATATACTTGTAAATAGTCTCCTGTGCTTAATTCTTCGTTCGCGTAACAATACAATAAGCCGGTAGACGTCATGCAGCAGGGGAGAAGACAAATGCATCAAAATAACTGTTGGAGGAGAAAGAGGAAACCACGTAAGTGATGGAACAAGGAAATAAAGCAAGCTATAGAAGTGCGTAAGCTAGCATCTAGGAATCATAAAGAAGACGAAAAGTTGGGATTATACACAAAGTAGATGTGCAATTTATGTTGAACAAGTACCGATAAAAGAAAACGCTGGTGAGGGAGCGCGTGCAATAAACAAATAAATGCACAAGTGAACTTTGGGTGCAGAACATTGATAAACGAGACAAAGGCACTCCAAAAAGATTCTCGAATCATGTAAAAGCACTCGGAGCTCCAACTAAAATTTCGCAAACAGCTATAAGGGTTGAAGACAGTAATACCTTCGGAGGAGACGACGTGCTGCGGCACATCGGAGACGTTATTAGAGACAACTAATACGGCAGTGAATTACGGCACTGAAAGACAAGCAGGGTAATCTCATCAGCAATTTCGTTGACATAGTAAAAGCAGCGGAATAATTCTATACTGACCTGTACAGTTCCCAGAGCAGCCAAGCTACTTTCATTCGAAGTAGCTTGGCTGCTCTGCGAACTGTACAGGTCAGTATAGAATACCGAGGCTCTTTCTATATCTAGCGATGAATTTAGAAGGGCCTTGCAAGACATGACAAGGGGAAAAGCTGCTGGAGAAGATGGAATATTAGTCGATTTAAGCACATATTTAAGAGATATCATGCTTGAAAAGCTTGCGGCCCTTCATCCGCAATGCCTCACGACTTCAAGTGTACCATAGTCCATAGAGCTGGAAGAACGCCAACATTATACTAATCCATAATAAGGAAGATGTTAAACAACTGAAGAACTATAGACCCGTTAGCTTGATTTCAGTACTGTATAAAATGTTAACCAAGATAATTTCCAATAGAATCAGGGAAACACTTGACTTCAGTCAAGTGTTGCCCTGCGATGCATCACATCCATGTCATCAATCAGGTAATCGATAAATATTGGGAGTACAATCGGCCTCTTTATATGGCTTTCATAGATTATGAAAACGCATTTGATTCAGTAGACATACCAGCAGTCATAGAGGCATTGCGTAATCAAGGAGTACAGGAGGCATACATGAACATCTTGGCAAATATCTACAAATATTCCACAGCTACCTTGGTAGAAAGATACCTATCAAGAAAGGGGTCAGGCAAGGAGACACAATCTCTCCAATGCTATTCACTGCATGCTTAGAAGAAGTATTCAAGCTCTTGGACTGGGAAGGCTTAGGAGTGAGGATCAACGGCGAATACCTCAACAACCTTCGGCTTGCAAATGACATTGTCCGAAACAGCGACAATGGGGACAAATTACAGCTAATTGTTGAGGACCTTAACCGAGAAACTGTAAGAGTGGGGTTGAAGATTAACATGCAGAAGACAAAGACAATGTTCAATAGCCTGGCAAGAAAACAAGGATTCAGGATCGCCAGTCAGCCTCTAGAGTCTGTAAAGAAGTGCGTTTATATAGCTCAATTACTCACAGGATCTCCTGATCACGAGAAAAAAATTTACAGAAGAGTAAAATTCGGTTGGAGTGCATACGGCAGGCATTGCCAAATCCTGACTGGGCGCTTACCACTGTTGTTGAAAAGAAAAGTGTACAATCATTGCATCCTACTGGTACTAACATATGGGGCACAAACTTGGAGGTTAACAAAGAACCTCGAGAACAAGTTAAGGATCGCATAAAGAGCGATGGAATGAAAAATTTTAGGCCTTATGTTAAGAGCCAGGAGGAGATGAGGTGTGGATCAGAGAGCAAACGGGGATAGCCAATATTCTAATTGACATGAAGAGGAAAAAACTGAGCTGGACAGGTCATGTCATGCATGGGATGGATAACCGGTGGACCATTAGAGTTACAGAATGGATACCAAGAGAAGGGAAGCGCAGTCGAGGACGGCAGAAAACTAGGTAGGGTGATGAAGTTAGAAAATTTGCAGGCACAAGTTGGAATCACCTTGCGCAAGACAGAGGTAATTTGAAATCGCAGGGACAGGCCTTCGTCCTGCAGTGGACATAAACACATATGCTGATGATGAATACGGCAGCGTTCGCTAACGAAGTGATTTATCTTATTTGTACGGGCCCGGCTCGAGGTGTTCAGCGGGGCACAGTTAACGTCGCAAAATACGCCGACCACGGCACCTGCTATCGACGACAACCTTGCTGGACCTTGCATCACTGTCACGAGTGCCGCAGTCTATTGGGCTTCGGCATCTGGGCTTCGTGACGTCACCGGAGACCAACGCTATAAAGCCTCAGCTTTCCGCAGGACTTGTCAGAGGGCACCCCGATGCTGATCGGCAAAGGTCGCTAAACATGCCATTTATCTTCGTTGTACTAGTTAGTTACATCTACTCAGTGCGTACTGACGATATATTTATAGTAATTCTCCCGTGACCTGACACCTTCTTGTTCATTGTTTATCAGTGATTTTGCTCTTGAAAGTTAGTTCTTTGTGGTAACAATGAAGAAAACCTGGACCGGCTCTGGGCGACATGTTTAAGAAGCTTATGGATGGCCAACGGGCCATAAGGGCTAAAATTGCTGACTTATGAGTCGCCTGGAAAATACTGAACTTTTTTTATCAAACTATGAAAACCGCCTTTCAATATTTTAAGAAAAGACGCCGTCGGCTGAGCATTTGGTCACTGGTACAATAGATCTGCAAACAAGTATTGCTGTAGTACAGGGGACTCGCAGGTCAGCCCATGCCAGGCTGGTTGGTTTGGAAAATGTAAGTAGACGTTCGAACCTCGTTGTACTGGCACTCCGAGTATCCTTAATAAATTCCAATCAGCTTTGCGCAACAGAGTTATCAAAGAGATGTTTCAAGACACGTCAAGCGTAAACTGCATATCTGTTAGCCACATTCATCTGTTAGGTAAACCTGCACCAAAAAGGCCTGTTATATTAGATTTCCAAGATTACAGACAAAACGATGAAGTACAGCGTAACGCTCGTAAGTTGAAAGGAACACGAATAAACAAAACGATAATTGTGCTGGAACACTTCTAAAGCCGAAACTGCGTTGGAAAAACGCAAAGCCGGACAAAGATGAAGGTAAGAAGATCAGTCTATTTCACGACAAACTTCGTATTAATGACCACTTGTTCGTCTGGGATGGCAGTCGGATAACTGTCAAAGCAGTTCCTAAAAATGACGTGCCCTAGTTACACAACTAAAGACTAACGCACAGCATTTGCATGTAGTTTCGATAAACGTCAATAGCATCGTTAACAAAACTGACTCCTGGGAATCCCTCTTGCTCACTTAAGAAACCACATGTTTGTGTAAACTGTGAAATCTGGCTGCATGACGCTATTGGCGATTGCGAAATTTACCATCCATATGCAGCTTGCATCGGTGTTACAGGGGTTCCCGCGGAAGTGGCATGGCTGCTGTCACGAAACAATCTGTTGATGTCACCGTCTTAGATCAAGTCACTGAACACGAAAGCTTGCCACTGAATTTGTCTGCCTCTAAGATTACATTATATTTGCGTGCTGTATATCACTCGCTTGGCGCGGATGAATCATTATTGGATAATCTATACGATCGTATGCAGCCATTGCGTGGTAAGATCTTTATTTTCATGGGCGATTTTAATAGATTCCTTCCATTAATTGGAAACGTTTGAACTATGGTTGCTCTAGTGCAAGCAATACTTTATTCGACTTCATGTTCTGTCTTAATATGGAGCAGTCTGTTCGCAGAAACACACGATATAACACAAATTTGGATCTATTGTATTGAGCGCGTTATTTCATGGCGTGGATGTTTCGGTGCAGCTAGAAGTTTTCGACTACGGTTTAATATATTTTTCTTTGAACTCGCCTAATGCTGCACACGATCGCCCTAAAGCGCTCTCCGGCAGACGATGCTTCCGTCTATCTCAACACTAACCTCGCCTTTGCCTTTGCCGACAATTAAAGCCTCGTGGAACCGGTTTCGCATTGTAGTTGCCATTTGTTAAACGACCATGTTAACGCATGTCGAGCCCTTGGATTAATCGAGAAATCATTGAGACAAAATGCAAAATTAAGAGGCTCCGCAAAGAGAATAAAACGTATCCTCCTTATTTCTTAGCGCTAAAAGAGGACTTACTGGATAAAATCAGGTGATCGCGGGAACGTTATGTTTTAGATAGACTTCTGGATTTCATTATCAGTAATAGTAAAAATTGTGGCATCATTTAAAAGCAAAGCAAGAGAATATTAATTAAGTAGTCGTTGGTATACTCTTATGACTACGGAAGCTACGGGCATTGCTGATCGTTTTAATCATTACTTCAAGTATTGTAATTTTTCCCCCCAATTCCGATCTCTCTTCACCATTAACAGCAGATCTTGTGGGTTTTCAGAACACGTGATCGTGACTCACATTCATGGTTATCTGGCTGAACGGAACATCCTATCACCATATCAGCACGGTTTTTCGAAACAAATGTCAACGATTACTCAACTTGTGTAACATAATTTGAAATTGATTTGAAGTTGAAGTTGATTTTATTCTACCACACAAAGTACAAAAGAAAATTGCACATGATATGTGGTTGGGAAGGAGGGAAAAACGCTACATACATGTAGCTTGACTGGCCCCACCTCCCAGTACCCGGCAGCGGGAACTTTGGCATAAGACATACACAATAACTGTTAAAGCTGCGATACTAGTTTGCTAAACAATAGCGGACACTTTCGCAGAAACAAATAATACATGTGCACAAAGACAAACACAAACTATTGCATTATGTAATCAAATGAACTAAAAAAGCGAATGATAACAAGCATTATGCAAAAAGCGCATACAAGTATTTCTCGAAAGAACACGCAAATCCTCTGTCATGAGGTGGAATTTATTTAAAACCTGTGGGACGCTAGACTGCATCATCTGAAATCCAGAGTTGGCGCGAGATCTTGGAACATGCCAAAGTTCTGTGCGCCTCAATGAGCGTAAAGAAGCATTCTTTTGTAAGTTTGACAATGTTCTCAGATTGTGTGTGTCCTTAGGTATTTCACATTTAAGGCTCGGTAGTAGTTTAAACTCGTACATATTGTGTCATTTCAAAATTCTCAGTTTAGTACACAACGGAGATGTGTGCGCATCATATGGCTGCTTTGCAAACGCTCGTACAGCATCTTTTTTTTGCATTATAATTAGCTTATACAGAGTTTTCTTAGTGCTATTTTCCTATGCGAGATGACAGTAACGCGTAATGCAATTCAAACAAGGCAGCGCATACTAAATGGCTCTGGTGGACTGGGAGAAAATGCATGCACTTCCTTAGCATGCCTAAAGCCTTCGAAAGTTTAGTGCGTAGGTAGTTAGTGTGGTAGTCCCAAAGCATAAATTCGTTAAGTTACTCCCAGGGATTTATTTCTGTATAGTTTACATGCCTTCAGGAAGACATTGGGTAAGGGACGAATAGGGTCACATCAACATAAAACAAGCGTTATTCAACAAGGCAAAAAAAAAACTCACGCAACCAAAACATTATTTGCATAATGCTATAGTGCGCAACGTCAAACTAATAACACAAAGAATTACGCACGGGAAGATAACTAGCAAATAATATACGAACATTATTGGACTACAGAGTAGGCGTACAAACGCAAAAATTGCCGTATCACTTGCTGAATCACCAAAATAAGAAAAAGAAGAACGAGAGGAACAAAGGCAGAGAACAATTAAACTCTGGCATCTACGAGAAGCTACCAGTTGGCAGACAATGGATGTTGCGTAAACCCACGCAAGATTAGTTTAGAAAAATGAATTAATAAACATAACACAAGTACGGACTGTAGATGCTGTACAAAATCAATGGAAAAGGATATAAAAAGTGCAACTCTTGGTGACGCAGGTTTTCTTTGTTTACTTAATTTGTATTATTATTATTTATTTTGTTTTTTCTCGAGCCGCTACGGTTTACGCAGTTTAATTGTTCCCGGTGGAAAGTGCATGCGTGAGCACACGAGAGATACTGGGTATCGTTAGTATACTTGGTCGCTAACGTGAAAGTTCTTTGCGGAGAGGAGTGGCCTCCGAGCTTTTCACCGCGCCGACCATTTCGGAGTCCCTAAACGACGATCGACCGCCGGCCCGTCGTTGCGGTTACCACGGCAACGAGCACGCGTGTTGTGGTTCCGGCGGCATGCGTGATGGCCGGCCGCCCACCGCCGCTGCCGGCGCCTCGTTTTCAGAGTGCAGCCGTAGGAGACGATTCCGACAACGATGACAGCCGCTCGAGAACTCGGCAAGCAGGCACTGGCCACGACGACGCGACGGAGACGAGCGAACAAGCGAGCGAAGCGGACGAGCAGCAGCCCTCTGTCGGTGAGTTGCCACGGATCCTCTCTACCGCACAGAAAAGATACGACATTCGAGTTGCACTGTCGCGTTTTTTGACAAATGTAAAGTGACAGCAATCGACATTAAGTTGAGCGTCTTCAGCACCCGGGTTGGAGCTCGGTGTTTCACTGAGACTGGATATATTACACAACACATATTCTTATTCACTAAGTTGCGCTACCAATCCGGCCTTGCCCACTAAATTTAGCGAGTAGGCGGGATAGTCTGGTACCGCATTCCAGTTTTTGAAAATTATATTTTTATAGTTTTACAGCCTTTCTCTTACCGCGGAACAAAGCACGATAGCGCGGCAGGCGTCCATCTTTCGTATATTGGAACATGCGCACATACGCACACACGCAATCATATGCATTCGCACAACCCACAAACGGGTACGTAATCTTTCTTTTGCCCCAATAGCGAAGGCCGGAGACATGGTCCTCGATGCTTGAGCATGATACTTCTGTACGCCGTGTGTATTTATTATTATTATTATTATTATTATTATTATTATTATTATTATTATTATTATTATTATTATTATTATTATTATTATTATTATTATTATGTGCACTACAGAAGCAGAAATTTAAAAAAAAGTTGTCACAGTTTCACCTGAAAGGCGAAGCATCAATTGCGATAGCAAATTTGTAGAGAGCCATACGGAGTAATGATAGTAGCTTTATCATTAAACCTTGGACATGCAGCAGCACCGGCAACACGCAGAACTGTTGTCGACGCCGTCGGCGCTTTGCCCGCGTTCGCACAAAATGCGTACGGCGTTGGTGACTGTTGCCGGAGCCTCTGATATAAATAGGCACTTGAAGCGAGGATGGGGAGATGCAACTAGCGCTCCTCGACCAGACACGGCGGACCGCTCAAGCCAGTGGAGCCCTGGACTAGGGGCTCCACCCACCCGCTCCCTGCACCTGTTATTTTTAATAAACGTTTTGATATATATATATTGATGCCGCAGCTAAACGTCGCCTCCCTTCCCTCCCCCTCCCCGCCACGGCCTTTCGCGCGTCGGAAGAAGGCGCGTTTGTTCTACATATATGGTGATTGTAAAGGAGGAAAGAGACGCCTACTTCTGCAACCCTTAAGGGAGCACGGCGCAGAACGCGCGTTTTTTTTTTTCTTCGCCATGCGTTCACTCCCCGTGAAAGCGCGCGTCCCTCGCGCCCTTTCACTCGCACATACAGCGTTCGGCGCGCGGCGACGATTTCATCTCCACTGACGTCATACGGAACCTCACGGCAACGGCGACGGCGACGACGACGGCGGCGACGACGACGGCGACGACGACGGCAGAAATCTGCTTTGGAGTGTCCATATAATTGCTATCGCAATAAAATGGTTCGTCCCTCTGTCAGAGGAGTTGGGTGTAACGTAAAAGAAGCGCCAATTCTAACAAGTAGGGGTAGCTTCATTGCACATGCAGAAATACAAGTCCAATAATGTGCAGACTCTTATTAATTGCACTTTCACTCGAAATGCGAAGTAGCGAGAGCGATAGGAAGCACGCGAGGCCTGTGCTGCTGCGCAGAGTAAACAACACCCCGGAGGCCTCTTAGTTATGTCCGTCATGATGGTGATCGCATACATGGCGAAACTGCGTCGTTAGAGCTGCGCCACCGAGCAGCGACGGTGGTCAGGGTTCACGCGCAAAAAACGCCGTCACCCGTGGATTCCTACTGAAGTAGACCGCAAGACACTTAACTAAGCACTACGATTTTTACTACCCCTATTGGTGTCGAGGGATCCCGGCCATCGTTTCTACAGGATAACTCATTGATGAAACCAATCACACCTTTCTAAGCGATGCTTTCCAACCATTACGTAGGAGCAAAGCGGCAATGTACATCGCCATCTCGCGGATCCGTGTGCTGGTGATTGCTTCGCGTACGTACAGGGGACAGATTTTTGGTGGAGCCCGGCAGAAAACACTTTCGTCTGAAAAAAAAATGCAAACATAGGTCGTGTTTTGCAACCGCGCACGTATTTTCCTTTGTGCCGTGCTTCAACTCTAGTTAGAATAGAGAAAATCACTTAACATCACGATTAAGAAAGTGATGCCATAAACCACAAGTTTCCAGACATTTGTAGAATCAATAAAACTTCTCTTTAAGTTATTGACCTCAACGCTAACAAGCACCTTTCACGGATGTGAATGCAGAAGAATAACCCAATAACGAACGCTAGTTTATTATAAAGCTAAGCGGCGGACGTATAAAGTGTATCGATGAACGGCTGGTCGAAAAATTGCATCGCTCTAAATAATTGCACACATTGAAGAAGGTTGCAATCAACAGGCTGTGTTTTTTTAAGTATTTTCCTTCGTTTCTTTTTTTTTCTGCCTGTATATATTCCATCGACAAGGGCTGGTATTTTTGTTTTTATATTACTTTATTTCATCCGTGCTTTAGGTAAAAGTGAAAAAAAACATACGTGTCAATACGAGCATTGAATAACCATGATACAGCGTATTTTTTTTCGTTGGCATTTTTGAAGTGTTTTGCATATATGACATATATTGTGTTTTGTGTGTAATTTCTAGAGAAGCCCGCATTATCCGCTAAAGCCACGAATGCAGACAGTGAGGCGCAGTTTTAATGGTGAGAATGGTACGTGCAAAAATTCAGAAATAATATATGCTTAAAAGACCAAAGGCAATGAAAGCTATGTCACACTAATTAGGCTCGATGGAAAACGTAAGTTTGATTCACGGAGGTTTATTCTAAGTTGAATTTTCTCTTGTTTATTAGGGTTGTCTGGCTTGATAGTAACTATAGACTGACTCTTCTAAAAGAAAGCAATTCTTTGCCCTATTGTTGAGCGAATGGCGGAAGGCTCAGGGAAAGCTTGCCGAATGTTCAAGCTGCTTGTTCACACACAGGTATTTAACAGGCTCTGTTATTATGCGGAAAGGGGGCAAGCACGACAATGGTTACACCTGTCCACACTAATAAGGGCATTGCTTCAAAAGTTCGCTTGCGTCAGAGTTCAGGCTTTTATTCCGCCTTCAGTAACGTTTATAATAATTTAAATGTGCGTTGTACTACGCTGTAATGTACGTTATGCAAATTAGACCTATTTGCTCGTCATACGTTCATTCCGATATAGTGAGATTGCAGAAGGTCGAAAATGTGAAGCTTTCGCATTTCCGAGTTTATTTTTTATTGCATTATTTGTATATTTGGTGCGCGAAGAAGGGAAAACTGACCACACAAGCGATGGTACGTTTTACGTTTCAGCTCCGAGCATTGTTCAATGCTCGTGGATGGCAACAAAAACATTTACTCCAATATCGTTCGCGGTTGGCATTGCAGTGAGTTCTATTGAGCGTACATGCCGACGAGGTTCCGTATATTCTGGATTTTAAGCATTTTCAGCGATAATCGGCCATTTTAACATTTTGGTGCCTTCGCATTCTTGAAAGTTACCACCCAGGCATGGATCATTTCGGAAGCACCCAAATGATTCCTTCCTCCACCGGTGTTTTGGAGGAAGACGACGACGCTCGAGCAGCTAGCTCTGAGCAGCTCTGGCTCTCACTTTTTGAAATGTTTTCGGCCGTGTTTTTGGCTTTTTGTAGGCGAATCTCTGCGCCATTCGAAGCAGTGAAGTTGTGAGGACTCTGTTGACACCCAATTTTTTCATGGCGGGTGGACCTTTTGGACATTTATGAGACTTTTTCTGTGCGAACTACTTATGTGCGGACTACTCTGCGCAAGCTAAGCCTAATCAGCAGTAGGGTGACGGCGGCCGCTGGCATCTTTCACCGCCGGATCGGACCAGTGAGGGAGTGTGCGCCATGTATATGGAAGTTTCGGTAGACGGGGAGGATGTCTCTCCTGAGGAATTTCAATCTCATGGTTGGACCACGGCTGTTAATCGAGGGAAAGTCAAAACCGTACCCGACGGCACGGGCGAGGCGCCCAGCGGGAAGCCCGGCGTGGCGACTGCTGTCGCAGCCTCGTCAGTCGCTCACGAAGGTGAAAAAGCAAGTCATAGCGGCGTCAAGACTGCCACAACTTCCGAAAGATCATTTGCGGGTGATTGTCCGTCCACGCAATTGCCTCGACATGACGAATGTTAGTCAAATCAAGTTCGCCTCCGCCCTGGCGCAAGGGCGGCGGGTCTGGGCGAGGAAGAAATCGCCGACGATTTGTCCCAACGTCATGCAGAACATTGCGGTGGTGAGCACCCCGGCGGAGAAGAACGCCAGAGCGTACGCCAGGATATCTAGTATTGCCATGGGCAAAGTGGAGTACGAAGTCAACGCGTATATGGCTGCCCCGGACGACACGTGCAAGGGGGTCATACGAGGTCAAACCTCGTATGACCTCGACATTGACCCGGCGAGACTTCAGGCGCTTATTGTTCATGACAGGAACCCAACGGCTCTTCAAGCAAACTGAATCAAGAACTCGAAAACGGTGATGATTATTTTCGATGGACGTAAAGTTCCAAATCACGTTATTTGCGGCGCGAGCATGTTGCGCTTCACACTGTTCAGAAGGCAGACAGATGTTTGCTACGCTTGCGGCAAGGTAGGACATCGCGCTGACGTATGCCCTACGACAGATGACGTCATATGCCGGGGATGCGGCAAACAGCCGCCATGGGAGCAGTACGATTGCAAGCCGACGTGCAAGTTGTGCGGAGGCGAACACGTCACAGCAGACAGGAAGTGCAAGCAGCGCTTCCAGATCCCGTATGTGGTGCGTCACAGGAGAAAGGAAAGGCAGAAACAAGACTTAATCCGGG
Source organism: Dermacentor silvarum (assembly GCF_013339745.2). Lineage (NCBI taxonomy): Eukaryota > Metazoa > Arthropoda > Arachnida > Ixodida > Ixodidae > Dermacentor > Dermacentor silvarum. The sequence continues at coordinate 30,424,610 of NC_051155.1, forward strand.
TTTTCAACGTAGCCACGACGGGGAAAAATACTTCCCGCTGCTGCACACGGTCACGCCAGGAGGTACCAGAGTGATCCAGCGGCTGCCGATGCCGATCCAGGGGGAGATCAACCTCCATAGCAAGATCTCGCTCCAGGACTCCTGCGGTTCGCATCGCAATGCAAGGGTTGACCAAGGAACGTGGGCCACCAAGGTCAAGAAAATGACACAGCCGCAGGTAAAGGGGGGTGCTGCTTCAGAGCTTGTTAGCTTTGAGCTAGTTAGTCGAATCCAAAAGGAGAATGCTACTCTTAGAGGCATCGTTGAACAGCTCAGGGCTGAGATAGCAGAAATGAAGGCAGCTAATGTGGCGAAGGCTACTCCTCCATCGCAGCCGAATAGGCCCGTCGAAAATGTAGGGTGAGTCTGCAACAGCTGAGGTTCCAATGGATACCCATTCTGAGGTTAAGCCGTTGTCTTGTTTGGGCAAGGTGGTGGAGCATGTGATAAATGATCGGATCTCTAAACACGTTAAGGACGAGGGTCTCTTTCCCAATAATATGATAGGCTTCAGGCCTCACCTCTCCACGCACGATATAGCACGATATATTAGATAGCACCATGGACACGATGGACACGAGCACCAGGGACACGAGGGTCATTCAAGGTCTCGATCTGAAAATGGTCTTAGACAACGTGTCGCATAGGCATATTCTAGACTCGATCTCCCGCCTTGACTTGGGGGAGAAATTTTACAGATTCGTGCAATCTTTTCTCGGAGGTAGGAGGGCCACAATCAAATTGGGTGACCTCAGATCGGAGGCTTATATCTCGGGAAAAGGGGTACTCCACATGGGGTCGGTTGTCTCGCCGCTCTTGTTTAACATGGCGATGCAGGGCTTGGCCCACGAGCTTGAGCGGATGGAGGGTATTGGCTCCGCACTCTATGCGAACGACATCGCCCTCTGGTGCTCTGGCGCGTCAGAAGGCCACGTTGAAGACGCACTGCAAGAGGTGGTGCATTGCGTAGAAAAACACGACAATCGGATGGGTCTCCGGCTCTCGCCTTCCAAATTGGAGTTACTTCTATATCGTCCCACTAGAAGAGGACCCAAGCCTATAGTGTGTGGAGGTCTCAAGAGGAGGGAGATTGATATTGGGGTTCGAACGTCGTTCCGGGAGCGATATCCCAAGGGTTCATTCTCTCCGGGTGCTAGGCATGATCATTGAAGCTAACGGTCAGCACGGGCGTACTGTAGATAAGTTTACAGCGCATGCTGAAGGAATAATCAGACTCATTGCAAGGGTTTCGAACAGAAAAGGAGGCCTCAAGGAAGATAATCTCATCAGGCTTTTAGACGCCTTTCTCATGAGCCATGTGAATTATGTCACTCAGATGCACAGATGGCAGAAACACGAAATGAACAAGCTAAACACGCTCATCAGGATAAGTATTATGAGAGTCCTAGGATTCCCAATGCTTACAAGCACAGAACGCCTAGCAAGCCTAGGCGTCCACAACAGATTAGAGGTAGTCATCGAAGCGTAGCAATCCACACAAATTGCCAGTCTACGGAGGAGGGAAGGGGAATCCAGGCTAAGGTCGGGATCAATCCGAAGACGTTAAGGGATAGGAACGTTCAGCTTTCGGATAGTCTGAGGCAGGCTATTCAGGTCTCCCCCATTCCGAGGAACGTACATCCGACTTTCAACACTGGCAGGAGGACGGCTCGCGTCTCTGCGCTTCTGCGGTACGCGCATGCGCACGAGGCAGAGTTATGTTTTGTAGATGCTGCCCAATACGAAGGCGACTCCAGCCGTTCTGTTGCTAACGTCGTGGACATGAAGGACCAAGTATTATCGGCCGCGTGAATCAGGACGTCGTCAGTTTGCAAGGTGGAGCAGATGGCCATTGCGCTGGCGCTCCTTCGGTCGGACAGGGAAGTTATTTATACGGACTCGAGATCAGCCCTTCGAGCTTTCTCGACTGGGGCAGTTTGTGAGGAGGTTGGTAGGGCACTTGAGGGTAAGGTGTTTACTCATCACGTCATTACATGGTTGCCGGCGTACGAGGGTGCCGAACTAGGAGGCCTAGCCAACGTTAATGAGTTGGCCCATGCCCAGGCGCGAGGTCTTGCCGGCCGCGTCGGGCACTGGGAGGCCGGTGTGCAGGGTCCGACCTTCTCGGAGGCAGAACCCCCCCGTTTCAGGGACATTCTCCCCACCTTCAACGAGATCACTAGCCACTAGTCAGATGAGTCGCAGGGCTTTCCCCTTGTCACATCGAAATCTCACGAGGCCTCAAGCTGTGACACTCAGGCTAATAAAAACGAACTGGTATCCCACACTCTCCGTCATCAGTAGGTACACGGAGGTCTCCCCTCTGTGTCCCGACTGCGGTGGAGTTAGCGATTTTAAACACATGCTCTGGGAGTGCCCCTCTTTACAGCACCACACGTACCACGTATTGATGCCGGAGGCATTTTATTCATTGGTCAAGAGCCACGAATGGATTGATCAACTCTGGCTGTCCAGAAGGCCCACGATGTGGTAGTGAGGCTTGGCCTTCCCGTGCCAACGTGATAGCGGCCCACAGTCTTGCCCCTAAATAAACGGGGTGAAGATTCTTCCGGACCTCAATAAATTTTACTACCTACCTGCTGCTGTTTTTTCTCGAACTCATAGTGAAATATTTAGCGCTCACAATTCTTCTTCTTTCTGGGGTTTTACGTGCCAAAACCAGTTCTGATTATGAGGCACGCCGTAGTGGAGGGCTCCGGAATAATTTTGACCACCTGGGGTTCTTTAACGTGCACTACAACGCAAGCACACGGGTGTTTTTGCATTTCGCCTCCATCGAAATGCGGCCGCCGAGGCCGGGATTCGAACTCGCGATCTCGTGCTCAGCAGCGCAACGCCTTAGCTGACTGAGCCACCTCGGCGGGTAGCGCGCACAATTGACAACGAACGTTTACTCGGTCGTTTGGGGCTCTCGTTGAGGCGCTGTACTGTTTTCAAAAATCGGAATCCAGAGATTCAACGATCGTCGATTAGAATAATCAAGCAGGGGCGCTATAACGTAAAATGATTCCAAACTGTTTTGATTCCAAACCCCTGACGTCAAATTTACGTAACCACAGACGCAAGCATCGGGAGGTGACGCGCAGAGTTGTCTGAGCAACCCAATGAAACACTCACCTCGTTTATAGGAGGTCACCTTTGTTCGCTTTCAAAACCAAAACCATTGTATACACTCCGCGGTTTTCCTTATCTAATTGGCCGACAAGAGTTGAGGAGCACGCTCTAGTGGAGAATTTTTCGATGGGGACGAGCCAGCACAGTGAAAATAGATAACCGCATGAAGAGGGTGGTGCCGGCTTCTCCGATTGGCCCGCTTCGCCTTACTTAGCTTGCGGTGGCTGGTCGAAAATCGCGGCGGCGTGCAACGGAAGGATAAGAATGTCGCTAAAACGGACCCTCAGCAAGGAAGAGTTGGCAGAGCGATGTCATATGCATGCCGAAAGGGCTCGATAACGTTTTACTGCCACGCCAAAAGGTTTATCATGCGCAAATAAATACATGCTCACCAGCAGGTGCGAGTAGCGAGGGCCTGAGCGATCGGCGGGCAGCCATCTTCTATTCCTTTCGGAACGGGGCAGTCTGTGGCTATTCCGAAAAATTTTCAGTTTTGTTTGGCATAATAATGCATTTTTTAGCGTACACGTCACTTTCACGTGGTGAGTTTTCGCGGTTTTGTGAGGTCACGTGACAGACAGGCGAAGTGGGCGTAGCCAGAAAGCATTGGAGCAATAGCAGAGGGCTAATGGTGAAAAGGCGTCGAATCAGGAATGATTATTTTTCTTTTGTGTGGTTTAATCATGCATAATCAGTGTGTACACGTTATATCAGATGGGGAGCCATCGCGGTTTTCGTGACGTTGCGTGACAGACAGGCGAAGTTGGGAGTGGCCCGAAAATGTTTTGACCAATCGTGGAAGCTGATTGCAGAAATTGGAATCAAAACGGTTTGGAATCATATTACGTTACAGCGCCCTAGTATTGAATAATAAACAGAGGCACGAGGCGTTACACTGGGCGTAATGAACAAGGAAAATGAATGCACCAATAAAAGCGGCTGAGCAAAGGCTTCGAGCCAATGCATCACCCCGATCAGGCTCTTGGGAAACACTCTGTTGTCTCTCGAGACTCAGACAGCTCTGTCAACACCTTCTAGACAAGTTGTCTAGCAGGTGTTAGTCGCGCACTTGGACCCATGTGTCGTCATCAAATAGCTTGCACCAGCGGTCGGCGTTGCACGAGCCGCCCGCCTCGTCTCACGCTTGACTCAAACATGAATCCCATCCGCCGTGGTTGCTTAGTAGCTATGGTGTTGGGCTCCTAAGCAGGATGCCGCGGGATCAGATCCCTGGCCATGGCGGCAGCATCTCGAGGGGGGTGAAATGCGAAAACGATTTAGGTGCACGTTAATGAAGCTCAAGTGGTCCAAATTATGTCGGAGCCCCCTACTACAGCGTGCCTCATAATCAGATCGCGGTTTTGGCACGTAAAACTGCATAATTTAATTAATTTTTTTAACATGTACGCACCCCCCTTCTACACACGCCGGTCGTACAGCGTTGCGAGACACTTACGGTGCTCCGAAATAACAATGCGAGATTGAGCTTTTCTTCCGCTACTGTCTTTTCACCGAAACGCGTCTCGCCACCGTTCCCCCAAAACACACTTCACAGGCGCTGCCGAAAAGTAATTTTTTCGGGTGGGAGCCAACAGCACGTCACCAAAAGGCAACACACACGCCGAAAGAAGCACCGAAAAGAGGAGTGAGAGCGCATTTCAAAAAAACAAAGAGAATGTGTAAATGACCCCGGCCTAGACGAACAGTCTCGATTACCTTACAGAAAACATCTCGGCCACTATTCCCAAAAAGCACCAACTCCATGACGTCTTTATAAATGAGAACGGTTTCTCTATAACGCACGTATGTCTTGGCAGGGGCGGATTTATGGGTTATCATATGGGATGATCCTTTTTAAGTTTTACCAAATTTTTGAAGAATTGCCTGTCGCAGATAAAGTAATTCTAGTCCTTGAGCGCAATTATTCAGAGAGGAGGACATTACTTCCACGAGAAGTCGGAACACATATCCACCTAATTAACAAGGAAATTCCTAATTAACTCACTAATTATTTACTTTACGGCACATATTGCAAATTATAGATTGTAGCCGGGGAGCTTGCAAGGCGTATCCACCTTAAATTAATTTACAAAATGACACCACTTTTGAGATATGCGCCATCAAACATGCCGTGAAAATGCTCTGTTGTTCCACTTCCTTCGTAGAACAAAACGCTCTTTTAAGCATTGCAGCACAAAAGTAACACGAACGCCCATGTATTTCGTCGCACACATTCGGAAATAAGATCTTCAAACTGGTGTAGCCCTGGAAATTCATTTGAAGTGGATACGTCTTGCAAGCTTACCTGCTACAATTCGGAAATTACATAATGTGCCCTAAATGATTAAAACGATAATTGGTGAATTTATCTTAACTAGATATATATCTGTTTCGTTTTCTCGTGCTAGTAAAATCCGCCTCGTCGAATATTCCGGCTCAAGGACAAGAATAATGATATGTGCAACACAGGATTTTTGATGAGAAAGCGTCAAATGGCTTATTCAGCGAAAAAGCCAGCGGCCGTCTGTAGCAGCAGCGAAATGGCACCTAACTTGCCATTATCTGAGACGCCACGTCACCAGCAGGCTCGTGACGTTGGCTCGCACTTGCTGGCTCGGGCCTCGATGGAGCCGAGAGAGCGAAAAGATACACCTGCTGCCGCGATATTGCGTGAGGGGAAAGGGCGTCGTCACGATGCCACTTCACCCTCGCTCTCGCTTTTGGAAGCCTGTGTTATCCGCAAGTTCCGTGTCCACGCAAGCTTTCGCTTGCGTTCTAACTGCGTGTCAGTAAGGCCAAATCAAAAAGCGCCGAGTACCTCAACGCGCTCGCTTGCCCGCGAGGAGTTCATAACTCGAAGGACCACTCAGCGGTGTTCAATTGGACATGAATGCTGTCGCATTCACAGCTCATAAGAAGTGCATAAGAAGACCTATTTTGAATTACGTACAACTTAAGACTGATCACCTCTTCTAGAGCGGAAACCAACGAAGGGGGGCGGGGGTTATTAGAGTGTTTTCCATTTTTTCAATTTTTTTTTTTTTTTTGCCTTGAAAGTAGTGTCGTCTATTGACTTTCACATCCCATATTTTATTCCTTTTGTAATTTATTCAGACAAATTATTTTTCAGTTTGACTGCTCAAGACATATTTGTCGTTTGTTGGAAACAAATTTTTGAACCACTGTATGAACATGCGCATAACATAAAAAATTGAAACCTTTTCTCATTACGCCAACTAAAACTCGAAGGCAGAGCTATTTTGGTATGTTCTTCTCTTTCATATTGTTTCATTGATATGAAGCGTCTTGCACAGGTTTTCTGGTCTAATTATTTTATGATGAAACGCGGACTTAGTAAGACAGATTGAGCTCAGCGATTTCGTAACAAACACTGCAGCTGAAAGACGTAGAATTCGAAAAAAAATTATTACGGAAGGCAAATAACACTTCAGGATTGACCAATGTTTACCGAGAGATTGTTTTTTTTTTCTTTAGTTTTCACGCAGTTTTCTAAATTAGAGCGATTGACATGGCGCAGCGCTCCGTGAGAATGAGTACTCAGCGCGTCGTCCCGCAAGACTGTCGCTGGGTGTGCCTTTTCACAACGCATTTCATAAAGATATAATTACCGAATTGCGTTGAACAACGTGTATCACTGCACGCAGGGCGGCAGGGGGACGTAATGCCAGAGCGTACTTTCACTGCAATACCGGTTGCATTGAAATCTGCTTTCTGATGAGCGCTGATATGTGTGGCCATTATATAAAAACTTGAATATAAGATAAAAAAGCGTTGCCGTGACCAGGATTCGAACCTGGGTTATTGCGGCCACAACGCAAGGTACTAACCACTATATGGTCACGGCACACCAAAGGCGTTTTTTACATGGTATTTATTACAATGAATGAAATGTATTTACAGGAACTATTTACAATAATATGAGTACCAGGTGGACATAACTAATCAAACGTCAATGAGCAGTGCATATGAAGATGACGTCACACACAGCAACACCGTCCTTCACAGCAAAAACTTGTAAAGGGAAGTTAAACACCTAATCAAAAGTGGATACCAAGCCGGCTGACATTCTTCTTGGTCGTAAATGTCCTTTAAGTGTATGATCCTCTGAACGAAATGTGATCTCGAGGAAATTTTTTTTTTTGCATTTCGGTCTTGCTTACGAGATTTCCATAGGCTATGAAGGCCTACAAGTAAAAACATATCGAATGGAACATCTTCATACGGTGCAACAAGATATCGGATACTGTGAGAATTTAGATAAAATATTTTGCCAATTTCTATGGATAACATCGCAAAATAAAATGGCATCTTTACAAACAATAAAACAGTGTTCAATGGTTTCAGGCACATCACAGGCGACAGTTAACAGACGAAACGAAAATATTCTTTTTATGCAGCCATGTTTTAACGGGCAATGTTTCAGTGTGTAATTTGTAAAAAAAAAAGTTTTGTAGAAGGGGGAACTGGCATTTTGCGCACTCTCGCAAGCACATCATGTCCAGGTAATGTGATGTATACGGATCGATAAAACGGCGGAGGGAACAACATCGATATTAAACCTTTGTAAAGATTTTTTCGTGGCACAGTAAACAAATAATATTTAGAAAATCGAACAGTCAGAAAAGAAATAGAAAAATAAACTTCACGCATAAACCCCCATAAACAAGGTCTAGAAATTAAATCTGAGGACACCACCAATTCTGGCAGGACATGAACCAGGTTAACCTGCATGAAAGCTCGTAATACCGGATGAGAGCTATCCCGAAAAAAGAAAAAGCGCGAGACTAACTGTCGCACATATAAATGCACCAACCCTAACCCTCCAGCACTCACTGGTCGAAAAAATGTTGTCGCGTCTCATAGGTTCAAAACTCGAAGACCATATAAACGTTGAAAAAATCCTATGAAAACGTTGAATGTAAAGCCTTGCGCAATGAAGAACCTGAAAGACATAGAAAACTTTAGTTGCGAAAAATATGTTGCAGGCTTCTGCTCTTCCAAATATTGATAGACGGTGCGGGACAAAGGTATTTGTGTAGCGCTGGAGGGCTGGAACGCGCTCTCTCCAGTAGTGTGCACTGAACTTGTAGGCATGCAGTGTAACTCCTAGATATTTAGGTGGCACACAGGACCACTCAATGCCAGCATAATGTGATGGTGTAATGGCCCAATATCCCAACCATAGCCCTGAGCTCTTAGTGTTATTCATCCGCGCACCGGAAACAGAACCAAACTCTTCTATGATAGAAAGAGTTTTATCGATGCTGGGCTTGTCTTTGCAGAAAAATGCAATATCATCAGCGTATGCTAAAACTTTTATCTCATTACCAAAAACATTAAAACCACGAACACTGCTGCAGTTCAAAATGCTCAAACAGTGTGGTTCTAAGTAAACGGCAAAGAGGAGCGGGGACATAGGGCATCCTTGTTTCACTGAAGAACGGATGTGGACGGGATTAGAATGATCACGGCAAACCGAAGGCCGGGAAGGGGCATCTAATCCTAGAGCATACTCTCATTGTAATACCGGTTGCATTGAAATCTACTTTCCGATGAGCGCTGATATGTGTGGTTGTTAAATAAAAACTTGAATAAAAGATAAAAAATGTTGCCGTGACCAGGATTCGAACCTGGGTTATTGCGGCCACAACGCAATTAAGGTACTAACCACTATACGATCACTTTTTTATTATTTATTTCCGTTTTAAACAACATACACTAATGCAAGTGACAAATGTTTCAGAAGGTAAAATATATCAGCTAGTCTCAAGCATGATGCAATTATTAAAAAGGCTTTGGTTCATCCAATTGCGTCATCCATTGAGGAGTGTTGACCGCAACTTTCAGTACATCTCTGGTATAAATAACGCTTTCGATGAAGTATTGTCGCGCTGAACGCACATCAATGTCAGCATATCTGTCTGCCATCCGTGTTTTCCAAAGTGCATGCATACTTAGCAACATAACCATATTTTTACGAACGCCCCCTGTTTCGTCATAAGGTAAGAACCGAATACCAAATGGTGAGAGCAGTAAATCTTTTTTAATTGTGTGCTGCAGAATGTCCCACAAAAGTCGTGCATCGTGGCAATCCAGAAATATATACTCAATTGTTTCCAGCTTCTGGCATATTCTGCAGTTTATTCGCCAGGGAACAAAAATAATCTTGCTTTGAAGCCATGGCTTCACAGGGAGGGTTTCTGTGTGCAATTGAAAGAAAAAATGTCACAGTTTCGCCCTAAGGGCGAAGCAATGAATGCGATAGCAACACAACAATGTCATACGAAGTAAGGTGAGCGGCTTTGGTAGCAATATGAATTGTAGTAAACATGAGCTGATTTAGTAAGCAGGTGTGCTGCGGCGTAAGTAGACCGACATGAAGAGAGACTCGATGACCACGAGAAGGCGCGTGTGAAACGCTGGTGTTGATGAGAAGCGCTTCCCGTGGGCAGCGCGTGCGAAGGGACACACCTGTAGCGCTGCACTGCCGATCCGGGCAGCATTGCATGTGTAGCGTGTGTTGGAAAATGTGGCCCGACTATTACTAACTGAATGAACAAGCGTGGTGTGAGCGCGCACAAACAAACATGAATAGATCACACTGAATGACTGCAGACAACGACTGTCAAAACGCTGGCAGCAAGCGCATACGCTGCAGCGGCAAAGGTACGTGCGGTCTATCGCTTCAACGGAAACTGAGCGGTGAATGCACGGCGCATAAAGGTCAGAGCCGTGGGGAGATAAGAGACGGTGCGGGCGAGCGACGAGCGCGGCTGTTAGCAGAGTAGAAGTGCCCCACCCCCCCTGCTCCCTCCGGCACTGGCTTCCCGCTTCCTTGCTTGCGCGTGGGAGATTGAGTGCGTTCGCTCTCCGTGATAGCGCGCGTCCCCGCACGCTTCCGCTCGGGCATACGGCGCGCACCGAAGATTTTATCTATAGGGAACCTCACGGCGACGACAACGGCGACGGCGACGGCGACGGCAGAAATCCGGTTGAAGTGTCCATATAATTGCTATTGCCTATAAAATGTTTTCGCAAGAGCTTCGTACAGGCATTCCCTTAACTCTTTTCAACACGTTACTTTCAACACCCAAATAATACTTTGCCCTTTATAAAGGTGTCGGAAGAAAAACATCTACTAAATCTTTATACAACTTTTTCCTTCCTACAATGCAAAGGTATTCAAGAGAAATAAAATGTCACAGTTTCGCCCTAAGGGCGAAGCAATGAATGCGATAGCAACACAGCAATGTCATACGAAGTATAAGATGAGCGGCTTTGGTAGCAATATGAATTTTAGTAAACATGAGCTGATTAAGTAAGCAGGTGTGCTGCGGCGTAAGTAGACCAACATGAAGAGAGACTCGATGACCACGAGAAGGCGCGTGTGAAACGGTGGTGTTGATGAGAAGCGCTTCCCGTGGGCAGCGCGTGCGAAGGGACACACCTGTAGGGCTGCACTGCCGATCCGGGCAGCATTGCATGTGTAGCGTGCGTTGGAAAATGTGGCCCGACTATTACTAACTGAATGAACAAGCGTGGTGTGAGCACGCACAAACAAACACGAATAGATCACACTGAATGACTGCAGACAACGACTGTCAAAACGCTGGCAGCAAGCAGCGGGCGAAGGTACGTGCGGTCTATCGCTTCAACGGAAACTGAGCGGCGAATGCACGGCGCATAAAGGTCAGAGCCGTGTGGAGACAAGAGACGGTGCTGGCGAGCGACGAGAGCGGTTGTTGGCAGAGTAGAAGTGCGCCCCCCCCCCCCGCTCCCTCCGGCGCTGGCTTCCTGCTTCCTTGCTTGCGCGTGGGAGATTGAGTGCGTTCGCTCTCCGTGATAGCGCGCGTCCCCGCACGCTTCCGCTCGGGCATACGGCGCGCGGCGAAGATTTTATCTATAGGGAACCTCACGGCGACGGCGACGGCGACGGCAGAAATCCGGTTGAAGTGTCCTTATAATTGCTATCGCAATAAAATGTGCGCGAAGAATGCGATAAGCAGCCACTACCTCACGCAGAAAACATGGTATATAGTGCAGCATGTGTTGCAGCGCTGGTTGACACAACATAATCCGCAAGATGGTCGCGTAGGCGCACGTGTATTACAGTTCTCAAACATTTGTCACTCTGATCAGCGCAAAAAGATAAATCTTGAAACTACTTGTTTCAAGAACAAATGTGACAGCCCTAGTCCGCCATTTCGCACTGCATGAAACAGATTGTACCGGCTTGTGCGCTCCCAACTGGAGCCCCAAATAAAAACTGGAAACACTCGGTGGAGTTTCTGCATTGACATTCTTGTCATACTCAATACCTTCAATATAATAGAATATTTTGGCCACTAGAAATATATTACACACATTTGCTCTCGTAAATACTGAGAATTTGTGACCGCCCTGTTTCTGAGTATGCTCTCTTACTCTATCAGCCTCCTCAAGCCAATAACCAGTCGTTGAATTATGGTGTTGCAGTGACACTCCGAGGTGTACGTTTGGTGAATTCGACCATTGCATGTTGCATTACACCTCTGGTGACTGGTGTGACTGGCCAGTTTCCATACCAAATGCCGAGACTCTTTGTCCAGTTCACAACACTTCCTGTGGCCTCACAAAAGTGTAGTCTCTTTCACTACTGTTTGAACACTTTTTATGTCTGAACAAAACACAGCAATGTCATCGACATATGCTACCACTTTGACTTCGTTATCACAATAACGTAAGCCTTGAATGGTGGGGTTTTGAAGAATCTTTAAACAGAAAGGTTCTACATATAGAGCAAATAACAAAGACGAGACTGGACATCCTTGACGTAGACTAGAGGTAACTGTTATACTTTCACTAAGTTACTTATTTATTACTAGTTTAGTATTACAGCCTTCCTAAGCCATTCGGACACCGTCTAGAATGACACAACCTACATTGGTATGTTCCAGTATTAATTGCAAAATTTCGTGTGTAATCTTATCAAATGCCTTTTCAAGGTCTAACTGTAGCATGGCAACCCGACCGTCTTCAGCATCACATGATTCAAGTATCCTTCTGGCAACGTGGATATTAGTGTATATCGTTGTTCCTTGCATTCCATAGGTCTGGTAAGGTCCAATTAGTATTTTAATTACTTTTTGTCGCTTAGCAAGCACTTTCATGTGAACTTTGAAATCAACATTTGTGAGGCTTATTGGTCTGTAAGCCTCTACAGAGCGTAACTTCAAAGGATCATTGGTCTGTGGAATTAGTACCACATGTGTCATCCTAAATGATGGGGGCATCCTTTTCATTTCGTAATACTCATTTATTACGCGGTGCAATACTTCTGCCATTTCTGCTTTAAAACATTTTTAGAAAGCTGCACCTAGACCATCTGGTCCAGGTGATTTGCCAAGGCTTAACTCGTCAATTGCTTTTTCTACTTCTTTCACGCTAATTGGTCCCACGCTAATTCCTCCTACGCTTTCACGCTAATTCCTAGCTCCTCACATAGCTCTTTTTATAATTTAGGCATTAGTGGCAGGAAGTTATGTTTAAACAGCTGGGTGTCTTCTTTCTTATGATTTAGTAAGTTACAGAAGCGCTTAACGAAGGCCATTACAATGATGTTACTATCTCTGGTAACGTTGTTGTGATAACAAATTTCGTTTAATTCTTTTTTTACTGCATGCCGCTTTTCATCGCCTAGCGCTCGTTTGGTGGGCGTTTCCCCGCACCAAAACCACTCTGCGCGTTCCCTGACTACTGCGCCTCGATATCTTTCAATGTCAACTGCTTCTAGCTTACTTTTTATTCATTTTATTTGCTTTGCAAACAAACCCCGCTTGGAGTTTTCCGTTGCAATCATAAGTTCTAGCGTGGTATAAAGTTCCTTTTCTTTCTCTTTTTCTTTTCTGCGCAGCACACATGCTCGGTCAATCGCATCAAGTTTTATCTCTGATTTAAACATTTCCCATGAAGCTGAACTGCTACCAGACTCATCACACAACAAGTTATGTATCTTTTCTTTTAGTTTTTCAAGAAAAGGTTCATCTTGTAATAATTTATCGTTGAACTTCCAAGTAAACCAATTAAATTTGGAAGCTTTTTCCTTTGTGCCCATAGTAACTGTTACTAAACAGTGACCGTTGTTACTAACACATTTGACGTGATAGTCAACACATTCAGGCAGAAAAAGAGCAGGCAAGTATATACGGTCTAACCTGGCATGGCAATCACCTTGAAAGTACGTGTACGCCGTGTTGTTTCCAGAGTACGTACGTACGCTTCCTACCTCTTCTAGGTCATATTCATTTACAAATTCTGTCAAATACATCGCACTTTGTCTCTCACCAGTAACATTTTACTTCTATCCTCAGGTCTTTGCACACAAATAAAGTCGCCAAACAGGATGACATTTCGGTCACACTTTAGGTACGATTGTATAGTTTCAAAAGAAAAATCACGTCCTTCTTGGGCTCTATTAGGCGCGTGGCTTTGGCTCTATTTGGCTTTGCGGCATACCGCAAAAGCCAATATCTAACGCAACAAACCGGCCACTCTGGCATGCCGTAACTGCTTCTTCAGCAATATCTATAGAATTTCGATATAATATCAAGCAGCCTCCAGACGCACCCACAGCATGCGACGCGCAAATAATAAATCTAGCTCTGAAAGTTTCCACCATTCGATCTGTTTGCTCTTGGGTCTCGATTTTTTTTCTTGTGCGGTGATCCGATCCAGATCATTTTCTAAGAGATGCCGACTTAGCTGGTATTGTTTCCTGCGGGCTCACAAGCCACGAACATTTAAGGTCGCTATGCGTAAAGGAAATTTTAGTTTGCTAGCCATATTAAACAGGTTTTACCATACTTGTAGTACTCACATCGCTGTTCTGCAGGATGATAGACTCCGACCGCGTTTTTGTTGCCGGTGGGTTAAGAGCCATCTTGTCACAAAACAGATCCGATAAGTGATCGGACTATTAGATTTCTCACTAGACAAACAGTTCCCTCGCTAAGGCGGGGGCTCTGTGAGCGTCGGTCTCCGGTCAGGTGGTACATTAGGCTTGAAATGTGTGATGCTGCGACGAGTAGTGCCCGTCTTTGTAGGCGGTTCCCCTGTGCTCGTCTGGCCGCTGCTCTGTCTGTTGTCTCGAGTTTCATCACGGGCAGGCTTCACCGCAGCGCTCGTAACTGTTTCCATTGCGACCTCGCGACCTTCCTTCATTTCAATTATATCTTTCGAATGCATAATTGTACTAGCAACTCCATTTTGACTGGCGGGCTCTTTGTCTGTGTTAGTTGCCGCGGGTACGGGACCTTCGTCTTCGTTGGTGTCCTTCGTGTTCGTATCTTTCTTTCCTGGTGGCTTTGTCTCAACAGTTGCCACAGCAGAGTCTTCGTGCTCATATTCCTGTGTAGCTTCCTTGGCGTCATTCAGGTCCACAATATTGTTACGAAGGTGTGGGTTTATTTACAGGTGATGATAGATGAGAGCACATGAAGGGAGCAGCCGAAGGCAAAAACCAGTCCGGTACGATCAACCGCCAAGTTCAAGCGCGCGCTCCACGCCACCTCTTTGTCTTCTTCCAACCTCCGCGCATTGCCGCTAGAATATGTTCCGACGTATCATAACTTCGCGGTGATCCAGCTACTGACGCATAAGATCGCACGCACATGGTCTCATTGTGGCCATAGCGGCGACAATGGCCACAGCGTGAGACACGACAGTCTCGTCGCATGTGTCCGATGCCGTGACACTGGAGGCAGAGCGGTGCTCTGCCCGGAACAGAGACAAGAGCCAGGTCTTCCGCAACTCGCAGTTGATGTGGCAAATCATCCGTAGTCACGCCCACCTTGAGTTGTAAGGTCACTGACCTCGTTGTAGAATTCTTCTCGTTACAGCCTTGAACACGCCACTTATCTCTGGTGACTTCCAGGACTTTGCCGAACGGAGCCAATTCAGTGCGCACGTCTTCATCGGGAACACCATGCAAAAGCCAGTACAGCTTTATCCTTAGCGCCTGGTTGCACGGATCGACTGCAACGCAGCGTCGGTCTTTCACAGTGAAGTTTCCAGCTCCCAGCATCTTTTTCTTCGCTTCGTTGTCACAGAACGTCACCGCCCAGACATTCATTTGATAAGCGCCTAGTGCGACCACTTCCGGCAGTAGCTAAAAGTTAAAAAAGCAGTAGCTAAAAAGTTAAGGTGTAGTGATTTCAGAAAGAGATGTTTTATTTAGGCTGTCTACATTTTTACGTGAAATTTTATAGAATTGCAAAATTTCGAAAAAGAAACATGAGGTATAGAACTCTGTACCACAGTAACTATAAACGATATCGAAATTCTGTAAACTGCACCTAATAATACATCCAAAGCGGACAGCAATCATATATCATACACCACCCTGAAATACACCACTAAGTTGTGAACCTTGCATTTGCAAAACCCTTCCAAACATTATAACAAATTCACGTAAGTTTTAAGGCATATCAAAAACAATTGTTCGCTTTTGATGGTATAACGGGTGCAGTTTATAGAAATGCCATATTTGTTTTTCATTGCTGCGTTGCTGATTTGTAAACTTCATGCTCCTATTTTTTGTTTCCAAGTTTACCAACATCCTGCAATTCTTGTAAAAGATTACACTATCTAAACGAAAATTCTACTTGCGGCAGTCTCTGCAATTTAACTTTCTCAACACATTTCATTCAAATTGGTTCAGCGGTTTTCACATAAAAGCATTCCTGTGTTTTACATGTATTTGAGTATCCGTCATCGAAGATAGGCCTGAGCTAAAACTTCCTCTTAAAAATGGATCAAGCCAGTTCTATAGGAAACCCATTAAACAGAACCCTGACGTATAGACGATTTCGCTGTTTACAAACATACACCCTTGATAGCTTCCGGTTTGGCGCACTGACGTAGTCCGCTAAACATGGCGAGAAAGAAAACAATGGTGGTGATACATATGAGCAGGAGTGCGCTTTGTGATCCGGCACCGTAGACAGATAAGGCTCGTGACCGGAAGTTTCTTGGAAGCGCACTATCGCTGCTGTTCTCGCGCGAGCGAAAAGGCGAATAGACGATTCCGCTCGCGCGATAGCAGCGATAGTGCGCTCCCAAGAAACTTCCGGTCACGAGCCTTATCTGTCTACTGTGCCGGATCACAAAGCGCACTCCTGCTAATCTGTATCACCACTATTGCCTTTCTTGCTCGCTATGTTTAGCGGACTAAGTCAGTGAGCCAAACCGGAAGCCGTCCAGGGTGCATGTTTGTAAACAGCAAAAGGGTCTATACGCAAGACCGTGGCCACAGTGGTGCACACATAAAAAGTGCGATCAAGAAAAAAATTATTCAACAGAAGCTTCGCGGTAGCCGTTATCTGAGCCAGACATCTCTCCGGAATGCGGACGAGCTTTCTGGCCAGGTTTCTAGCAAAACCATTGATTCATTGTCAGTACAGCAAATAGCTGGCCGTCTTCGAGATAACGCTGATATATATAAGCGCACTCGTTTCCAAGTGCCGACATAGAGTAACATACGGATTGCAAGCGTGGCCACTCCAGCCTAAAAGCGGCCGAGCTACGCAGCTTCATGCCACCCGCTAGAGGGCAATACAACGCACCTTGTCTCCAAGAGAACGCGCGTACTACTTATCTACTGTAGTAACTTTTCTATGGTGCACTATACGTCTACTTGTCGATGTGGCTGTAGACGTAGACGTTATCAACGGGATCAGCCGGCGTGAGCGGTGGATGATAAGACTAGTATAAAGAATAACGCATCGCTACAAAATATCGTCCATGGTGTGATCAGGCATGGTGACGCTACAAAAGATGTGCGATAACGTCTGCGTTGTCTTTGCTGGGTTCGCCTGCCAGAACTTCTGTCTGCTTGGCTGCTGCTTGGTAAGAAGGCATTCATTACGTTCTTTTTTTCCCTTCATTACTTTGCAAATTGCTTATGTATTGGTCACTTCAGCCGTAAGTTAACATTTGTCGCATTGTGCTGTTCGGCGCAGAGAGCTTTTTTGTGTTCTTCACTTCGCGCATGATGTTCGAGGATTGCTTCACATTATGTAAGAAACAGCAATTTGGAATGCTTAGCAGCACGTTTGCGAGAAAATCGTTTCTTGGCGCGAGAAAGTGAGTCGGCACACGCCGGTATATGTAGTCTGAATTTAATGCACGTGTGTTGCGATTGTGTGAAATAATGCACTTATGCTTAGGATCGTTATTCGTGGCGTGCGTAGATTGCTTGAAGCATTTGTTACGAGCGCAATTATAAAGAACTTGCGAATTGAGAAGAATGTTTGTAAGCTGTGGCTACGACGTATTCTGAATAAACACTCCTGCCTCAGTAGCGCATGCATGGCACCGAATGTTGCTTTTATTTAGCTGCGACAATTGCACGTGACGCTTTTCGCGAAAGGGCGATCTGAAGTGCGTAGGTGAAAATTTGTGCGAAGGCGGGAGAGAAGACAAAACCAATACTTCTTTTCCGGTCATGCCATAGTCAAGTACTACGGGAATTACTGCTGTGTTGCGAGGTGCAGTAACAACGGCAGGATAGGGAGAGAGCGTGGTTGGCTGACAACTGTAGTGAGCAGCCTTCATTCCTTGTTTGCTATGCAGCCCGAAACTACCACTTAAAATTTTAGGCTTCAAAGGAAGACTGTTGTTTTCCTGTTTAATGCTAATGCTGTCTTCTGCAGTTTTACTGTTCTGTGGGGTTTTTCATAATATCGCCTGTTTATTACTTTTGTGAAATTTATTCTCAACATATGGCACCTGTATTGGCATGTCTTGCACTTTGCAGTGCTACCATCTTTCTGTGCTTGCGTTCATCGAACGTTGCGAAAAAAAATGTGCATGTGCTTACTGAGAATATGACTTGAAAATAAAAGGTTTCGTCTCTTCCAACACTTGTCATGTTTATTTAAAATGTCTGCATAAACACACAGTGGCATCGTGTGCTTGCTGCTCTGGCGGTACAGCTTACACGAAGCTACTCGATGCATGCAAGCAACGCGTTAAAAAATCGAAGTATAGCCTTCGGGACGAGCACTCGCAAGCAAGCAATCTTGGAGGCTGTGTAATTTTATTGCGATAGCAATTATATGGACACTTCAACCGGATTTCTGCCGTCGCCGTGAGGTTCCGTATAGATAAAATCTTCGGCGCGCGCCGTATGCCCCAGCGGAAGCGTGCGGGGACGCGCGCTATCACGGAGAGCGAACGCACTCAATCTCCCACGCGCAAGCAAGGAAGCGGGAAGCCAGCGCCGGAGGGAGCGGGGGGGGGGGGGGGGGGGGGGTGCACTTCTGCTCTGCCAACAACGGCGCTCGTCGCTCGCCCGCACCGTCTCTTATCTCCACACGGCTCTGACCTTTATGCGCTGTGCATTCGCCGCTCAGTTTCCGTTGAAGCGATAGACCGCACGTACCTTCGCCCGCTGCGGCGTATGCTCTTGCTGCCAGCGTTTTGACAGTCGTCTGCAGTCATGTTTGTTTGTGCACGCTCACACCCCGCTTGTTCATTCAGTTAGTAATAGTCGGACCACATTTTCCAACGCACGCTACACATGCAATGCTGCCCGGATCGGCAGTGCAGCGCTACAGGTGTGTCCCTTCGCACGCGCTGCCCACGGGAAGCGCTTCTCATCAACACCACCGTTTCACACGCGCCTTCTCGTGGTCATAGAGTCTCTCTTCATGTCGGTCTACTTACGCCGCAGCACACCTGCTTACTTAATCAGCTCATGTTTACTACAATTCATATTGCTACCAAAGCCGCTCACCTTACTTCGTATGACATTGCTGTGTTGCTATCGCATTCATTGCTTCGCCCTTAGGGCGAAACTGTGACATTTTTTCTAATCACCAGAAAATAGCCCTTGAGATTAGTTTTCCTGCGGTCCCAATCTCTGAGTCTGCGTAGATTCCACACACCCGCTAGGTGCGCTGCGAACCAAAATCGGCCGCAGGGGCCTATGGAAGTGTCCTCTCTTATCCTTGTATGTTACTCTATGGTGCCGAGGTGAAGCGACAGTCTTAGGGTGTACATCTTTTTATTGTGTTTATTTATCTCTGCGTCATGGCATACGTCACAGCGGGAATTTCGAATTCTTAAGGTCGATACGCCACGTGGTGGCAGAAAAAGGAAACCGAACAAAATGTCCCAAATTTCTGGCTATGAATACCGGTTGCATTGAAATCTACTTTCCGATGAGCGCTGATATGTGTGGTCGTTATATAAAAACTTGAATAAAGGAAAAAAAATGTTGCTGTGACCAGGATTCGACCTGGGTTATTGCGGCCACACATGTCACCCTACTTTGGTTGATATAATGCGTTAAATTTTTGTCAGTTGTGAAGAACGTAAACTTTATTTTCGAAAGTCATTATTTGAAAATAAAGTTTGCGTTCTTCTTCTTCTTAGTCAGTTGTGACAGTTCATCAAATGTACTGATCCAATGAGGAGGTTCAGCTTGTGATCGGTAGACATCACGTATGTAGCACACTTTTGACAAAATTCTTCCTTGCCGATCGAGTCTATGCCAATATTAATTGTGAGCAGTTCTTTTTCAAGGGTTCTTTCCACCACATCCAAAAAAATAATATCGCGTCCTAACACTCTATGAATGCATGCTCGAGTGTTCCTTGCTTTTTGCACAGTGCACAGTTTGTTGTCCATGACACAAATATGCCCTTTTCGGCAAATCATGTTTCAACTGGAATAGTGCTGGTGTAATTTAAAGAAGAATGACTTTGTACCTGGTTTCACAGGCATCCACTTAACTCTTTGAACTGCGGAGCTGTTTAAGCCGACCGTAAGTCTGTAACGCGTTAACAAAAAACATCGCTGAGCGATGACGTCACCTCCTTGCCTAACAACCACCTCGCGGAGCGGCGTCTGCTTCGCCTCCTCTCCGTGCCATGCACATGTTGCCTTGACATGGGACCTTAAGGAGATGGAAGGAGGGAAGGAGAGCATGCGCGCGGCGCGCGCTATGCTCGGGAGAGAAAATGAGAGCGAGAGAGAGAAATTGCAGCAGCACCAACGAGGCAACGCGCAGAGCTCCTGCCGACGCGGGCCACGTTTCCCCGTTTCCTCGCGTTCGCGCCGAACGCGCGCGGTGTCCGTGACTGCAGCAGCCGCCTCTTGCAGTGGCTCGGCAGGTTTCGACCAGCCACGCCCCGGCAAGTGTGGAGGCGCAGCTTGGCCGTGACGTCACCGAGGAGGCAAAGCTCAGAGCCGTCGCGACGGCGGCAGAACTTTCGTTGACTCTGTGGCACGTACATGTAGCCTTGACATGGGACGACCAAAGAAGATCCGGACACCCGAAGAAGAAGCCACTGATCTTGAAACGCATCGCGCGGCCAAGCGAGAATCTGCGCGTCGGCGGCGAGACGATTCGGAATACCGTGCCTAGCAGCACTTAGCATTTCCTAGCAAAAGTTAGCTAAGCCCAGTAAAACCTGGAAGAATATAAGTCGATCACCAGCTCCGCCGTTTACTCCTGCCTTGCACCACTAGTGCAAGCTGCCCACGTTTTTTAAAACATCATTTCCTGGACATTCATAGTATTGTAGTGAACGCCATCCACATGCCGCTATAAATGACCCGCGTTTAAATGGTTAGTTTATAGCACCACTCTTGCACACCACGTCAAGCACCTGAAAGGCAAGTCTGTTGGCGCACGCGCCTCCCCGTGTCTCGTGAGAGAATAAAAAGTTCAGTCTTTGTTTGGAACTCATCGCTCACGGTCTCATTGCTCTTCGCCCGCGCTAGCAATCAACAGTGGTGACCCGGACGTGAACACGCACAGCGACATCGACGCGCCTACCGTGTCTGCAGTCGAATTGAAGCTGCCCCTCTTTTGGCCCGCCGACCCCAAGCTCTGGTTCATTCAAGTCGAGGCACAATTCCCCGCCCGGCGCATCACAGCCGACCTCACGCGCTACCATCACATCGTGAGTAGCTTGCCGCCAGCTACAGCCAGCGAGGTCCACGATTTCCTTCTCGCCCCACCTGCGGAAAACACCTACCAAACTTTGAAGGAGACGATGTAGTGAACGCCATCCGCGCGCCGCTATAAATGGCCCGCGTTTAAATGGTTAGTTTATAGCGCCACTCTTGAACACCACGCCAACAGACTTGCCTTTCAGGTGCTTGACGTGGTGTTCAAGAGTGGCGCTATAAACTAACCATTTAAACGCGGGCCATTTATAGCGGCGCGCGGATGGCGTTCACTACAGTATAAAGACCTATACATGGGAACTGGCGACATGATACCAATCAAGTCATTGTAAGCTAGGAGTCTTTTTGTTACAACACTTAGATACTCCAACAAGAATCGAGCGGTTAAGATTTGAAATGGGGCTACCACGTACCTCCTTTGCTTATGCCTTGACTCTGCCGTTCTATCCGCTCTCACTAGATGCAATAAAATATGGAAAGCAAACTTCTTAGTCAAACTTGCATCATTGAACGTAATAAAGGTTCTGCTGATCCCCCAAGAGCATGAAACGGGGAAAGAAGTGTGAGAGTCCATACCGAAAAAAACATACCGAAAAATTTGGTCCGACTGACCTTCTCCCAACTGGAACATGAAATGTCCACCACGAACACCCTATGCATTTTCTGAACGTTTACACGGGACATACACAAAATGCAGAACGCACCATACTTTGGCGACTAAAAATATGTTGCAGGCAGTAGCTTAAGCAAACATTGATAGGTTTAGTCCCTGCTAGCCAGTCGCTTTCTTCCTTCCTTTTGGCGTAACCTTCGTTCCAATACTCTGTACTCCTATCATAATGTTCAAGAGGTACACCTATGCACTTAGAAGAAGCTGTTGTTCACTGCAGATTAGTAAAATGGGGCAACGTAATATCCCAGCACCCATACCAAAATCCGGCTATTTTCCCAGTTGATTTGACTCGCTGTTTGCTGCCGAAATTGTTTTGCAGTACTTGTGATTTCTTGAACACTTTTCCGATTGCTGCAGAATACCGCATTGTCGTCTGCGTAGGCCAGGACTTTCATGTGAGATGACTGAAGCTTATAGCCATTGATTCGTTCATTTTTATGAGATTAAGCAAAACGGATCAAGACAAATTTCAAAAAGTAAAAGTGAAAGTGGGTACCCTTGCCTTATGGATCAGAGTGCTCTGACAGCTTCCCTTAGTTTCTTATCCACTACGATGCGTACCGAGGAATTGTTTTAAAGCATGTTCAAACCATTTAGTATGACGTTACCTATTTTGGTTTGTTAGAGGAGACAAAAATTATACCTCCCTTCCACTCCGCGAAGATGGTCGCACAGCTAAGCTGTGTTAGTTACACCGAGTGTTACATATGCACGTGTTGCACGTGAGTCAATTGCGTGAACACAAGTAAACACATATCTACAACACGAACTTACACTGAAACGTTGCGAGGCGAGAACAGGCAGCGACTTCCGACGCTACTCGGCGAGTGTCCAGTTCCACGGCCGCTGGATATCCAAAAGGGCGCGCCCCACAGAAACACCTTCTCTTATCGCCTCTCCTCATCGCGCCAAGCGCTGACTCTCATTGGTCGCCTGCTCCCCCCAGCGTGCCTCTCCTCCTCTGCTGGTCACGTTACCTGTCTTCCCTCGGCGCGGCTGTCATACTCTTCTGGTCACGTGACCTGCGTGACACCGGCAGACCGATGGACGGCGCAGCCTCGGCCTACCACTATATATAAAAGGTAGCGCCATTCTTAGATCTTGCCGTCACCGCGCTCACCCCGGCGTTTCCTCCTCGCCGCCTCCAGTCGTCCCAGCCTCCTCCGCTCCCCCATTGGCCAATCCGTGTCACGTGGAAGCACGCTCGCGCTTTTGTATATTTTTTTTACAGTGCACTAGAAAATATTGGGTAGTGGAAGAAGCGGCGGCCTCGGCGCGAGGCATATTGTGTAGAAGCTCACCAGATGGCGCGCGCGCTCACTTCCCGAGCACCGGCTGAGGGAGTCCGCGGCAGAGCGCAGCAGGCGAGTGCGGCGGCATAGAGTTTCAGAATGCTGTGCTCATTTTCCTCATGCCAAATATGTCAGTATGATTTATGCAAAGAACCCTAAGATCTGTAGTATGGGATGGCAGGGCACGGTTCGTACCTGCAATGTATGTTATCGCGATGCATGCACTTCGTGCTGCATCGACAGACATTTAGCATCAAAATTTCACTTTTTTTTACCCAGTTGCACCAGTCACAAGTCCCGTTCGAAACATAGAAAATACATTTGTATTGAATAGGATTTACTAGACAGTGACTCTAACCAAGTAAGGGTATGTATTAACCCGACGTTTCGGAGCCACTTCGGCTCCTTCTTCAGGGGGTATTCTTCGGAGGTTGCGGTGTGCAGCGATATGTTTTGGTGTTGGTGACCTAGAGCGGGGGGTCTTTTCTTCTTTTCGCCGTGTCTCCAGGGCCATGGACATACACAGAGGGTAGGATGCCCTTCACGCGGTTTATATTACGTCGGGCTAATAAATACCCTTACTTGGTTGGAGTCACTGTCTAAGCCCTAATAAATTTTTCCAACCAGCAGGTAATTCTGTCGAAATATTTAGCTTAAAATTTCTAATGAATGCATGCATACTGCTGCATTCTTCTATCATTATGATTTAGGCAAGCGATGAACATGTGCATTTCAGGAGCATATGAGCCGCCTGCAGACAGCTTTTTTTTTTTTTTTTTTTTTTTTCAGTATCAGTCGGTAGGGGGGAGGCATTTTCAAGAAACATACTGCAAAAGATGAGTTGCACGGTAGAGAGTACACAATACCATTTCACATACTTATGTACAGCGGCTCAACTTCATATATCTTGAGGTCACCCGACTCTTTGGAATGGTTTAAGGACCTCACAAAAAAGTGCAGCCGTTTGGTAACATGAAAAGCTACAACCTTCACCATCAAAGATTCTGTATGGCTGGCGCACCCTATCCGGTCTTGTTGGTTTCTCTTAAGAGTAATAACATCTTAACACTCTCATGATGCAGCTCCTGTGCACTGAATGTGGCTGTGAAAAGGTTTTCTTATCTTTGAATAAACCTGAAAAGTTATCCGGTTGGATACAGTAGGCCACCATTGTCTCGCAGCCTGGTGTACTGAGCTGCAGCAAGACTATCAACATCCTCCTTCTTTGGGATAAGCAATTTGTGGCATTCATCGCACTCCAATTTCAACAAAAACTTCCTGGCAACATTACCATAAATGTAAAAAAATGAGCCGGTCGTCACTTTTTGCTTGAAAACATGGAGACATGGTCTGGTGCAGGACCCTAGCTGCTTTTGATACCCTGCAGTGGGAATGTTATCATCAAGAAGGCATTGGATTATGTCAGTTTTACCAGGCTTTGGGCCTTCTATTATGTCTGGCTCAAGGATTGCTGTAAGAACACCAGGCCAGCATTGCCATTAGCAACAGATCTGGCAAGCTCATAAATACTTAGGCAAGACACACTGCAGTAATGAGAAACTGTTGAGGTATTGGAATCGCTTGACTGCCGTGCTATACCGAAGAGATTTTGAACTGGGTTCTGACTCAGCTTTGAGGTCATTAAGTACTCGTAGCTAACATTATTTGTCATGTAGGTCAGCAACGACAGAACGCTTGCAACTGCGACTGTCAGGCCAACAGCAGTAGATGCGGACAGGAAGCCACCTCGACCACCTACATGCAGCTCCCATTCGGTCAGGCACGTCAAAAACGAAAGAAGCTTTTCCACAGAAGCAGATTCTGGCCGCAGAGCTTGGCTTGGAAGTCTGGATCTCATTATTTCAATGACGTCTCGGATCATCCTGCAACAAAAAATGCCCCAAAATTTATTTTCTGGTATCCACACTGTTTACGATCGTTTGAAGATTATGCTGGGGCACTGTCACATACAGGCAGTCCTTGCCATCCGCACCACCATCTGGGGATGATGACTCATGAACGTCGCGACGAGACAAACGCACCTTCTTCGTGCGTACAGCTGGGCACACTGCAACGCGTTTTCTCTCTGGTCTTCTCTGACGCATTTCCTTTGAGAGGTAGGATGGCAAATCGGGCAGGAGCGTGGGCACCGCGGCGTCGGTCAGCGCCGGTGTCCCTCGACGAATCCTTACTTCCTCACCGTTGATGAAGTGAACATAGTCGCGCAAAATAAAATGCGCATCAAAGTGCCTCTCCCACGCAGTTGAAGTCTCGTAGAGTGGCTTATCTTTGCAGCGAAGATTTCTCTCCCATTGTTTCCGCCGGTCATTGTCTTTAGGCACTCCAAAAAGAGGCAACGTGCGCTCATTTACTTCTCGAAAACCAGGATACCCTCAGTCCCTCACTTGCATCCGGGCGCATAGCAATGCGTATCGCTTTTTTTCTTCTTCTCTTACATTATCCAAAAAAGCGACAACAGGGCAGCATCGAACAGAGAAACGGTCACGCTCGGCACTTTCAGTAGCTTCACTTGCAAAAACACGAAAAGCACGCGGGCTCGTAACACCAAGAACGACGAGGTGTTGCAAGCTACGCGAGCAGCGCGGGCTCCAACCGGCACGTTCTCCTCGGGAAGAGCACACTAGCGCCCCTAGCGGAGTCTTCGCTCTTGGCTTCACACTGCCTGTGCGCCCAGCCCTCCGCTCTTTCCACTACCCAATACTTCTAGTTCACTGTAATTTTTTTCTTTCCTGCGCGCTCCGACCGCCATTCTCGGGCCTGTGCGATGAAAGGGCTGTACGCACAAACTGATCAAACGTGTTAGGGACAAGAACTTCGTTGTGATGGCATGCTGCTGCGCATTAAGTTGCCGCAGCCGACAAGGCGAGGGCAAAAGGCTTTTTTTTTTTTACCATCCGGCGAGCGCAAACGCTTGCTGTAAACTTGGTATTTGCGCCGTCTCGCATCGTCGCGTTGCTACTTCCAAAACGGCATTATTAAGGCCAGTTACTGACTGACGAAGCAAAATCGCGCCTCAGAAACTGCTCCGCAGGGCGCAATCGAAGTTTTCCGCGGATTTCCTCTGTTAGCGCGTTATCTGTCGTCTGCCACGGCAGGCCCGACGTAGGCGGCGCCACTGTCGATATCGCGCCTCGATCGCGCGGGCCGTGCCGAGCGCGACAGCGGAACGGAGGAGGGAAGTGGTTGGCGCTACTTTTTATATATAGGGTCTTTACCTACCACAACTCCGCTGTTAAAAGAGATCATGGGACACGCGCTCAAATGCCTTTGCAAGGTTAGCTGCATCATTGCGAGTCATACACCGTTCATACACATTTGAGTCGTACAATTTCGTACCATTGCGAGTCTTAAACAATCATACACAAATGTAGCAATTGAACAACCTTTCACACCACACGTTCTATGCGATCCAAACAATGCCGTAATAACACTGTATTCGCTCACCTAAAAACCTTCATGTATATCTTGTAGTCAGTGTTCATAAGCGTCATCGGGTGATTTGCCTCTACAGAAAGCAATTTTTCTCGGTCGTCAGTTTTAGAAATGAGTACCATATGAGCAGTGCGAAAAGAAACCGGCATAGCTGTTCCTGCATACGCCTCTGTGATCATGGCAAATAAAGAAGGTGGAAGTTGACGTTTAAAAGCTTTATAAAAAGCAGCTCCCAGGACATCAGGCCCAGGTGCATTATCTAATGTGAAATCATTAATTACGCTACTCACTTCATCCAGGCTCTTGAAAGAATTCCCGAGCGCTGTCATCTAACTTTGGCATTAGGTGTAGAAATTCGTCACCGAGCTCACTCTTCGGTTTTCTTTCATTCCTGATTAGGTCTCGGTACTGGTGTAATGGTCAAGGAAAGCCTGCTTAGTTTTCTTGCTATCCGACGTTACTTCGCTTTGATACCACAGTCGTATTTCATTCTGAGCTGCGTATCACCTTTCGTCATTGAAAGCGCGTTTCTTTGGTGATTCGTACATCCACAATTTTTCCGTTGGCACTCTTTCCACTGCGGCTCTGTAATTTTGTGTTTCGAACGCTTCCAGGCGATTTTTCACTTCGCGTTCGTTTGCGCAAATCAAGCTGGCACTGCAGTTCTACATGTAGCCTTCTTTTCTGTGTAACTTAGAACCGCTCCATTTTCTATCGCGATCATTTTGATCATCTTAAAATTTTCCCACTTATTTATGCTACTTGATGAATTATTGGCGGTCGTGTTGGCGATTTCTTTTCTAGCTTCATCAACAAATATGTTGTCTTCTAACAGCTTTGCATTAAATTGTCAAAGATTCCAGGTAAATCGTGTTTTATTTTGCTTACTTCCAAGTGTGATCATCACTAGGTTACGGGCCCTAAATAAGACATGTTTACCTTCATAAGAACGGCATAGTGCCACAAACTCTAAACTAGCATATATTCTGTCCAGCCTCGCGCTACTACGGCGCTGGAAATGTGTGAAGATAGGACTATAACCTCACAACAACAGCCAGCCGAGATCCTCTAAACGGTAATCCTCAATTAAAACAACTAAATACCTCGCACTCTTATCCCCAACATAAACGTTGCTCGATCTACCTCCCACCATGCATTCACAGTAGAAGTCGCCTAATAAAAGATGACGCCTGTCCCATTTCAAGTAGCCATGGACCTTTTCAAAGAACGCAACACCCTCATTTTTATTATTGGGGGTATAGATACAACCAACATGCCCCAAAATCCAAAAAGAAATAAATCAACTACAAGCAGCCTTCACTCTTCAGATACGATAACATTCACTTCCACAATGCCTAAATTGTTGCGTAAAAGTTGAGCACAACCGCGAGAATAGCCAACTGCCATACGCAGACGTTGTAACGCGTCCGAAAAACCTGAACCATGCGATCCGTCTGTTCCTCGCTTTCAATTTTAGTTTCTTGCAGCGCAGCTATGTCCAAATGATGTTCCAGAAGCAGGCAGCTAACTTGATACTGCCGTTTTCTTGCTGATAGCTCAGAACGTTCAGAGTGGCTACACATAGTGGCACCCGAAACTTATGTTCAGCGTCTCGCGCGGTACAGACATAAAGGCATGGCTCTCACCTCGGGGCTCACTGATGCTCCCGAAATGTCGCTGGTGTGGGTGTACACGTGGCTGGTTCTGTCCATGTTATCGCAGTTCTTGTCAGCGGCATGGTGGCTACGCAACCGGGCACCGTCAATGAAGTTCTGAACTTGCAGTCGCTGGTCGCACCGACATCCGAAGAGCGCGGGTAACCACACCTACTTCGGCGCAGTCTCCATTCTCCTCTCTAGGGGTACCGCTGGCTACGGCCTAAATGGCAATCGACGCGGTGACGTGGATTTTGCAGGCGGTCCTACGTGAACAATCCAAGTGTCCATTAAATGGATGGAAATGGTCATATTGCCACACCGTTCTATCACTAAAGTTGCTCATACCAGGTCTTACACACGTGACAAAATTATTCCTCCGAATTTTCAGAATGGGAACCCACAAGCAGATGTCATGAAACAAACCACCGACAGCACATACATTTTATCTTAAATCTTCTCAAACCTAAATATTAAAAGTGCGGAACAATAACAGAGCTCAAACCCGGAAATGACGTAATTTTATTGGCGCGGCTGTGCACTACCTCCGTGATCAGCCCAGGAGAGAGGTTTGAAAGATAGCCGATGCGGAAAAGGGGTGGTAAAGTGTTGAAGAAAGACGTTGGCTTTCATTAATAAGCATAAATGAAATTGTTCGATGGCAAGATTCAAACAGAGGACCCCGAGCACAACAGCTTGTTTTTGCACAACAGCCCGCCTGCGTAAAGCGCAACTTACTGGCAAATTTTGCGACTTTTCATAGCAACCTTATTTTTCCTTAACGCCCCCCACCCCCCCCAAAAAAACACAGCCTTTTTAAAATTTTCAAACAAATGGTTGATGTTGTAAATGACTGTCTTACTTGCGGAAATTGACAAAGATCTCTACAGTATTCTATTAACGCGTAAAACTAGGTGAAAATGCTGTATCTTTAACGTTCACTTTGTTATTCCAGGGTTGTTGCTGCGTAACATGAGGTCAATTAAAATTTTAGCAGACAATGCGGTTTTTTTTTTTTTTTGGTGGGGGGGGGGGGGGAAGATAAGTGGCATGAAAGTACTTTTTCACTTTCGTACGTAACCAACAATATTTTGTTCATAGCTTCTACAAAACGCCATGTCTTTATTATTTTCATCAGAAATGTACAGAAAAAAACGCAGAAATTGTACCTATATTGTTTTTCAATACAAACCATGTCAGAAAATTCTAATAATGTAAGTATTGTAAATGTAAAACAGTACCTTCTTTTCGGATTTCGTTTCTCCCACCTGGTTTGGCTCTGGTCGGGAACATTGAAATGCACCTCAGATTGATTCACCTTTTATACATTAGATAGCAACAGTCTTTGTCACCAAAAGTGATACCAACTGTTCTGTGTATATATTTTAAATAAAATCATAAATGGTTGAGCGCAATGCTTGGTCCTCATGGCTCCATTATTTTCATACCTGGCAGCTTGAATGAACCCGCAAGATTCTTATATTTTGCAAATACATTATTTCCCACAAACATCGCATTTGGCCAATGCAAAGTTGTCGCCTTGTACATAATGCACCCAATAAACTTCAGCCGAATATACGCGTCGAAAATGTCACGTCGATGCTTCGTAATGTTCCTAATGACTGCTTCCTCGTTTAATCCTGAAACTTGGCAACGCCTGTGCATCCTGACCATCGAGATGGCCTCAAACGTATTCGTGCAGATGCAAGCCGTGGTGACGCGGCAAACGGAGGAGGCGGCCAAGAGCGGCCGCGGAATGAATCTCGGAGGCAGTCACCAAGAGCGGCGCGTCGCGTCTCGAACGCCACCGACGAAGTGCTCATCAGACCTGGCGAGCTGGCCTGCAAGAGCCAGGGTTCAGCGAAGCTCTATGTAGAGGCAGCCCCAGGTAAGAAATCTGCTTTGCTAAAATGTCATTACGCACCACCATGGCAAGCTGTTAAACGTACCCTATGGAGAAAAACATTAAAACCCAGGCGTCTATAGTATCCATCGAGTTCTGTACACGTGACCGCATTTATCGTATTTCGTTAACGGTGGCCATTGCTATGGCTCTGGCGCGCATCTGCCATGCAGTAATTTTATACATGCGTCTTTGCAATACAATGCGAATTGTCTTTGTACACGTGCGCCTTTCGAGGGCTAAAGTTATTTCACATTCCTGCCTAAGGTTTTTGTTGAGAGCGTAAATTATTTCAACATAAATAAAAAAGTTGCAGCGGGTAAATTATTCTTTAAAACATAAATCTTACTTATTCAGTGGAAAATGGGACAGTTTTCATTCGAGAAAGTGAATTCATGCATGCTTGTTGTTCAGATTTTGTTCCTCTGATATTCGCGATGAAACCAGAGCGCCTAACAGGCAGTGTGACGTTACAAATTGGAAAGATGTTTCTTGTATTTCAGCCGCTGTGGCGCCAGAAAAGTTCTAAAACTTGCTATAAGTGCAATGATCAGTAACATTAGGACTATAATTAGGACTATAGGTTGCAAACATTGTGAACATTTTATGTACAAAAAATGGCACAAACACGCAAACATAACTTCAAATCAGGCACGCCACGTCCACGTATACCGCGTCATGGTCTTGAGCGAGAAATATCGTCAGCGACCAAGACACAGTGAGCAAGAAACTGGTGAAAGTTAATTTTAGCTGTTGAAAAAAAGCGAAAGGTTGTGCTATCTGCAAACAAACATCAAAATCTTTCTTTGTGCCCTGAGAGGTCGTGTTCGAACTTGAGGCCGTACATAGCTCGCGAAACGAGGAGAGCGTTGACAAGTAGGGATGGCGGCGCTCCTCCAGAGTTATTTGGGCGATGCGTATGTGTGTGTGACCTTCTTTGGTTAAGTCCAATAGCAAGGCCGCTGGTCGATTGTCTGTTGTGATGATTTAAGCCCGGAATTAAGCCCACCTCAACGGTCTACGGGATTAGTCAGCACTCAGTAAATAACTTTAGCTTGACGTTTACTTCTATTCCCGCTCAGGCCAGTGAGTACACACAGCAACTCAGAAGGGATGCTAATGCTCCTATAGCATGCGTGCGCACAACGACCATGCCAGCAGCGGAAGCCCGAACTACACCGAGCCGACTGACCGGAGAGTAGGCGGTACGCCCACTACGCTTGGTTGTTTTTTCTGCCAAACTGCACTCCGCGTCTTTGGACACCTTCTGAGCCTCCGCAGGCGAACGGCTCAAGTGCCGTTGATAACGGGACAACACGACGACGACGGGGCTAATGGTGACCTCGCTAACTTGCATAGAACGTACGTGTAAGTGCTATCGAAATAAAAGATCTATCATCGCCAAGTCACCGCCGCAAGATGAAGGACAATAAATATAAAATATCGTAGGAAAGATGGTGCAGCGTTGATTCAGGCCAGATCATTAGTGAGCTCGTCATCGTCGTCAGACCAACCGATGCCTTTGAGCACGCTATTTCCCCTTGGTTCATTCATTACAGCTAGTTACAGTAACTGATTGATGTGACAGTATTCCTTCCTGTTTATTGTCACTCATTGTGAGAAATTATAGTTAATTTGATGGCGGAAAATGTCTAACTTGGTGCGAATACCCAATCTACTCCCTTAATTTCTCTGCGGCGTAGACTTTCGCAGTCTGGACCGCCATGTAACAGGGAGAATTGATTCCAACGAACTTCTGCAAAAACACGAAGGTCAAAGCTTTCCTTCTTAACTCTTCTACAAGCATTAACTATTCTCCAACGGTCGCCTTCAATATTTTTTGCCTTTTTCCTAGAACACCAGATAATGTTTATCACCAGGTATTAAAGTTAAACACGCCGCTAGCTGTAAATCGTATTCAACCAGTTAATGTTAAGCTTATCGCTCGTGACATATTACACGTTTTCAAGTTGACAATCAAGAATAAAATATGTAAAGCACGGGTATTTCCACTACAACTTAGAAAGACCGAGGTATTTCCCATCTTTAAAAAGGGTCAGCAAAGTAAGTAAATTTTTATAGACCTAACTATACAACCTTTCTTGAATAAATTATTTTACAGAGTCTTAGGAAGTTGAATAAGAAACTGTCTTCGAAAAGTTATGCTCCATCCCATGAACAATTTGATTTTTGACCCAATTATTTAAGAGAACTTGCATTACTAGAGTCTACGAATGCAATAAACATGTATAATAACAAGGGGCTCTTTGGGCAGCGGGCTTCTTCGTTGATTTAACAAAAGCATATTTGACCGGATAAAAGACATACCTTTTTCAAAGCTAGACTCATGCACAATTGGAAGGCTCTTCTAACTAATTCTTCTACGCAGCTGCTTAACCGAACCTGCACAAGTAGTCAAATTTGCAGATAACTTATCGTTTCCGGTAGCAATTATTCAGGGGTCTATAGTGGGTCCGTTTTCTTTCTTCTTTTTTTCAAGTGCATATAAATGATTTACCTGCTTGTCTCAAGCACATAAATTGCATTCTTTACGCCGATTACACTACACTTTATTCATGTCATAATATTTTAATTAACCTTACTGCAATACTAAACGTGGACATTCGAAACAATGTAACATGGTACCGTAATGTCTCGAAATAAATGTGGTGAAAACTAAATTTATGCTTTTCCACTCATACCTAATGCAAATAGCACAAGTACCTGAGCTGCTTTTAAGGCATCATCTTATCGCCATGTCATTTTCTCTAACATTTCTTGATGTTGTATTGGACCCACATTTGCAATTTATTATGCACACTAAAACACTGACTCGTAAAATTGCACTTGAGTTATGCGTACTAAGCAAGGCTCACTGTTATGCTTAACAGCACATCCCCCTCTCCCTCTACAACGCCTTTATTCACCGCCTCCTTAATTACTCCTTATTATCATGGGGAAACACTTAACGCACTTAACATCCCTGCACTTAACGTACTTAACATCCCTGCCTAATAACTTTCATTTCATATACAACCTCTGCTCTGGAGAGAGACTTTGTGGCCACACAAAACCTCTGGGGAGATGCTTTGTGTGGCCCAAAATATTAATTTTATTGCAGAAGAACTGATAGTTGGGCGAGTTGGTACGAATTCATAGTGAATTCATAGACTATGTCGTTGTCTATTGTGCGCGCTAAATATTTTACTATGGATCAATTTCATTGTTTTTTGTTCTTTCGACAGCGCGCATGTCTTTAGCTTTCGAAAAATATATAACACTTGGGCAGGGGCGGATCTAGGTTTTTTTCTGAGGGGGGGGGTGAGCTTCTGTCAATGATGATGATGATAGTAGCCTTACTTATTTACCGAAATTTACCGTTTTTCCTAACGATAAACCCGCGTTTTATACGGCTAAAGCAACACCTGTAGCCCTCCGTGGTGGCTCAGTCAGCTCAGGCGTTGAGCCCGAGATCGCGGGATCAAATCCCGGCCACGGCGGCCGCATTTCGATGGAGGCGAAATGCAAAAACGCCCGTGTTGTTGCGTTGTAATGCAGGTTAAAGAATCCCAGGTGGTCAAAATTAATCCGGAGCCTTCCACTACGGCATGCCTCATAATCGGAGCTGGTTTTGGCACGTAAAACCCAGAAAGAGGAAGAAGACCTGTAGCGAAGCCAGGTATCGGCTTCTCCGAGCTTATAGAAAAATGACGTTACCCGATACAGCCATGTGCTTGGCGGCTGCGCCTGATAATGCAGGGTGTTCAAAACTAAGCTTTATGGTTTTCTTAAAGTTAGGCACTGGGCGGCACGCGAAGACCACCTGTGCAAATAAGTTATGTGGCTAGGGGGGCACAAAGTGAGATGATAATTATCGCTGTGAGCAGCCCAATTAACTAAAATTCAACAATTATTTTTTGTTGACTGCAGTAAGTGGGTATGTTTGTATTGAAAACTTAGAGGCAGTCGAGTTTCTACACAGTATCGGTCGGAAGAATTATTCTAGCGTGTCCGTGCTCTGAGATATCACACTCCAATTTTCAATTGTCGTACTGCGCAGAATAATCGAGAATAAAGACGCGACAATTCTCATGAATTCCCGTGAATGATCATAAAGCTCAGTGACCACTTCTGTGGAGGGATTGCGGTGCCATCTTCTCTCTTGAGTCGTGGTGGTGTGTTGACTAGAGGAACGTTCTTGAATACGGGCGTAACGCTCCGCTCCAACGCAGCAACCACTACGCTGGTTGTTTAGGATATGCGAATCACCGCGTATGAAGACTCACGACGCCACCTACAAGAATAACGATGTGGCGTAGTAGGCGAGAGTGCGAGCCAGCGTCTTCATGTTTTGTTTCCCACACGACGTCATCCTTTTACACAAGGCGAGCATCTGCTCCCGTTTCTCTAACCATGCGACGTCATCCTAGGCCCGCGCGCTGGCGTTGGCCGCTGACGTCACGCTCCCCCACTTCGCAGCCGCGGCTCGAGGCTTCGCCCCGCTTCGCGAGAACGCCCACTCAGATAAACGGATCCGGCGGGCTTCAGCCTCCTATGCTTAATGTACGACAATAAAACTGCGAAGTTACAATGAAAAACTTGTAGCGTACGAACGGCACTGTACTCGTACTGGATATTGTGAACGTGTAACTGTGGTCACAATGAGTGCTACAGTTAAAAAAAAAGTTGCCTATGCGTAGTTCTTAGTTTAGCTGTTAGTTGTTATTATTTATATATGAACACTTCAGCAAGAGATCTCTTTCATTAAGCAGGTTGGTCGCGGAACCGATGACAGCCAATGAGGCAACCGTTGACACCCCAAGGGGAAACTAAGTTAATCAGGCGCGAAGGCGCTCGAGCGGACCGCGGCGTGTTTGGCAAAAGGGACGTCCCCTCGTTCATTCGACGCCACCGACAGAACGAGTAAGGCACGGCAGGCACCAGGAGGCCCAAGGTGTTCCTGAGAAAAAATAACTACGGCAACTTCGCGACACCACACTCCTACGGAATACAACTAAGCTTGTGAGCGAGCTAGCTTTACTTCTACATGGCTGATACCACTGGTACTTATGTTAAATAAACTTTCAACTTTCAACTTTCAACTCGTGAAAAGTACTTTTGAAGAATGCTGGTGGCCATATTTTTTTGCGACAGGGCCATCCCCCTGTCAGCGAGGGGGCGATGCAGATATCTGAGGGGGGGGGGGGGGGGGGGGGGGTCAGGACATCCGGACATCCCCCCTGGATCCGCGCCTGCACTTGGGTATGGGCGACTTCTACAATACATGTAGAAACCATTTTAGTTGTCGGATTAACCGGAAAGTGGGCATGCCCGTCGTCGTGACTTGATTTCGTATGAAGCTTTCACGGCATGAAAACAACTTGTGTTCAACACCATATTTGGTTTTGATTTTGAGATTTTTCTATTTTATGTAGTGCATCGATATACCATTATTAGGGAGGTCTGTGTAGATCTCGTGCGCTAGTCTTGTGGGAGTACCTCGCCCTCGTCAGTGACCTATTTTGTGCCTTTGTCGGTGTTGCTAATCGGAAAACGCCAAGACTGTCACGAAAACGTAAGTGTTATTGCAACTTCTACAGTACAAGAGTGCTGAAGCACCTACGGGTCACTGCTGGAACCGTCTGTTTCTCTGTGCGCTCTGTCAATGGACTCGTGGCGAGTATAAAAAGAGACTTCAAACTGAAAGCCGGCGCAAAACAGCATAGGAAGGATTGCAGAAACAAATACAAAGGCTACAGCTTTGCTGACCACGGAAAAAAAAACGCGGAATCCGGGGATATTTTGATAAATCAAGCATCTGACAGCAGTTTAAGAAGGACCAGAAGGGCAGGTGAACTGATACGCCTTTGGTTTATTTGGAGCAAAAACAAGAATAAAAAACAGAGCTCGCCCCCCGGCAACCTCTTCTTCTTTTGTCGACTCCCAGCTTTCTCTTCATTCTGTTTTTTACAAGCACTTCGTTTGAATCTCTCTCCGAACGCGATTTTAGGTAACATTTTCTACTTTTTTTCTACTTGGAAATTGCGGGCGTATGCGAGCTAACTTTTTTGAGCGTTTGAGTTCGTGCGGTTTACAACTTTGAAAATAGAAATAATATGAGGAAGTTATTCGCAGTTTAGTAAACAAATAAAATAATGTCATGGAACCAGTTGGACTATCTAAAAAAATAAAAACTAACTGCCAGAATTTTTTCACGCGTTTACACAGCTATAGGTTCATGTGTGCAGCGTACCGTTGTCCTTCACTTTGCAAAACTCCAAAGCTCTACGACTAGTGGTTTTGAGAAAAAGGTATATACCAACATAACAAAATAATGAAATGTGCTTTTCTGAATATTTTGAGTTTTAGATGCAGCCCAACTATACCTGACACCATATGAAAAAAATTTAAAAGCACAACCATGTTCACTGCTGATACCGGTTCTTTCATAACGCCTTTCAATGTCTCACCCCCTCCTAAGTATCTTGCCGATTGCAGACTCCTTTTACTAAAAATGGTCTCGTTGATGTTCAACGCTGGTAACGTGAACCTGCTCATAAACAGCTTGTACACAGTGCTCCTTACAAACACAACCATGACATTTTCACAAAATATTACCTAATTTTAGCCAGAATAAACGCCAATTACGAAAATTTCACCGCCATATACTTTTGAAACTCGCTTCTAACTAGCATGAAATCACGTGACCATCTAACTTCCCTTCATAAGTCCCTCAAATTATATTTACTTAATGTCTTTAAACAACTTGCATTGTGTCTTAGATTGTATATCATTCTTTTTAATGGTAGTATTGAATTTATTCTTCCTTTCTAATATATCAGATGTCAAAAACCACTCTAGCTGATTTCCTTCACATTTGTCAAGTATCCTGTATTTTTGTCACTAATATTACATACTAATATTATTGGAGGTCCCCTGTACAGTTTTTGCTTCGCGACCTCCTTGCTATCTTTGATAATGCGGTCTTGTGTAATGTCACATTGATCAATAAACCGAAATTAAACGCGTGCTATGTGTATAAAGCAGGCATTTTCTTGACACACGTCTCTTCCTTCGTACAGGCCACTTTAGGGTTGTGGATCGAGCCGACTTGGAGGCAGCCGCAGGTCAGTCGAGCAGTGAACGAAGGCTTCTTCAACACCGCGGCAGCACGAAGACGTTGCAGCGTGGCTGCGCGTGCCTAGGCTACTGGGCTCAGGGACTCTTGGCAGGGCTGGAGCTGTGGCAGGCCGTGGTCACCTTGCAGGAGGGCGCCGAGCTGGAGCCGCCGGTACTCAGCATTCTCGCCTACCTGCTGGGCGCCGTGGGCCTCGTGTCAACGCTCGACAGGTGCGGCCTTTGCAGGCACTGGTGGCGGATAAGCGGCGAGCACTTGTCCTGGGCTGCGCTTCCTAGAAGGGCCGCGGATTATTTCACAGTCCAACGGCCCGCTTTTCCTTTCTTCTTCACTGGCACCATACAGTCTGCTATAGGCGATTGGTGAAAAGGTTTTGAGTGTCCGGTACACAGGCGGTAATTGTTTGCTCCGTATAGCAGTGACGCCGGAAGATTCAAGCACACCGGTATACGCTCCAATTCTGCCACGTCTGTTACCAGAGACGTCAGATGGTTCATTACATAAGAGCCATAAAAATCTCACTGCAGTTCATTGTCAGCTCGATGTTCGCTGTGATTTTTTTTTTTCGACGCGGCAGTCGTAAAATGCTCATCCGCAGTGCGTACGTATACGGCTGGAAGAGCGGATAGTGTGTGGTCTATGCAACTATTGTCTAAGTTCTCTCATGTGAGGCTTCCTTTCGTTCTTTCTTTCTTTCCGTTCTATGTTTCTTTATTAGAACATAAAATATAGAAATAAAATACAGTTCAAAAGGTACGGTTTACAAAAGGAGTGGCACAAACGCGAGCAAGGGGCAAGACTGCTGGAAGTATCATTTCAATGCATTTGAAGGTGCCCATTTTTAACACGAAAGTGTTTTATGCCGGGGTCCACCAAGACTTCACTGACGTATTTCCGTACGGAAATACGTCAGCTTACATGTACGAACATAATACAAAGAAAGAAACCAGAAGAAAAAGTTCCACAAACATGCAAAATCTGGAAATCGAACCCACGACCTCTCGGTCCGCGACGATAGATCGCCGAGCGTTTAACCCACTTGCGCCACAAACGCATTTGCAGAGAGCTACACAGACGCGCCTTATATATCTAACACTCCTCCGTGTACCCGCGCTCTTGCTCGGGGCGGTGCCGCCGCCTACGAGCAGAAAAGAGAAGTACTGCATTATGACACTAACGCGCACCGACAGTGAACGCTTCGGTGGTCTCAGCACTACGACGCCTCGATGCCAGTATTCGAAGGGACGCTGGCATCAAGAAGCACTACCAACGCCAGGTGGCGTTCCCCGTACTCAGCACACCGGAGCGTGGCCTCCGCAATTAGCTCTGAAAATGTTTCTGAAGTTGATCGCGGAGGCTGCAATTACGACGCGCTGTACGCGCTGATTTGACTCGGTGACGATTCAGTTACGTGCTTTGTCTTGCGCGTTGTATTAGTGTGTCAGTTACGTGCTTCGTCTTTCGCGTTGTGCTAGCGTGTGCAGCGTAGTGCAGCTTCCATATGCACGACGGTTGCTCATGGTCATCGACGTTGGTAGTCGTGATGGAGGAGACGTGCCACCAGGCGTCAGCGTGGGTGCATCAACGCCTAAGGGCGCTTTAGCCACAAAACACCAATAGACATTATATATCAATGTGCAATAAACATTACACTACTTCTGTGAAGACACGTTTCACTTTCGTGTTCTATACCGATTCCTATATAAGAGGGATCAACCACATTTTTTAATAAAATCGTTGAATTCATGGGAAGAGTGGAAACGTGGCGTCTTCCGTGGGCTCTTAGGTTTTCTACGAATATATCCAGTGTGGCTGAGCACTCCGACGTAACTGCCAGTCAGGGCGGCACACTAACTGTGGAATCCCACATGTAGGTAGCTCTTCGTGATAATATTTACTTGCATTTTCTTTACACGTCCATGAACAAGAACATAGAGTTAAGAAGCCAATATATGTGCAAACACTTCCGCACACGTATGTGTGCACACATAGCAATAATTATTTTTGGCTAGTTTTCTCTGTACGCTTTACGTACACGGCTAGAAGATTAAATCGTTTTCAACATTCATTATTCTGAAGAATCGTTGGAGTGCGACGCTTCTTTGGCAGTTTCCCTCGATGCAGCGCTTTACTGACAACACACGGCCGTGGCAGTGCTCTGCCCACGAGATAACGACGTTCGTGTGACGCACGCAGGCTCGAACAGCGCGATGGTCGTCGTCCGGCCGCCTTGGTGGCGGCAGTGCTTTACGCCACGTCGCTGCTCCTCCATCTGGCCATGCATCGGCTGGACTCCACTGCACCGCCAGGAAACCCGCAGGTGAGCGACTTGACGCGGCATTTGACGCTGCTGCGGCGCTTGTTTCAACTCACAAAATATGGGGAGGCAATTGAATCATGAGTACTGTTCTGCTCTGTTTACGTCATTTTTCTTTCTTTTTTTTTTCCACCGCGTCTCACTCATCTCCGTCTCAGATAGGAAGTCTTGCGCGTACTAGGATTGAAGTC
The DNA here is from genome assembly GCF_013339745.2 of Dermacentor silvarum. Classification (NCBI taxonomy): domain Eukaryota; kingdom Metazoa; phylum Arthropoda; class Arachnida; order Ixodida; family Ixodidae; genus Dermacentor; species Dermacentor silvarum. The sequence goes on from NC_051155.1 coordinate 30,464,385, forward strand.
TACAACTTTTATAAAACTCTGTATCTACTTTAGCAGGGAAGAAGTTTGGGCGTGTTGGTAGGTCATTGTAATTTTAACTGGGATTCATAGCGCTAAAACGACACAAGGACGAGGAAGAACACCGGACGAGCGCTATCTATACCTATAGCATAAAACAGACAGAGAAGCTGTTATTTAAGAAATGATGGAGAGGCTGAAGTTCCCGCAATAAGAAAAAACTCTGGTTGAATAGGAATCAAATTGAGTCGAAACGGTCATATGAGGTAACGACTGAGTCAAAGAAGACTGCGCGAATAGGCACGAGCGCGAAAGGGGGCAAACGATTCACCCTGCGTACGTCTCTTGCCTCCGTTTCCGTTTTGATTCGCCCCACCGGTGCAAGTTTTTCTGAGCATGTTAGTTTAAAAAGTATGCTAGCTGTACTCACACACAGTGGCGCACCGACGGGGGAGGGGGTTCCAACCACCCCCCTGAGGCCGAGTTAACCCCCCCCCCCCCTTTTTTGTTTAACCCCTGTTCTTTCCTTGCGCCTTTGAGTACTGCAACTAAGATGCAAGACGCGCAATCGTCCTGCACACTCGCAAACTTACGCAAAAAGCGCATTTTTGACAATTTCCCAAGAAGAAATTGCAATTAGTGCTGCGAAGGGCTTGGGTGCGAGCTAGTTGTTACGGATCATTCTTATATAAAACAGCGCCAGAAAACACGCACAAGAGAGTACACAGGACGAGCGCCAGTTGACCGTACACGGGACAGCACTCGTCCCGTGTACTCTCTTGTCCGTGATTTTGGCGCTGTTTTAAATATGGAATTAGTGCTGTTTATATAGTATTTGGAAACTGTCAACCCTCCCCCACAGGCAATATGCAACATCATTTGGGGCGCACTTGTTGAGGACGAAAACAGGCAAATAGCCTGCAGAGCAATGCGTAGCTTCAATAAAGAAAGAAAACATGTTATGGACAAGCAACCATGTGTACGTACAATCATTGCTAAGCAGTTGTTTTAGTTGTGTCCTTCCCCCGAGAAATTTTCGCATCCGAGGCATGAACTGCCTGCAGCAGGCACGACCGTCGACTCGGCCAGATGGCCAATGCCTGTCTTTAATTTTATTTTTATTTTGTTCTTGTTCTCCTAAGTAAGACACCAACGTCACGCACTTACTTTAAAGAGACCGTGGAGCACTTTTTTGCATTACCAAATTTGCTCAGATTTATTCTCAACATGTCATAGAACACTGAGCAATATTAATTATGAAAATTGACGCACACGAACCATACTCATCACTCAGAGAACACTCAAAACACAAGAAAGATGAGAGTTACCCTCCCCTCGAATTTTCGCGGCTCTAGATGCCACATTCCACTCTCCCATTACGTCATGTAGTGACACAAATAGCAGCAGGGAATTAGCGAAGCCGTCGCGCCATGGCTGCCATGCCTCTGTTCGTGGCGTTCCCGTGTCCTTCGTGATCAAGCAGCCCGCGGTTCCATCTCGAAGGTGATGGCTTGGCTTTTATGGTTACAACACTTTCCGCGACGCGGCGGCCGTGGCACGCCCAAGCGCTCGGAATGTGAATGCGTCGTACCCATGGTTGCAACATCTCGCCCGTGGCTATGCGATACTTCAGCGCGTTGTAAAATGCAATGCCGTAGCTTTTTTCGCAGTACTAGTCATATCGTGTGAACATAAAAAGCACATTACATTTTTAACCAATGATCATAGCGTCACTCATTGACGCCTACGTCCGGTCTACGAAGTACACGAAGGCGAGGCCATCGGTGCCGCCCAACAAGCTTTCCCTGGCGCGTGCTTTTACGCGCTTTTCTGTGCTTTTAGTCTTGGCTTTACCTTTTTGCATGTGGGCGCCTTAGTAAACGTGCTTAGCTTCCATCTACCCCTAGCTCTCGCGACAGATACGCTCCCTCATTCTGGTCACTGTTGTTGTTTACCGTACGTAGATACAACATGGAATGGTGTTTCACTTCCATTCTAACGTACTATCAGCGTCAAATGAAAGCCGAACAGCGGAGCGCGTGCCACAAGCATGAGAAACAGCATAGTGCGCGCCGTCCAGTCATCAGCGCAGACAGGCCCACACATCCGGTTTGGTAGTACAGCGCCACCCCACTGAAGTGCGATTTTTTTTGCCTGGGTTCCCACTATTGAATTTGAAAGGAAAAAAAAAAAAAAGAAAACAGAAGCGAAAATTCTGCAACATTCATGCATTCGATCGGCAAACCTGCGCATCGCGGCATATCGCTCGCAGCTGCTACGGAATCCGGCATGGGCTTGTGGTTGAACAAGGTTGTGCTGAACAAGAAAAAATGATAGCTTGAAATCAACCACAAAGCGATTAGATGTATCTTTTCTTTTTATCGTGCCCCAACGCTGACTGCAATGCAGCGCTGGAGTAAAAGCAAAGAACTGCGAGCGATACGACGAAAATAAAGTCCCTATATAAGAAAAGTACCGCCATCCTTTGATAAACGCCGCTTCTCTCTCTCCTGTATCTCCGATTGGACGATGATAGCGCGCGCTTTTCACTTCTTTATATGTTATTTTTTTTCGCCTCAGAGCCATGTTGAAAGTCCTCTGCGCAGCCGCAGTCGCCGGCGGCCGCGGCGGCGCGCGCCCGGCCACGGCCGGGCTCGACTGGCGCGCGCGCTCGCTTCTTACGGCCTTCTCACCCGTCAGGGAAACAATGGGAGAGTTTCTCAGCACGTTTCGCCACCCGTCGGCGGTAGGGGCGCTGCGACCCTGACCCTGCTCTGCGTACATGCGCTTGCCTTCGCGCTCGCACGATCGTTTTCCCGCGCATTTTATTCGATGCTCTGTCAGTGTCGTTCAGTATGAAGTAATTTGTGGGCTCCGCGCCCAGAAAGACACTAATAAAGTTCTTCATCCATCCATCCATCCATCCATCTTGAAGACGGTCGTACAATGCCTTTAGTACGCGCGGCCACAGCCAAGACTTGGCGCCGTTCATTGCAGATTGGTATATAACTGCTGTGTGATGGTGTATTGCTGTCTTCCGTATTGCAAGTCGCGTTCCGGGAAAACACCCGGTGTTTCTTTTCACCAGTTCTCAATCAATGAGTTTCAAGCCCGAGTTTCTAGCGCTTTTGGACAAGATATTTGGACAAGATAGCATCAACTAATAAAGGGGAATTATAAGATGGACATAACAAAGATCATAGCCTTCTCCTCCGGATGCGCTACTCGGCAAATACATAATTTCACTATAACTCCTTTTTCCTCACGCAGCAACTCTTTTAAGTATTCTTTTTTTTACGCGCACAGTAGTGGACTGGAACCAGCTAAAAAAATGATGTCGTCTCTGCGCCAACATTAACTTCTTTTTTATCATGTTTACAGTGACATTATTTTGTTTGTGCCATGTTTGCAGTGACAGTGTTTTACTTCTTTAGAGTAACGTTGCGTGTGCCCAACCTGTACGCTTTCTATTTATTCAAATAACAGTTTTCTTTATTACCGTGTGCATTTTCTATACATAACAATGTATTCGTTATGTTTGTACCACCCTGCTAAGATCACCGCATGGTGATTGCAGTATTTATAAAATAAAAATAAATAAATAATAGCGTTATTTTTTTTCGATAAAACCTCCGAACACCTGCCACGCAGGAATGAACTAGAAGTACTCGAAAGAGCAGTGCAGCCCTATTTACAACGCGCTCCCATCTTGAGCTGCCCTGAAGGTGTTGACGACAGTCATGCGATACGATCCGCAAATCTAATTACCGAGAAGTTTCTGAGAATACTCCTTGTAAATCAGCCAAACCAACTGACTGAAGAAAACAACAAGCCTTCGGCCTATATGTACACAAGCCGCCAAGGAAACCCTTCATATTGTAATTGTGAATAAGACACATTTGTGAGCTACTGTGCCCACAAGAGTTTTCGCCTGAAAGTATGGCAACCATTGTAAGTGCCATACGAGCAATACATACTTATTTTCTTTCCTCAAAATGCATTTGATGGCGGAGAGCTGTTCTCCCGGCGCATGCATCCCCAATGAATTTAAAGAAGCTTGATGTATTAATACAGTTACACTGCATCCATTTATAAGAAGCCTAGATGAACCATTTACGAGTCCTCTACAATTAGGCGACTGGTTCTTGAATGCACGGTGAGGTAAGAAGCGCGCCCGACCCAATCTTCCAGCGCTGCGCGCCTGCACAGATCGGCTGGGAGCAGCTGAGCAAGAGGGTGGGGTCGCAGCGCCCCCCTCCAAGCAGCGGCGATAGGCATGAACTAGCCCCGATGCGAAGGCCGTAAGAAGCGAGCGCGCGCGCCAGTCGAGCCCGGCCGTGGCCCGGCCTGAAAGCTTCAACGTGGACTTTCTAGGTGCGCCACCGTCGACTTGGCTTTCGCAAGCAAAAAGTAAATAAAAAAGCAAGCGCTTTAGGAGAGGAGGTGGCGGAGGAAGAGTAGATGGCGGTACTTTTCTTATATAGGGACTTTAGACGAAAAGCGCTTGGCACGCTCACGCCGGCCACCGCTATCACCATACGAAAACTGGAACAGAAGTGAAGATAACGCACTATAGGGGGATCGCGCAGTGCTGCCACACCGGATGTGCTCGCCTGTCAGTGGTGATGACAGGACGGCGCGCACTATAATGTTAACAGTGCTTGTGGCACGCGCTCCACTGTTCGGCTTTCATTTGACGCTGATAGTACATGGTGGGCGCCTTTCGAGCGTTATCTTGAAACCTGGACGGACTCGCTGTAATGACCTAGTAGCATTAGCGTTGCGCTGCTAGGTCCAAGGTTGCGGCATCAAATCCGGAGGCGACGGGCGCATTTCGATACGGGCAAGAGCGCTCGTGTACCCTGCGTTGGGTGCACGTTGAAGAACCCCTATAGTGGGCGAAATTAATCCCGAGCTTCCCGCCACGGCGTGCCTTACTAAGGCGAAAACCTTACATATCTCATCAGTCAGTTGACCTTGAGCTAAAAAGCGTCGATGACACGAAAGATACAAAAAGGGTACGAACCCTCTACCTTTGGTGGGAGCGGAACCCATGACCTTTGGTGTTAGGGCTACGAACCCTCGACCTTTGAACACACCATCTTTGGTGGTAATTAGGGTTATTAGAGAAATTAATTAAGGCACAGTTAATTAAGATAGTAAATTAAGGCACTCGAACACATGACCATAGGTGGGAGTCGGACCCACGACCTTTGGTGTTAATGAAGGTGAAGTTAATTAAGGCAAATGTAATTAAAATATAGTTAATTAAGGCACTCTAGCCCACGACCTTGGGTGTGAGTCGCACCCTGAGCCTTTGGAGTTAAGAGGGATGATTAAGCGAATTCAGAGGGATGACTAAGTGAAGTACACTAAGCGAATTAAGGGGGAAATGTACGTCAGTGTACGTGTTTAAGGCATCGGCACTTGGGCTTTCGCCTTCAAGTCCTCTTAGGGACAACATAAGAGACCCTGGGAATTTTTAATGACATCGTGGTTCCGACACGTAAAACCCCACAATTCTTTTTATAAATCGACAGATCCCACGCGTATGTGGGAATCTTTGATAAGCGAATTTATCTAGAATGTTTACGGAAATATTAAAGCAAATGTTATGCAAACGTAATGCTCTTCACACGAATACCATGAAATTACCATAGAACTGTAACGCCATTGCTCAAAGGCAACGCAATAATGCAAATCTTTCGATGTAGAGGCAGCGTCCGCATCAACAGGAAACTAATGCGCAATACATTTATTAGGTGCGACGCACGTGTCCCTTGCTTTTTCGCACTATAAATCACTTTCACAGTAGGTATTTATCTTATTTATGTTATGGTGTTTATGTTACTTAGTTTATTTTTGGTACTTCGTTTATTTATGTTACGCATTGTCAGTAATGTCGGCATGCTTAGGTCCACGCTTTCGCCAATAATGGCCATATACCCAGTATCCCACTGTTAATTGTCTTCAGTTTTTCAGGATACAACACCGAAGTTCTTGTCAGCTCGGCCAAACGGCAGGCAGTAGCGGCAAAGTCGCAAATACATTGTTTTAAAGAGCCGCTCTCCAATCCGCTATCCGATGACATTCCGCTAGCAGCCGCTATCCAATCGGGGCACCCCCAGTATTCCTCAATCTGAACGCTCATGTGAACGCTATGTGAACACGACACCTTGTTTATTGCGTGTGGATGAGCTAGACTCAAGTTTTCTAGCTCCCTCCCGCTTCCACTCCCCCATCCCTCTCCCCACGCATAGGGTAGCAAATTGGACAAACTCTAGTTAACCTGCCTGCCTTCCTCCCTTCCTTCCCCGACTCTGTAGAATTTTCCTTTTCCGTGACTGGTTTGTGTCTCTGGGTCTCTGTGCGCGAGTGCAAAGAAAATAACGCAATGCTGACGCGATAGTTAGTTTACATTCTTTCACTTGCCCTAATCGCAGCAAGGACTGTCACGTGTCATGTGGACTGTCAGGCGCCCGTTCCTGCGGAGAGCGTCGGTGTAACATAGCGAACGATCGCGGCCGATGAAAGAGCGAACGCGGAGCGCAGCGGGGGAGGAAAAAAGCGGCGAGAACGAAGAGAGCGCGAGGAGGAAAGCGGAGGAGGAGGGTATGGCGAGAGAGAGAGAGAAAGAAAGGGAAGGAAAGACAAGGAGGTTAGCCAGTGTAAATACCGGCTTGCTACCCTGTACTGGGGAAAGGGGTAAAGGGAATGAAAGGTGATAGAAGAAACAAAAAAAAAACAACAACAATAATAATAAAAAATAAGAAATAAAATAAAATAAATAAATAAAATAAAATAAAATTCGCGCAATAACGCGACCCTACGCGCTACAACGTTCAAAGCCGGTCGCACAATTCACAAGTCCTTAAGAACTTCAGCAGAGCCCTTAAGGACTTGAGTGCCGAAGCCCGTCTAGACCAGTGTCCTAAAACTTTTTCCTCTGTGAAGGGGCGATTGTCCAGTTTTTCAAGCGCAGTCGCGAGCGCTTTTCTTGCCACATTGTAGCGGGGACATTCACAGAGGAGGTGCTTGATTGTCTCCTCGCAGTCACAGTTGTTGCAAGCGGGGCTGTCGGCCATTCCAATGCGGAAGGAATAGGCGTTCGTGAATGCCACGCCGAGCCACAGGCGAAACAGAAGTGTTGCTTCCGCTTGTGGTAACCCTGGTGGAAGACGGAGTAGCAGACGTGGATCCAGTCTGTGGAGGCGTGCGTTGCTGAAGTCACTGGTGTTCCACAGAGTCTGCGTAAGCTCGCGTGCGAGGGAACGAAGTTTTGTGGCTGCGTCTGTTCTCGACAGTGGTATCGATACAATAGGGGCACCATCGTGGGCCGATCGGGCAGCGTCATCCGCACTGTGATTTCCCGAAATTCCGCAGTGACCCGGTATCCACTGGTAGATGATGTTGTGCCCCTTGTCGGTAGCGTGATGGTGAAGTAGTCGGATGTCTGCGACTAATTGTGCGTTAGGTCCGTGGTTGAAAGGGGACAGCAGGCACTGGAGAGCTGCCTTCGAGTCACAAAAGATGGACCATGACTGTGGTGATTTGGGACCAATAAATTCCAGAGCAGCACGGATAGCTGCGAGTTCTGCAGCCGTCGATGATGTAATGTGAGACGTCTTGAATTGGATGGTGACAGATTTCACGGGAATTACCACTGCTCCGGCTGAACTTTTGGAGGAGACAGAACCGTCCGTGTAAACGTGGGTGCGTTCTCTGTGCTTTTCATGCATGAATGAAAGCACGGTTTGTTTGAGGGCGAATGACGACATCTCGGTTTTCTTTTTGATACCGGGAATTACAAGAAGGGCTTGGATTGGATGCAGGCACCACAGAGGTAGAGATGGTCGTGCTGCAGGCGTGAAGTTCGATGGTAAAGTTCCATGGCTGGCGGCAATAGTCCTGCTAAACGCTGAACGAGGTCGAGTGGCAGGAAGGGAGGCGAGATGATGCGATGGAAGTCGGGCGAAGTGCCTGATGTGCATCCTTAAAGCGTCTACTTGAATGTACGTATTGATGGGGTGATCATGCGCGATGGCTATTGTTGCTGCCGTTGATGCACACCTGGGAAGGCCAAGGCATATTCTCAGAGCTTGAGCTTGCACAGACTGGAGGGCACGGAGGTTGGTCTTACCGGTCCCACTTAGTACAGGTAAGCTATAGCGTAGGAGACCCAAGAAAAGTGCGTTATAGAGCTGGAGCATCGCCCTCACAGATGCACCCCATGACTTTCCCGCGAGAAAACTGAGAATATGGGTTACCATGGCCAGCTTCTTTTTTAGGTAGCAGATATGAGGACTCCAGGAGAGGTCTCGATCGATTGTCACTCCTAGAAAACGGTGCGTCTTCTCGTAGATGATTGGCTGTCCATTAATTTTGACAACATACGGTCTCATTGCTTTGCGCGTGAAAGCGACCATAGAGCACTTCTCTGATGACACCTCCAGACCTCGTACTCGAAGATAACCTGATGTAATTGTGGCCGCTTTTTGGAGTCTGGCGCGCACCTGGGGACGCGTAACCCCTGATGACCAAATGCATATATCGTCCGCATAGATCGACACATGGACGGATTGCGGAAGGGAATGAACCAGGTCGATGAGCACTAGATTAAATAGAGTGGGGCTCAAGACTCCACCTTGCGGTACGCCACGGTAGGTGTTGTGCTGCGATGTCACACCGTCCTCTGTTTGCACAAAGAACGACCTGTCCTTTAAATAGCTGTGTATCCATCGAAAAACAAGGCCACCTAGGCCGACATCGCCCAAAGCGTCCAGGATGGCTCGATGAGTTATGTTGTCATAAGCGCCTTTGACGTCCAGGAACATCGCCGCTGACAGTCTCTTTAGGGTTTTTTCGTGCTGAACCGACGAGACAAGATCTATGACGTTGTCTATAGAAGAACGTCCACGTCGGAAGCCTGCCATAGCGTCGGGGTATATCTCGTACCGCTCTAGGTACCACTCCAGACGTGTCAGCACCATCCTCTCCATCACCTTTCCTAGACAACTGGCCAGAGCAATGGGACGATAAGACGCCACGTCTAGAGGTGATTTGCCTGGTTTTAGCAGAGGCACAAGGCGGCTGGACTTCCATGCAGCAGGAACCACTCCTTCACGCCACGAATTATTGTAGACGTCCAGAAGAGCATGCCGGGCTGTTTGACCGAGGTTGGCAAGAGCTGCGTACGTCACCCCGTCAGGTCCGGGCGATGAGGAACGTCTGCACGCTGCCAATGCTGCTTGCAACTCCTCGATGGAGAACAGATTGTCCATACGAGAATCCTTCGAGATGGGAACGTCATAGGGATCAGGTGCGGTGAATGAGGATGGTTGGCCGGCAACCCTCAAACAGAAGTCCTCCGCTACGTCGATCTCTCGCCGACCTTGGTAGAGAGCCAGGCATTTGAAGGGGTGGCAGTTGTTGCGGCGATGTTCGAAGACCGCGCACCGTCCTCCATATATATGACAGGGGTTTATGTGGGTCAAGGGAATCACAAAAAGTCTTCCACCTTAGAGACTGCAGTAAGTTGATCCGACGCTGGATCTTCTTCTGTATGCGTCTCGACTCCCTTAAGTCGTATATGGACTTCGTGCGCCGGTAGCGTCGTTCAGCGCGACGGCGAATTGCTCGGAGGCGTTCCAATTCCGCTTCGAATTCAGAAAATTTTGGTATAGGCCTAAAAACGCTTGTGGCCTTTTGAGCAGCGTCATTAATTAGCTCTTCGATGTTTCCAGGTATACAGTTATGAGAATTTTGACACATCTGCTCCATGAGGAGTGTGTATTTCGGCCAGTCGATGCGTTGAACTCTGGTATAGTGTGACTTGCCGATGCCTTCGACCTTAACATATGTTGGAACATGGTCACTACCATGCGTTTCGTTGTCTGGGAACCATTGCACACTGCTACTGAGGGATCTTGAAACAAAAGTTAAGTCCAGGCAGCTGCTGTAAGTCAATCCCCGCAGAAAAGTGGGACTTCCATCATTTAGGCAGCAGAGTTCATGGTTCGACGCGAAAGTTAGTACACGTCGTCCTCGGCAATTCATCTTTAAACTTCCCCATAGCGGATGATGCGCATTGAAATCGCCGGTAACAATCCATGGTCCAGGTGTCGCTTTTAAAATTGCACTTAGTCTTGCGTTGTTAAATCGGCTCGAAGGTGAAATGTAGGCACCTACGAGCGTGAGTGTGACGTTCTTGCATTTTACCGTCAAGCATACGTACTGATTGTCGTCATCAGGTGCCACTGGGTGTAAAACATAAGTGAAATCACATCTGACATAGACGATGACTTTGCTGCGGTCGCTACAGGTGTCAGACATGAAAGCTTCATATCCTGATAAACGGATCGCGCTCTCAATGTTTGGCTCACAAATAACTATGATTGGAAATTTGTTCTTAAAATCAAAGGGACGAAAGTCCGAAATGCGGGATTTAAGGCCACGGGCGTTCCACTGGAAGATAGACGCTTCCTTGACTTGTTTAAGGAACGAGTGCCGAGGAGCAGCCATGGTGCTTCTCAAGACTGGTCAGTACCGGATTCAGCGCATCCAGTATCTGAAGCGCACCTCGAGCCGCCGGAGTGTGTATGGACGTCAGGAGAACACGGAACGTGTTCATAAGGGCCCTCATCATGGTGACAACTTGTTTGTCGTCTTCTTGGCGGCTGTACGAAGGTGAAGCATGATTCGGCGAGCGTGCGTCATGTAGCTTCTCCGCTGGTTGGTCTAGCCTCGGCAACGGAGGCCACTCCTCGCGTGAGGCAATGGCATTCGAAGTTTTCTGCGTAGGATCCTCGCTGCTAGTATTGCTAGTTGTCTGTGGAAGTATGTGGACTGTCGGCGGACGCGGTGCATCCTTAGCAATAGCAGTAGGTTTCCTCGAAGATCTCCGGCGATGTGAACGCCGGCGTCGCACCTTAGCGGCAGCCTCCCTGTGCGACGAACCATCCCTGACCATTTGCTTCAAGACTTTCATCTCCTTTTTCACACGTGGGCAATTCTTGGAAGATGCGTCGTGAGAGCCTTGGCAATTGGCGCACTTTTGGTTTTCTGCACGACAGGCGTCGGAGCTGTGTGACCCAGAGCATCGTGAGCACACGGCTGTCTTTGTGCAAACTGCACTAACGTGCCCTATCCTTTGACACTTCCGGAACTGAAGCGGCTTTGGCACAAAAGGTCGTACTACTTGTCGAAAGTGACCGACCTTGACGTGTGATGGTAGGCTGTCTCCTTTGAAAGTTAGCTTCACGCAGTTCGATTTCCCTAGTCGACGGGCTTGCAATATGGCAATTCCCTCTGTCGCCGGCTTGATGAGTATCGGCAGGTCGGCATCGCTTATGGAATTGTCTACATCATATACAACACCGGCCGTAGAGGTAGGTTCATCTTGTTTGAAGCAGCGTACGTTGATGTTCTCCAGCACATTGACGTTACTCAAAACGTCTAGCGCGCTGCGGTCCGCGACATCTATAGCGAGAATGTTCTTACGGCCGTTGATTCTAACATCTTTGATCTGGCCCGGAGCAAGGGCCTCTAGCGCCACAGATGTAGCCTGACGGTTGAGCCGGTTTATATTGTCGCTCGCATCCACAGGCACGAATAAAATTGTGTGCTCCGATGACTTTCGCGTCGGGATCACAGTATCCTTACTTGCGGAAGGAGATGTCCTGATGAGTCTTCTCTTTGCTTTGCGCTTTGCTACGGGCACGAAGTCACTGTCATCCGAGGTATCATCACTGGTCGCTGAGTAGATCACAGTGTCCTCGCTGTCAGTGTCACTCGGGTGACTAGACCGCTTCCTGGGCGCGGCCGCTGTTGACGTGGAAGGACCCGGCACCCCTCCAGGTGACTGCACATCCATCGCCGTAGTTATGGGAGCGGCGTCTCCCACAAAGTAGCTTGGAATTCGCAGAGACAGAAAAGCAGCGTTCCATACAACAAACACTTCGTCGTCGTCTTCCGACGAGAGCGTAAGAACAAAAGCGTAGTGCGGCGACGATGGCTACGAGATAGCGGCAGAGTAGCGCGCGTCGTCTGGGAGGTCTGTCTGCGGCGGCGGCTGTGAATTGCACCCACGCGTCACCCACGCGCTGGTTGCACGCGCTGGCTCTCGCGATCTCCAGATTAGCGAGGCAGCCGCGCCACACTTCGCTCCGTTTGCAACGTGTCGCACGAGACAGATTGTCCGCGCCAGCCAGTATATCGTGAAATGAAAATACGTGCTCAAATTTCGCATTAGGAATCGAGCATCGTAATCTACGGTGATGTTTCTTTTTTTATTTGGGGAAAACTTCTTTACTGTTCTGGCGTCTTTTTCGTTCGTGATATTCCCGGTTCTAGTTTTTATTCAAGTGGCAAAGCATTAACGCTTCCCGTCCGCGCATTCTTCATGGTATATTTTCTGATCCACCAATGTTTTTTTGTTTGATTGCTTAGTTGTTTACGACGACACATGCCATTTTTCTTCTAGGTATTTCTTAGTCGTTTTTTGATTTTAAAGAAATCGTTTGATTCTGCAAAACAATACATTATTTTCTTCAAGCTACCCACGCACGGCGTTAGGGTAATAGCTTAAGACATCGTGAATAGCTACTCTTTAGACAGAGAGGTTTTTGTGGCATAAAAAAAAAGATTAAGGAGATGTATAAAAAATGCTAGAACGCAAAACGTGTATAGCATACCTGATTAAATCAAACAAGGTAGGTGACTATTTGTCACCGCCCCGTTTCAAAGGGGATGCCAATAAATGATCATCATTATCCTTAAACTCCAGCGCTCGTTCCCCCTAAGTATTTGCCATAACTTCGTTGTTCCAGCTTCAAACAGCTTGGTGAATTTGCAAATAGCTCTTTTTAACGAGATATTGAGTTATAAATGCAACAATTTGCAATAATTTTGCATGTGCGTACAACCACTGTGTTTATAAATACAGGATTGCTTCGTAATTTACGCCAACAAGGGCATATAAAGCAAGTAAATAAAGCCACAAACACGAAGATCGGAAAAATTCATGTAATAACCATTATTCCCAGGCTAGCTGAACAATAGCAGCGCCAGAGCTTTCTGACGCAAATTTAGTAGCAAACTCTACGGGGCAGCATGGTCAAGGTTGTTGAGTCTCATCAACTCGCTCCTTTCTGAGCTAATCCCAATTATTTTTGTTGAATCACATAAAATTAAACGTCGCGAGCATTCGGTCCAAGAATTCGACTGCAAATACCCTAAAAACGAAAACGACACCGAAGCTAGTTAGTATACAATTTCCGATTAAATATCGACTAAAGCCGATGCTCCGTGGCCTATTTCCAGTGTCGGTGCGCGTGCACGAGCTGACATGTTGCCACAGGCAAAAGAGAAAACTACTAACGCTTCAGGTCACTAGTTCAAATTAAAATGCGAATAGAAAAAAAATTCACCGACAATTATGATACTCCCTAATGCGAAGTTTGAGCGCAGCTGTATACATGTTTTCATATCGCGATATATTGGCTGGCGCGGACAATCTGTCTCGTGAGGCATGTTGCAAACGGAGTAAAGTGTGGAGCAACTGCCTCGCTAATTTGGAGATCGCGAGAGCCAACGCGTGGGTGACGCGTGGGCGCCATTCACAGCAGCCGCCGCCGACGAATCTACCAGACGACGTCCACTACTCTGGCGCCATCTCGTAGCCATTGTCGCCGCACTACGCTTTTATAGTGAAGCTGTTTATGGCTAGGACTCCGTGCAATTTTGTTCTTCGTGTGCAAAAATGTGGGCTGATCTTGGTGATAGTGCAGAACGGGTCCAAGCGTAATGACACATACCCCTGTGGACTCCGGGTGGAGGGCTCCGTCACTTGTAACGCGTCCTTGAACTACCCTTGTCACACCTGGGACCCAAAGAGGTCCCAGGCACAAGGGTAAGAACAGAGGATTTTAGAAAAATGTTTGTTAATTTTTTTTCGAAAAATAACTTCATAAATGATGCAAGACACTAGAGTTTTGGTGTTAGTTTTTGAGCAGGCGTGAAGGTGCGTGTTCGTTCAGTGTTTGTTGAATATTGTTGGAAGTTTTTGAGCCGGCATGGAAGTGTGTGTCAGTGTAGTGCGTGACTGCCTAGTGAAGTTTATTCACTTGGCGGCGATGTGCTCTGCGTAGACGTCGCGAGAGGCTGCGATGGTCTCACTGACTGCGTGCTTCTTGAAGAGCCGCAGATACTTCCTGTATCTTCCTACAGAAGCGGCGCATGACGCGGTCGTTCCTGGGGTCCTGCAGGATCCGAGCACTAGCTGAACACGATAGGAACGCTAGCTGACTACGATCGGATCTTAGCCCAAAAGGCCGACCCGTGTCGGCCATGTCTACGTTCGCACCGCCCTCTCTCTGTCGGCGTTCCAAGCGCTTGTGTATCTAGTTTCCTTTCCTTCCGCTCTCCCGTGGTGGCGGTGCAGTCGAAACTTCCCGCGTGTTACTTTCCTCCGGCTTCTCGGGGCGGCGGTCCCGTCGTCCCTCGCGAATGTATATAAAAAAACCAGAAAGACGAGTTGCCGTTCTCCATTTTTAATTTCACTTCTGTCGTAATGGGGAGGCCGCGTATAGTCCGGACTGCCGAGGAGGAACGCGCCTACGAAGAGCGAGGTCCCGTTTGCGCGTGGCGTTTTGCTCACGTTCTTCATCGCTAGTGTTTATCACCCGCCGGCGACGATTACATTCTTGTTTCTGTTCCTGCCGTCGCTCTTCGTAGGTGCGTTGCTCCTCAGGAGTCCGGACTACACGTGAATATGATGGAATTAATATAATAACAATAGAGGTGATACGAGAATGTGTACGCCTACCTTTCATCTCGATGACCACCGATCAAGACAATAAATGTGTTCGTACCTTTCTTCAAAATTCTGTGTCACCTCTGTTTCATGTGCTAAACAGCTTCGCTGGTCCTCCACCTTCCGAGAGTGGAATGGATCATGATTTCTATTCTCACGCTTTCGCCATACCTTCCTCTGCTTTCCGCCTCATGGTACCGCTGCACCCTCCTCTCCGCTTTCCTCCTCGCGTCTTTCATCCACCGCTGCGATCCGCCTTCGCTTTCGTCTTTCGCTGTGCTCGTTCGCTCGGTTACGCCGCCACCGCCGCTCGCCGCAGGAACGCGCGCTTAAGAGCTGTGTTCTAAAATTACGCATCGATGTACCTGTTATACGCCTAATAGAATGGGTCTACGATGGACAATCAGGCCGTAGCCAGTTTTCAAGCAGTCCCCAATCAACGTTTAAAGCGTAAATACGAAAATACGGTACTCACGCTCCAGCACCACTGTGTGCAGGCACGTCTAAATGTAGCAACGCAAGATATTAGACGCTTAAATTTCTGCTTGTTAGCGTTTCAGATTGCGCTGATAATGCACGAGCGTAAAAAAGTGGGCCGGAGATGGCGGTCGCAAATAACGCTCGCCCGCTGCGCCGTCCAAGCGTCGGTTCAGCGTGCTCTTCATGTGCAACATGAAAGGATTCTCGTGTATGCGCAGGACCATCGGTGGCCGCAGGAGCCTGCGTGGCGCCACTTGTGCCTGGCACGCAGCGTCGCACCCCTGCTTGCCTGGACGCTGCTCTCGCTAGGGCAGGAAACCAGGCCACTATCACCATGAAGTACACCATCCGGGCACAAAGAGTGGGCAACGTCAGGGTTTCACACTGCACCACCTGTAAATGTGACATCAGTACACGAGCGGGCAAATAAACTGAGACTTCATGTTATATTATTGAAGTCATACCTCGATGCAAAAAAAGCAAATTCATGGGAGGAAGCTGAGGCCCGTTGCCACTGCAAACTTCTAACGAGATATCTTATCCTGCAACGATAGCACTCCATTTTGAGATTACGGTGGTCGCTATTGCGTCCTCTACTTTTTCCACTTATGGAAAATACGTTAGCGCATCGAAAACACACAAATACTAGCGCCGTGTTAGAAAATGTCTACGCCAAGTCGGTACCACGCATGCGCTAGGTCTCATCTCAGTTAGATCGTTTCGTATGGTTGCGCGTAGACATACTTCCGGCAAGCACTGTAGTCTTGTAGCATGTGCTCAATGTCAGCGTTGAGTCAGGGTCAAAACACCAAATGGCAAGCTTTTGCTTTGCTCTTTGTTCAACCCTAAATGCCCCTCGCGTATGCGCTTAGGTATTTCCGGTATCGATGTTTTCGAATAACTTTTTTATATGAAATCATGAAATCGCCAATTGAACGAAAAGTCCGGCGTCTGTAGCAGCGAATCGGCACATAATCTCCCACTGGCTGCGATGCCCGGTCACGTTCGCCCCTCGACGTATCAGAGCGGGCGAAAGGGAACGCCAGGTGTTGCGTGACGGGAGAGGGCATCGTTGCGACGCCACGTCACCCTCACTCGTGGAAGCCTGTGTTATCCGCGCGTTCCTTATACGCGCAAGTTCATCTGAATTTTCGTATATATGTTAGACGATCCTTCAATAAAATATCAGTTGAGAGTCAGCGCCGTGTTGTCGTTTTTCTTTCCTTTTGTCCGTGTCTTGTTTGCGCTGTTACGATCCTTACGATGAATCCCAACCAACTGGCGTAGCTTGCCGTCTTGTTGAAGCTCATCTGCGTTCAACTTCGCCTCGGTAATCGCGATAAATTATGTATAAAGAACAAAATGAATTCGAAACGAAAAACGTTGGCGGCATTCAGTTTCGACCCTACGGTCCCACGCTCAGAAGCCGAGTGTCTTACCCACTGAGCTAAGCCTGGATTTTTTTTTAAGCAGAGGGCACAGGCCTGCTATCCAGGCTTAGCTTCAATAGAGCTAAGCCTGGAAAGCAGGCCTGTGCCCTCCTGCTTTATAACATCATGCTTCTTGGACCGAAATTTCCATTGCCAAGCCCGGCGTGACGAAAGCGGTGACGTCAAAATCACCCTGGCTTACTCGGGAGCGTCCCCATTAGATCATATGGCAGTCGGGCAAGATAGCATGACGTCACGGATTGAAGTGCACCGGCCTTGGCCAAGCGTCTCAACGCGCTTCAAAACTCAAAAGACCGCTCAGCGGCGTTCAAGGGGACATTAAGACTTTCGCATTCACAACTCATAAGTAGTGCGGAGGTCTCTTCGGATTTTCTTTCATCCTTTAGGCGTACTCCTTGTACCGATGACAATTATGAAGGAAATGGCTTCTTTGAGACTGCATGATCTGCCGTGGTGGCTTAGCGGCTATGGTGTTGCGTTGCTAAGCAGGAGGTCACGGGATAAAATCCCGGCGGCGGTGGCCACATTTCGATGGAGGCGCGAAATGTAAAAACACTCGCGTCCCGTGCATTGAGGGCGCGTTAAAGATCCCGAGGTGGTCAAAATTAACCTGGTGTCCCCCACTAGAGTAGGAGGAGGAAAAACATTTATTAAGAGAAAAAAAAGCAGGCGTCTTCCTGCTTGTGTTGGGAGGTGCCCTCAGTCCAGGGCTCCTGCGGCTCTTCCTGTCTCCCGGGCCCGCCGCACCAGTTGTTGCTGGTCACGAGGGACCGAGCTAGTCAGCACAGCATCCCACTGCTCGGGTGTGGGGTTGGGTATATGTGGGGCTACCTGTATATTGGGGCATGCCCATGTGGTGTGATATAGGGAAGCGTAGTCGTTACAAAGGGGGTATTTGTTCGAGTACAGTGCAGCGTGTATTGCGTGTAATCTGCTTAAATGGGGGTATGTGTTGGTTTGTAATTGTCGCCATGCTACTGCATCTTCGCGTGAGAGGGTCTTGTACGGGGGTGGGTATTGTCGTCTGTTCAATCTGTGGTGTTCTAATATGGCGTGGTATTGTAAAGGTACAGGCTCCATTGATGCGGCCGTATCCCTCTCTTGTGGCGCCCGGGTGGCATGAGCTCGGGCTACAGCATGCGCACGCTGATTTCCACGGAGGGACTCGTGTCCTGGAGTCCATACTATTTCAACGTCGGGTAATTGAGAGGCTTGTTTGAGGAGTCGGGCGGCGATGGAACATATTCTGCCTCGGGCATAGCTACGACAAGCTGCTTGAGAGTCGGTAATAATTGTAGCGTGTTCTTTGGTTTGACTAGAGGCGATGGCTAAGGCGATGGCTGTCTCCTCCGCTTCGAGGGTGTTGGCAGTGCGGACCGTCATCGAGACCACCTCTTGAAGGTTATGGTCGACAACACTGACTGCCATGGCTGCTTTTCGGGGGTACTGCGCGGCATCTGTGTATAGTATGTTGGGGAGGTTACCGTATCTTGTTTGAAGAGTCTTTGCGCGAGCTTTGCGACGACCGGCATGATGCTCCGGGTGCATGCTTCTGGGGATGGCGGTTACCTTGATATGCTCCCGGATGTTGGGGGCCAGATAGATTGATTTTTCGTGGCCTCGGCCCTGTGTTGGGTAGCCTAGGCGCGCTAGGAGCTTCTTGCCTGTTGGTGTGAGGGCTAGGCGTTCTCGTTGGCTTGTGAGGTGGGCGTCTATGATTTCTCTTACTGTGTTGTGGACTCCTAGGGCTTCGAGCTTGAGTGTGGCTGTTCCCGGTGGTAGGCCGAGCGCTTGCTTGTATGCTTTCAGCAGAAGTATGTCTATTTGATCTTTCTCCTTGGGAGTGAGGGGAAGGTACGGGGCAGCGTAGGCGATGCGGCTGATTATCAGGGCCTGGACGAGCTGGGTCACGTCGTCTTCTCTCAGGCCGTGTTGTTTGGTGGTGATGCGGCTGATCATTCGCATGACTTGGAAAGTGGTATGCTTGAGACGTTGGATGGTGTAGGCGCCTCCGCCGTCCTGTTGTATGTGGAGGCCGAGGATGCGGACGCGATTTACTGTGGGTATTTCTTTGCCGTCGAGGGTGAGTGTAATGCGGGGTATTTCATTGAGTTTTCTACGGGATTTCTGTCGAACGACTAATAGTTCCGACTTCTCGGGGGAGCATCGGAGACCGCTGCTTCTTGCATAATGCTGGACGACGTCAGTCGCTTGTTGGGGTGTGTCTTGTTTTTCTCCTTCAGAACCAGTGGTGGTCCAGATAGTATATTGCGTATATTGCGTGCCTGATTCCTGGTATTGTATTGAGTTTATCAGGTAGCTTCATCATAGCAATGTTGAAAAGGGTGGGTGATAGAACGGCACCTTGTGGGGTTTCTTTGTTGTGAGTAGGTAACGTCGGGGTTCTGAGTGAGCCAATGCCTACTGTGGCCATGCGGTTGATTAGAAAGGCGCGTACGTAGTTGTAAGTATTACGACCACAGTTGGTAAGACTTAGGTTTGTAAGGATGGTACTGTGAGCCACATTGTCGAAAGCTCCTTTAAGGTCTAGTGCTAAGATCACTCCGGTGCTGTGTGGTGAAATGTGTTCAAGGACTTGTTCCTTCAGTTGAAGGAGAACGTCATGGCTAGAAAGGTGGGGCCGGAATCCGAACATCGTTTCGGGCAGCAAGTCACAGGATTCTAGGTAAGGTTGAAGTCGGTTCAGAATGATGTGCTCCAGAAGCTTACCTAGGCATGAAGTCAGTGATATTGGTCTGAGATTTTCTAAGCTGGAGGGTTTGCCTGGCTTTGGAATGAGGATGATGTCCGCGTGCTTCCAGCGGATTGGAAGCACGCGGACATCATCCTCATTCCCCCACTACAGCGTGCCTCACAATGGCATCGTAGTTCTGGCGCGTATAAAACCCCGATATTTTTTTTTATACTGGAAGGCTTCCTTTGCCTTCTACGTAGCGCTTAACAGTCTGCAAGTCTGAATATTTCATGGTCTCTTCCCCACTATGTTGTTCAGGGCTTTTCGGGTAACGAAGTCGGGCATTGCCGCGACTGCGTGGACTTCAATGTATTCGGCTGGCGACAACCTTGACAGCGTGTAGGCGAGGACCAATTCCTTTCCTGGAACAAACTGGATGTGGTAATCATATATGTCACTAAACCAAGAGAAAAGCGGTGAAGCCGCGACGGCATGTCATCAATACATTTCGATGCAATAGCTCTACGGGGCCGGTCATTCGTATCGATAACTATGCAAAGTGATGAAATTTTTCACACCCAAAGAGGATGCCCATGGCCTCTTTAAATATTTCTCAGTATATGTGTTCGGCATGAGACATAGCTCGCGTGATGCACAAGCTACTCGTCGCCTGCTGGCACCACGCATGCTTCTGCAGGAGAGCTGTCCAAGCCAGCTTTTTGACACGCCTGATGTCATTTTAGTTTCCTTGACAGGGATCAAAGATAACCGAGAGTGCGGCCTGGCTGCGCATTACACATATTGTTTTCGACCCACTGACCTGATTTGCGGTCCATTCAAAGACAGTATCTTTTAATGAGACTGCGCAGAAGTACCGTTTTTTCTTTCAGCCAGGTTTGGCAAGTATTTCTCGAAATAGTTCTTTTTTGCCCACCTTTGAACTGCTGAGTTCGACTCACAGTTCCGCGATACAACTAATAAAATTATTTCATGATTTTGTCTGTGCATTCGGTGTTAACGGGGCTCAGCAGAGACCGCAGCGCAAAGCTTCGCTTGCTAATAGTCTCAATATACCAGTGTTTGCTTTCTTGGCAATGAAAAAGTCATCGTTACAAGCTCGGTCGTTTATGATAACTTGCAGATTGGTCACACAGAATGTGCTTCGTAATATGCCCACTGTAAATACAAAGTACCGCTCTACTTGGCTTCAGATTAGCTTTTATTTTGTACTTTTGGTAGACTGAATAAGGCATCAGGTCGGCCGAGAGCCTCTCTACATTGAAGAAGACTATATCCGTCTACGGTCGCGCCTATGAACCATTTAGCTTTGTTTCCAACGGTGCAGACCTTCATGTCCAAAATGGTGAAGCCATTGGCGTCTTCGTTGACTACCTAGTGTACACTGGGGCCTTTGTTACAGCACACTGCGAAATTACTCGTAGTTTTGCTATCAAAGCAGGCCTTGCCAAAAGCGGGGTATCTTCCACGCTCGTGCAACCAGTTGCATCTGCCGCATTTAGACGGTTGAAATTGGCCTTCGTCCTGCAGTTTACATAAATATATGATGATGATGATGATGATGATGATGATGATGATGATGATGATGATGATGAGATGAAGAAGAAGAAGAAGTTGGTAGTCGTTTCATTCTAGATACTTCCCTTTCTGCTTGTGTCCGTGCCTCGTTTTGAATGGCATGCAGCTACTTCCGCAACTTTACACATCTGCTTCGGTCTTCGACACTATCAAGGTCTTTTTGTTGCGCATTTTCTTCCCGCAATTTGGGATTATTGGTGCAGGACACAATATGGTCATGGGCCCCAGAGTTGGCCTGTTTCCCGACGTTACAGCTGCGAGCTTCCTTCCTAAGTGGGGCAAAAATGTTCAAATTGTTTTCCTTCTTGTGTCTCTGACCGGAACAGGTATCGCTCGTGCACCTCATTCTGTAGTTCTTGAAAGTATTCCTCGAATTGTTGTTCTTAGAATGCCTTATCTTGTTTCTCTTAGCTTTCTGAAAAAGTAAACTTACTAATTACCAAAAATTCGTTGTCTCCGGCAACATTAACCAGCTGCGGTTTCTTTGCGCCTTCCTACCTTGGTACCGTCGTTGACGCTGTTGCCGTGAGGAATAAGTGAAATTGTGGTTTGAAGAAGTCCCAGTTTTTCGAGATGCTGCCAGACAAAAGCAGAAGATGCATTGGCATCACTAATTCTATCCCGCTGCTGCCCTAGCAGGTTCCGTTGCGTCAGCTGATCGCCTAAACGGAAGGCGAGCCACTTCTGATCTCATGTATCAGGCACAGGTGCATCCAAACGAAGAACGTTTATGCAGCGATTGCGAGCTCCTCAAAAGAGGTCCCGTGGCTGACTGGTATGCGCAGATGTCGCCGTAACACGATGGCTTGCATGATAAACAGCTTACTAGAACAATCTTGTAATTTGCATTCAATTAGGCTCTTAGAGGCAGCCCATTACGATTGCTCGCACAGGTAGAGAGTTCGCTGTGCTTCAAAACATGGCCTTCATGATTATTACACACTCCACTGTAGCAACACTGGAACGCCTTGATCTCGATGCCTATGTGTTGGACAATGTTTACTCGAAAGAGAATGCTTCTAATCGCCTCCTGAGTTGTTTTGAATGAAATGAATAAATGAATGAACTTTTATTTCATTAAAAACAACTCAGAAAGCTACCGCGTGCAAGCCAAGGCCCAATGCACTGTGGTTTTTACACTTGCCTTTCCTCTCCGTAAGGGACGTTTAAAAAAACTATAAAAAAACATCCTAGGTGGTTGAACGACAGATATCGGCTAGCGGCGGGCAAATAATCGGAAAGGCCGCGCGATGCTATCAGTGAAGCGATTGCCCGATTACCGGCAATTATAACAGGAAGTGAAATATATAGGAACTGAAAATAACTAAATTATCACTTTTATTAAATACGTCTGCCCCTGTTCCCCCCTCCAAAAAAGCAAAATAACGCAGACTTCAGCAATTTTTTCGGCTCTGAACTCATTTACTGAGATAACGGCATCCTCCCACTTTCAAGGCCACCACTTAATTTTTATTTGTCTGCTTTTCCTCAGTTAATGGCACTCATCCAGAACCGGGAAAATATCAAGAAGCCAGCAGTTATTAGCTGGTTGATTGGGTGGAGGGATGCGTTCATATAAAAAAGTATTATTTAAAGTAGGAATGGAACCTAACCGCAGTTACCCACACCATCGGAAGATCCAGCGGCCTTACGCAACAGGATTTCCACGATAACGTTCGAGTTCAGACGCAGAGGGTAGAAAACGTCATCATTGCGAGTACCGCCGAACTGAACGTGCAACCAAGCTCAAAAGCATAACGACCATCCAGTTAGGCGGCACCTTCTTCAAAGTGAACCCCCACGTGAGACATCCCGACGACGTAAGCAGAGGCGTCATCTACGGTCTCCTGCCAGGTACCAGTAGTGCCGAAATCGTAGCTGGCCTCAGAGTCGATTCGAGATACACAGTTCTCGGTGCACGCATGCTCGGTCGATCTTCCACGGTCGTCATCAATTTCGATGGGCCACACGTCCCGTACTACATCACCTACCAAAGTGGGGACTATCGCTGTAAGCCCTATCGAAAGTCCGTGCAGTACTGCCGGACGTGCGGTGCCATTGGACATAGACAAGACATCTGCCCCAGTCCCATAAAACACTTCTGCTACAAGTGCGGACAAGACGCAGTACGTTGTAGTGCACGTTAAAGAACCCCAGGTGGTCAAAATTAATCCGGAGCCCTCCACTACGGCGTGCCTCATAATCAGAACTGGTTTTGGCACGTAAAACCGCAGAAAGAAGAAGAAGAAGACAAGACGCAGTACTCGAGGATCACGAATGCCTACCCAAGTGCAAAATATGCGAAGAAGCACACGAGACCGCTGGAAAGGAGTGCAAGAAGAAGCTAAGACCCAACCCACCACCTTACCAAGTGAGACAACAACAACTTAACAAGGCAAAAGTCCGAGACAGCCATTGAAATTTAAGCAGCGATCACGAATTTCCCAAGCTAGAGAACCCGTCCACAAGCTCGGGCAGTGCACCGCGACGCCATGCCGGCCGAAGCAAGTCTAGGTCTAGGTCTAGGTCTGTCGTACCATCGAGGTCCAAGTCTGGCACGAGATCCCGAACGCACTCCGTTCAACGGGTCAACTATGCTGCTGCAGCACGGGGTTACTCTCACAACATGAGCACTTCGGATTTCTCGACTGCAGACACCGCGGCGCTCAGGGCTCTGGAGAACATTGTTCGAAATCAGCAGAAGGCGCTGCAAAGCCTTCGCGACCAGATCCAAAGCCAAGGCGCCGTCATCGACAAGCTCACACAACTATGCCAAGAGCGAGAAGAAATTATACACAAGCAGAATGACAACATCGAGAAGCTCACTCAATTATGCCAAGAACAGCAACTAACTAAACAACAAGCCAAGAACCTCACGAAACAAGAAGTTGAAGCTGTCGTGGAGGAGAAGATTGTACACGTCATCGAAACGAAACTCGAGGCTCTAATTGAATCTAAGCTCACAGTGATAGTTGAGTCCAAGCTCGAAGCAATCTTACAAGCGAAATTGCAGCCAATCCATACTCAAATCGGCAACAAGTTCACGACACTCAGCCACACCATGGACACACATACAGCCCAAATCAATGAGATGAAATCCCAGCTCACTAACTTCATAGCCCATGTCAAGAACAACTACATGAGCCACGCGGAACTTGAGGAAGGGCACGGAAGAAAGAAACGATGGCCACACAGCAAGACGCCTTCCCGTTCGAACTCTCTTGAACGGGAGCACGTTAACGCACCTGGGGCTCCTGTGGATGGCAAACTCTAACTGCAAAACTCCCATTTCGCAATCGACTTTCCGCATCTGGCACTGGAACTGTAGATCCTACAGACCCCGCTTAGCAAATCTACAAGAATATCTAAAGACAAATCAACCAGACATCATCGCCCTCCAAGAGACCAACACCAAAAAAGTTAGGCTTCCAGGATACAACACCCTCACCATAACTACAAGAACCGCCATACTTCTCAAGAAGACAATTACGGCCCAAGAACACAGGATAGAAGACACCACGATTGAGAACACTATAGTGGAAATCATGCCCGACCGCAAGTCGCACCAAAGCCTCTACGTGGCTAACGTATACAGCCCACCGCGAGACCAGCTCGCGGACTACGATCACTTCATCCGCGAACTCCGAAAACGCACAAGAGAACACCGGCTCGTAGTCGTAGGGGACTTTAACGCCCCGCACACGGCCTGGGGCTATGCCACCACTACGAAGAAAGGCGCGAAAGTCCACGACGCCGCTCAGCAACACGGCCTCACGTTGTGGAACGATTCGCTCCAGCCTACGAGAGTCGGAAACAGCGTCTCAAGAGACACCAACCCCGACCTTACCTTTACGCGGGATGTGAAGAACGCGATCTGGACCTGTCTCCCAGACACTCCTGGTAGTGACCATCACATCGTTCAACTCGACATCGAGCACGCACGTCGACCGGCCAGGACTGGCACGGCAAGAATAACGGAATGGAATGCCTTCAGAACCGAGCTCGACGATCAAACTACCATATCGGACATCCACGCCTGGCTCAAACAGATGCTGGATACCGCCGAACGTTTCACAAAAACCATCCAACTTGATGACGATCACCCCGCCATAGACACTCACCTACTCCACCTCTGGGAGGCCAGAAGGGCCCTACTCAAGAGATGGAAGAGGCAGAAACTCAACACGCAACTCAGGAAAAGAATCACCCTATTGACAGAACAGTCGCAGGAATATGCTGAACAGCTAGCGAGACACAACTGGCGCGCCTTCTGCGATAAGCTTCAGGGCACGCTCAGTACCAAGAAAACGCGGCACCTGCTGCGCGCTCTCCTCGACGAAGATCCCACCAAGACGCAGCAACGGCAACACATCCGTCGATTAGCACACAACTACGACGGCTCGGAGGAAGACCTACTCCGCGAATTATGCAACAAGCTCCGCGGTCCCTCCCAACCAGCGACAACCCCGCCACTCAAAGAATATGAAGGCAGACCCAACGCTGACTTGGACCGGCCCTTCACACCAGCAGAGCTCCAAGCAGCCATCTCCAAGCTCACGAGAAAGATGAGCCCAGGCAAGGACAGGATAGTGAACAAGCACCTACGACAGCTGCCCCAACAGGCCTTGACGGCTCTCCTCCGGTACTACAACGAGTGCTGGGACAAAGGAGAGCTGCCGGCCTCGTGGAAGCATTCGGAAGTGCTCATGATACCAAAGCCCAACAAGCCCACAGCTCTCGAGAACCTGAGACCAATCTCTCTCACTTCGTGCGTTGGTAAGCTGTTTGAGCATATGGTCCACGACCGGCTCACATCGCACCTCGAAGACAATGGGCACTATCCAGACACCATGTTCGGCTTCCGCCAGCTTCTTTCTACGCAAGACGTCTTTCTTCTCCTAAAGGATGACCTCATTGACCACCTCAGCAAGAATAACAAGTCGTGCGTCCTTGCCATCGACGTGAAGGGCGCATTTGACAATGTCAGCCACAAAGCGATACTACAAAACCTCGAGGAGACCGCCTGCGGTTCAAAGACCTACGGCTATGTCCGTAACTTCCTCACCGGCCGGACGGCCACGGTGGGGATATCCAACTTACGCAGTAAGGAATTCAAGCTGCCGAACAGGGGAACGCCGCAAGGCTCCGTCGTGTCGCCCCTCCTATTCAACGTGGCACTCCTCAAGCTCCCCCGGCTTCTCGAAAACATCCCAGGCCTGCGTCACGCCTTCTACGCGGACGACATCACGCTCTGGACACGAGGAACGAGCACCGGACAGCAAAAACGTTGCCTTCAAGAAGCGGTTGATGTTATCGAGCACTACCTTGATAGCTGCGGCCTCCACTGCGCACCTGAGAAATCGGAGCTACTCGTACTCAAGGCACGCACGAGGGGTAGACCTCCCACCTGCGAAGCTCCAGACCCATGCGTCACGCTCAACGGGATCCAAATACCGAAGGTCGCCTCGCTTCGAGTACTCGGCTTGCACCTGCACCGAGATGGATCAGGAGTCGCCACGCTCCCACGGCTCCAACGCACAATCTACCAACTCACACACCTCGTAAGGAGAGTGGCCAATCGATGTAGTGGTCTCAAGGAGCAAGACACCCTGAGAGTCGTTCAAGCTCTACTGACCAGCAGAATAACGTACGCAACCCCGTACCTGGCTCTCAAGAATTTCGAAGTCGACAAGCTCAATGTCATCATCCGCAAAGCTACGAAGCTCGCCATGGGTCTACCACCTGTGGCATCTACCACCCGACTTCTCAAAATGGGTGCTCATAACACCTGGTAAGAGCTGGTGGAAGCCCAGAAAACCAACCAACTCGAGAGGCTGAAGCTCACGCCGACGGGCAGATCGGTCCTTGCGCACCTCGGCTACGGAGAACGCTACATCTCCGACGCGGACCGCAAGGTCAAGATACCGCCATGCTTAAGAGAATCCCTGAGCATCGACAAACTACCGCGCAACATGCATCCCGAGCATCATCGGGGACGCCGGCTCGCTCGAGTCGACGCCATCCGAAAACGCCACAAGCATGATCCAGATGCTCGCTACGTAGATGCGTCCAAATACCCGGAAAAAACCGCTTACGCCCTGAGTGTGGTCGACTCGAGAGGCACAGAACTGACATCCGCCACAGTCAGGGTGCGGAACTCGGAGACAGCGGAAGAAGCGGCGATCGCCCTCGCCACCACCACGAGCACGAACGCAGTCGCAGTCTTCACGGACTCCCAATCCGCAGTACGCAATTACACGAGAGGCCGAATATCGGTGGAAGCAGTCAAAATTCTGCCGAAAAGAAGCACTCCGCTCCCTTACACCTGCGTCACGTGGGTACCAGGGCACGAGGGGCTCGAGGGAAACGAAGCGGCACACGCCGCGGCCCGCGACCACGTCAACCGGGCCTCTCTCGCCGCCTCGCGAGACCCCCGACCGCCTGGTGACGCAGCGGAAACGGAGACAATACCCCCCACGTATAACGCCATCCTCCAACACTACCGACTGGGACGCAGGGTGTACCCGCCACCTCATCCAAAACTGACGAAAGAGGAAAGCACCGCATTCCGAAGACTGCAGAGCAATGCGCACACCTATGGGATCCTCATGCATCGCATCCACCCGACACTACACACATACAACTGCCCGATCTGCGCCGTGCCAGACACTCTGGCTCATTTGCTACTAGAGTGCCCGTGGCGCCCCGAAGACGCCGTTACCAAACATACAACGTCCGAAGACGTGAACCTCCTCGCCGAGACGTGGGAGGCCAAGATCTCCACCCCGGCCCTGGACGAACAACGACGTCTTGTCGCCAGAGCCCGGGATGCTATCGCGGCCAGAGGATTCCTGGAATGAGGGACCCTCCCACCTAGAGTGATCCACAGCTCAAACGCTCGGGAACACCGTCTCGAAAATTAAAGTTTATATCATCATCATCATTTAAAGTAGGAGAGAGAATAAACTTTATTGCAATATCGTGGAGACCAGTTGTGCCTCGAAGGTGGAGCCCTTAGTCCGGGGCCCCATAGGTAGCAGTCACCGCCTCGGCCCGCTCGACCAGCCATTGCTGGCCAGTCACCATCATAATCAAAGAACTTCAAAAAATTCGTAGTTTCGCCCGCAAGGCGACGCATGGATTGCTATAGCAAATTAATAGACAGCTATATAAAATAAGGATAATAGTTTTACCATCCATATAAATTTGTAAACATTCGTTTAATAGCTAAATTAAAAAGCATAGTATCAGCGCGCACAGGCAAACATGAACACGTCACACTTGATGACCGCAGACCCTCGCTGTCAAAACGCTGGCGTGAGAAAGCGCGTGGCAGCAGAGAGCGAAGTGCGGTCAATCGCTTCAACGCAAACTTGGCGGCAAGAACACAGCGCGCACAAAGGCATGAGTCGTCGGCGCACCTACACTCTGCCCCCGTAGATAATTTTCAGGATAAAGCCCGCGCGACCACGCGAGGCCGCGCAATACGCTGTTGATGCCGGAGTACAACGCCGCCTGTCCTCCTCCCTCCCCTCCCCCCAGTGCCTTGCGCGCGACGAAAGACGGCGCACTTCCTCCCCGCTTTCCTTCCTTGCGCGCGCGAGATTGAACCGCGATCGTCGGCTCCCTTCGCACGCTTTCACTTGCACACACAGCATACGGCGCGCGGCAACGATTTTATCGCCCTTGAACTTTAACGGAACATCACCGCGACGACGTTGGCGAAAATTCCCCTGGAGTGTCCGTATAATTGCTATTGCAATAAAAGTTTAAATTATGTTTATTATTTAAATTATAATCTTACATTCAGTGTTGTAACAAAAAAATTTGGACTACAGGTGAATAAGTTTTGACGTTTTGTCAAAATATTTGTGATATTTATGAGGAATCTTCTTGCATCATATTTTCTTCATCTTTATTATTATGGTGATGTTGCGCTGTGGTCCGTGCAATAGGTTTTAAAGAGTTGTGAACACAGTCATACCTGATTCAATGATGCAGTGAAACAACGTTCAAGCAACTACTTGGCCGACGTATCAGCAGCTTGGCATTTGAGATTACCTTTAAATAAAAAGTTTTTATACCATTTATTCAATTAATTCCTGATTCTGCAAATCCATATTTAAGCTGCCAGGAACGAGAAAGTTGTATTAAAGGCTCATTTATTTTCCGGCTCCAAGAATCGTTCTCAAGGCTCCGCAGGAGAATTTTTCAACTCTGAGGCCAAAACTTCTGCTACAATTGATGTCACAAGCAAAATTACGCAATTCCACCCACGAGCTTTGAACCATTCTTTTACAAGTAAATTTTCAGCGCTGGTACATCGGGTACTTGGTTGTTCTGAATTGTGTAGGCTACTAATTCTGTTAACCGCGTGACGTTATTGCTGCGACATCATCGTCCGCATTTACGCCGCAGATCTTTTCGGAGGAGGAGGAGGACTAAAAATTATTTTTGTACAGCAGATTTGTGAGGCCTAGGCCTCTCTACCTAGATGACGGCATCGAGCCCTTCGGCTCTGGCGGCATCTTCGGCCTGCTGGATTGCCTTACGTTGGTCTTCCGGTGCAGAGCTGAGCAGCGCGGTCTCCCACTGCTCTCTGGTCTTGTGCGTTTTATTCTGTGTGGGTGTCCCAGGACTAGCCCAAACCATACGTTGTAAGTCCGCCCTTTCTTGACAGAATCTGCATCTATCGGTGTAAATTTCTGGATAGTAACGGTGGTAGGCCACCGTGTTCGGATATGTTTCTGTTTGCAACAAGCGCCATGCTGTCGCTTGCCGTCTACTTAGCGAGGAGTGTGCCGGGGGAAACGGGCCCTGCCCAATTTATAGTGTTTGGTTATTTCGGTAAAGCTGGTCATTGCTTTCCACGCATCAGCGGGGAAAGACGTAACCTAAATGGCGCTAGGCACGTGCCTTATCACGTCAGCTGACGCATGCGCCTGTATATATATATATATATATATATATATATATATATGGTCATCACGGACTAATAAAAGACTGTGTTGTTCGAGGTACGGGCTGGTGTGGTTGACTTCGTGGTTCTCCGGTGCCCGCGGCATAGTTGGGCAGGGCACGACGGCCGAAACAACAACCGTGACAAAATAATTTCACGCCAAAACACCACAGCCCGGTCAATAACAATTCCTATGCGATGCACATAATAAAATGCTCGTCCACAATACAGTATTGCTTGTTCTCGCCTCCAAAATACATGCACTGTTTCCACACCTCTCAGTCTGTGTGGAACGCAAAAACTTGCCCAGCGCTATTATTACGCGATCGTCCGATAGTGAGCGCTCCCGAAAGGCTTCTGGCTGGGGTTACACCGCTACATGCGCCTGTGGATCTGCAAATGATAACCATAATGTGACAGATGACTTCACCCGTTGGATAACGGACAACGAATGCGCCAGTTGATTGCTGATGTACCTGCACCAAATAGGGCTAGATGTGTTCATTTCATGTCTTTTCCCTAAATTTTTTGTAGATATACCTTGCGGCAAACACATTGAATAAAAAAATGTCACAGGCCTTCGTGCCACACGCAGCACAGTCACAGCGTAAGCTCGTGGGGAGGCTCAAGAGTAGCTCCAATTTCGGCACCACGTACAACACGGTCTTCACAGCAAAGTCTCTTCGACTCGTTTTGACGTGAACGATCTGAACTGTCCACCCGGCGTCGATGGCGAGCTGCGGTTTGTAATGATCTCTGCACAGCAGTCTGCCGAGCCAGATGATGCCTGGTTGTAGCCGCGCACGTAGCTCTACGTTTGCAGAGGCCTTAACTAGATGGCGCCACCATACTGGCGGAGGCTCGAGATCGCGTTGATTTCGCGCCTCACTTGAATCGCATCTCGTCGTCTGTGCCTGCGCGCCTGCCTAGGGCGCGTTTATAGGGCATTTTCCGCTACTTGATAGCAAGTGCTTGCTTGGCTCAGTGGAGTATTCGACTCCCGCGCAGCGGGCCTGGGCTCGGTCCCGACGGGAACCGGGTGCTTTTTTTCGCATTTCCGGCGATAGCGGTTACGGTCACCTGACACGGTCACTGGAAGAGGCGACGGCGGCGCACACCATCGCGAACCGAAACGGCTATTGGAATAAGCCCATAACAGCTTACGCTGTAAAAAAAAAACCGTAGCCCCTCCCGTGTTGAGGAAATGGGGGTAAGCGAAGCTTGTCGTGGGTTTATTCGGTGTTCCTCCGAAAGAATTGCACTGACGAGTACCACGTTGTGCTCGAACCACAACCGGTCACACGCACTGCAGCTGGCTCCGAAGTTCCGGTAGAGAAACTCGCGTTAAAACCTGGCCGTCGCACCGGGGAAGTTGGCGCTAGCGTTGCGAAGCGTGCACCACCGTTGTCGGGTTCCTGGAGGGCTTGACGAAGCTGACGTTTGGCCTCAACATCGCGCCCCCGCAACTCGGTGTCGGCGGCTCTTCGCTGACGTTTGGCCTCAACATCGCGCTCCGTCAACTCGAGGTCCGTGGCTCTTCGCTGACGTTTGGCCTCAACATCGCGCTCCCGCAACTTGAGGTCGGCGGCTCTTCGCTGACGTTTGATCTCAACATCGCGCTCCCTCAACTCGGAATCCGTGGCTCTTCGCTGACGTTTCGCCTGGCTTCGGAAGCCCTCACGCTAGAATCGGCACGTCGACGACGAGCCCTTTCCCGAGCGCGTTCATTCTGGATGGATTTCCATTAAATTTCTTCAAAATTAAATCTGTCCGTTAGTAAGACAATGAATGGCTCATACCCGTAAATGCGGCCTCCCCATTACAACGACAGAAGAGAAGTGAAATTCTACGCTTGGATGATTAACTGCAACGCAGCCTGCTGTGGAAGCAGACGACGACGACGAACGCGGGAGCAGTGGCACGAGCGCGTGCCGAGCACGAGCACGAGCCAGCTGAGGAAGAAAACGACGACGCTTGAGCCAATGCTGATGGTGATAATTTTTTGCGTACATAGACGCCACCGAAATCTGAGTTATAACAAGCTTCGCTTGACAAAAAAAAGAAAAAAAAGACTCCCTCATCCATTGTTCGAGTCACATTGGTCCGAATCACATTGGCGGCGAGTTTCAATTGGTAAGCTTTTTTTTCTTCTTCTTCTTCACCTGGCTGCGATGGTGAAGCTGAGGATGACAAGGTGGCCTTGGCAACGACCGTGCGGCCAAGCCGTCACAAGTATTATTTTAGGACAAGCTTGATGATGTCTTTTAGCATCAAGTATTGGCGAAACCATCATTGTTTTCTTTAACTCCCTCAGCAATTTGACCGTTATGGACGCCTTTCTTACTGTTTTAATTTTTATTAGTTATTATAGTTCGCACGAGTTAAGTCATATGTACGGTTTCAGCGGTGAATTAAATTTTATGAGTAAGTGTCAAATAATCCATTGAGCGAAATGCAGGTCCACTAACGTGAAACCTGGGGAGCACCGCTCCCAAACATGCACCGCTAATGGGCTCACTGCTCATAACCCCGTAAACGCGGCCTCCCCATTACGACAGAAGAAGAGTGAAATTCTACGCTGGAATGATGAGCGGCAACGCAGCGAGCTGTGAAAGACGACGACGACAACGAACACGGGAGCAGTGGCAGGAGCGCGTGCCGAGCCAAGGAGGCATTGGCCGAGCGCGAGCACGAGCCGCTCGCTTACCCGTGACTACGACAGGAGACGCGGACAGTCCGGGCGCGTAAGGTGATTCGCACGAAAAATTTCAAGTCCACCGCAGCCTACACTAGTATGACATTGACACCCATTAAAAATGCGGTTACAAACAACTTTATTTAAAAAGCAAGTTTCAGTACAAAACGTAGTTTAACAGAACATGTATGCAAGCTGTTATAATCGCTACATGCATATTGCATCATTGATGAGAAAGAAATTTATACTGGGTTCTCGGCGAGAAAGTAATTTATCGCTATGGGATTTCCCAAGTCGTGTTGTTTGGTAAACTCGGCAATCTTGAAGTTCTTCCTATTCTCGTACGGAACCACCAGCGTCTGGGGCGACTCGATGGTCTTTTGTTGCTTGTATGCCAGAAAGACGTACCGATGCGGACCCGATCCCGCCGGGGGCTTGGGGCCGCGGTAGCTGAACAGCTCGCTTCCCTTCTCGTAGTCGACGGGCGCCTTGACGTCCCCCGCCTCTACGTTGACCACGAGCCAGTGCAGGATGGGCCCGAACTTGGGGTCGCTCATGGTAGGCGCGTCCGGGTCCAGCATGGCGATCGTGTACTTGGCTCCGGCGGTTCTCGGGAAGTCGATGCCCGACTGGCGCGGCCGACGCCTGCTCCGGGGTGAAGCGGTTTCCCATGGAAATCTGGCCCGCCTCAAAGCTCGCCTCGAAAATGGCCTCGGGAATCGCCTCAATCAAGTCGGGCGCAATTCTGCTCATCTTGGCCTTGTCAAGGAGCTCCATCTGCCTGCTGTCCATCTCCGTCGCGCGGCACGTGAAAAGCACCAGGATCGCTGCAACAGCGACCGCCAGCTGCATCGCTCCGGTTCTGCGTCGTGCGAGGGTGACGCCCCCGCAGATACTCACGACAGTTAAACGACGCCTTACTGCGGCAGCGGATGCCTAGTGAATGGGTGCCTTGCGGCCGAACGCAAACAGCGTTATCGGACAAGGCCGCGCGCGAAGAAGTCTCTTTCCGGGTAAGTGCGAAACCGGTTCGCCCGAGGTGCACAGTGTCGGCGAGGCCACACTGCCGCCTCCGCTTTTACCGCCGCCGCTGGCCAGCGCACAGAGGCCACAACATGGAAATTGAGAGAGAGCCAGCTATTCACCAGTCACACGGGCCGAGCGGCGTCGATAATAATAGCACGCCGGTCCTTTCCACGACGTGTCAACATATGCCGGCGAAAATTGCGTCATCAAAGAAACGCGCTGCCCCGAGTGGCGAGCCTCACATAAACAGCTTGCTTTCCCACAGAGACTTTGATGGCACTGCTATCCTGTCCCTACGTGGGACTAGCCGGGTGGCGCGGGGTCTCCCCTGCGTCTTCTCTGGACCTCAATAAAGTTCTTTCACTCACTCACTCACTCACTCACTGCTATCCTGTGCGCGCTAAAGCCCCTATAGTGCGTGCGGGCGCTGGGTTCGCCGCCTTTCCTTTATATATATATATATATATATATATATATATATATATATATATATATATATATATATTATCGGCAGTTGTCTCTCTTTGTCATAAAAATAAACACGCGATCTTTGAGGTCTCTCACGATTATCTATACAAATCCCTAATTGACATATTGGCGGTTTGAAGAGGAGTTAAAAAGTTTGACAATCGCTTTCAGTTAATTTTTTTTTCATATTTAATACACCAAGCAGTCGTCGTGGGAGGGTATTACATAGAGCGCAAGATACACTGAAGGAATGGTTATTTCTATAATGTTCTTTATTATTATTATTATTATTATTATTATTATTATTATTATTATTATTATTATTATTATTATTATTATTATTATTATTATTATTATTATTATTATTATTATTATTATTATTATTATTATTATTAAAGGTCACGCTCAGTTGCAATGGGCGATGGTAGATTATTTCAGTCAATTGTGGTTCGAGGTATGAATGAACAGGCGAAATACGATGTGCAAAAACATTTCGTTTTTGACACGTTAACTTGTAAAACACTACAATTTTCCCAGTGGTGAAGGCTAGAAAGCGTGGTGTTGCCGCATCAATTAAGTCATTTGGGTCGTTTCTACCAAAGCATATACTCATGCCCTCGGCATATATACTAAAGATTACATTTTCGTTTGTATTTATGATGACATTATTGTGGAGATTAAAGAGAAGTGGCCCCAAAACATTTCCTTGATTGACATTGTTCCCAACATGTAACCATTCATGTCGACATATTGATACCGTTGATATAAGCAAGAACGTGCGAGTTGTAGCGCATGGCCTCTGATACCACATTTCTCAATTTTCACAAAAATGGTGTCATGTTTTAAGCTATCGAAAGCCTTCTTAAAGTCTGTAAAAAAAACCATATCACTATAGCTGCTTTCCTTTTTGAATTATAAGTGCTGTTTCTGTGTAATAGGTTTTCTTATAGCCGTGCAGGGAAGCAGCTATAACATAATTTTGTTACAAAATATAAGATAGCGTTATGTAATAACCTTCTCAAGGCCTTTAGAGAGACGTAGTAAGGATACTCTTTGGTAATCTGACATATCTTCACGATTACCTTTCTAGAACACAGACATTACTCTAGCTAGTATCATTTGCAATGGAAAAGTATCGGGTTCAGGACAAAGGTAAGATAAAACCGGTGCAATGATATCTGTAACGTATTTTATCGGGGACACTTGGAAACGGTTCGCGAAACCGAACTATTTGCGAAATAATTACAGTGCTCGCTGAAATCTTCCTGCGATTTTACTAATCAATAGTTCCGCTTTTCAGCTCATAGTAGCAACGTGTCTCGCCGAAAGAAGCTGTTTCAATATTTCTGTCTTCCTACTAAAACCTTCTAAATAAAGCCCCACAATTATAGGCATTACACAGCTGGTCAGCCAACGAGGTGGTTCAGGCCGTCGCTCGTCGCCGTCGAGCACAAAATCGCTCTCATGCGGTTTGGGCTTTCCGAGCGACGAAACGGGCCGTCGCGCGAACAGATCGCTCGTTCTTGTCGCTCGATTGCTCGGTTCTGGAAATCTAGAATTCGTCGCTCGTCGCCCGGAAGTGCAATATATGAGCGACAAGCCAATAGCGCGAAGCCGGAACAGAATGTGCACCAGTCAAGTACTACCGATTGTCGCACGGAACGAGCGAACGACTAAAATTTCATACGTGCAAGGATAAGAACCTCGTGCAAGACCTTTAGAAATAGTTATGCTGCTCTTTACAGTAAAGCACATCAACTTAAATTAATAAATTAAGCACGCGTCACGCCAGTTTCAGCGCCCATTTGCTGCCCTCATACCGGCAACACCGGGGAGACGTCGCTCAAAGTGGTCGCTCGCATGCGGTATGACTTGTAGGCAACGAGAGAACACGACAGCCATCTCCATCGCGTCGCTTGTCGCTGTCGCGCGCAAGTTGCATGCGGTTTATACTTTAAGATTACTCATTCATGCTGTGTAACTAAACAGTTCGTAATTATATTGTTACGGAAGGACAGGAGGCAAGAGAAGAAGATCGAGAGACACTGGCTGCTGCGCGTTGTTGCTGGTCAGCCATCTTGACCACGCTAACCCTACTCGTGTATATATTGTAAATACATCCAGTCTTACTCCCAACATCCCCGTAACATATTGGTGAGAGGTGCGGGGTACCAAGGCTGGAAACGGAGCTCCGCAGTGGACATCGTGTGACCGTCCCCACCATGACTGACGGTGAGCACGCGGGTTCAACGTCGTTGCCGCCTCCAACGTCACCGTCGCCAACTACGTCGTCGTCCCCATCGGTTGTGGTTGTACAAGCCAAGGATCCCGGAACTTTTTGTGGGACCGATGGCGCCGACGTTGAAGAGTGGCTGGCCATGTACGAACGCCTGAGTGGAGTCAACAGATGGGACCCTACGCTTATGCTAGCCAACGCGAGGTTGTACCTAAGAGGCACGGCAAAGGTGTGGTACGAAAACCATGAAGAGGAGCTGACCAGCTGGCACCAATGCAAAGAGAAGCTAAAAGAGTTGTTTGGCCAACCAGCCGGCCGTAAGGTTGCCGCAAAGCAGGAACTCGCCTCCCGTGCCCAATCCCCCACAGAGTCCTATGTTTCGTATATCCAGGACGTGCTGGCGCTTTGTCGTAAAGCCGATCCCGACATGACTGAAGCTGAGAAGGTCGGGCACGTGCTGAAGGGAATCGCTGACGACGCCTTAATCTGCTCATGTGCAAAGGCTGTTCTTCAGTTGCTGCTATCCTGAAAGAGTGTCAACACTTCGAGCAGGCCAAAAGCCGCCGCGTCCTGCAACCATTCGCCAGACTCCCCAATACTGCCGTAACGTCGACGTGTGAAGATCAGCCCACACAGCAGCATGCGTCGCCATCAGAGGACGTGGTGCGAATCGTTCGACGTGAACTGGAAGCGATGGCGTCCGCAGCTTTCTGTTCACGTCGCCCTGACGCTACCCCTCTTTCAGTTCCTCTCGTTCAAGCCATCGTTCGCCAGGAACTTGAAAGCATTGGTTTACGTTCTGTCTGTGCTGTCGCCAACCCCAGAGCCAACGAACGCCCTTCTACTCTGTTTGACCCACCGCGACGCTTCTCTCCGCGTTATCGCAACCCGACTGAGTGAAGAACTGCGGACGACCAGCCGATATGTTTCACCTGTCGCCGTATTGGTCATGTCGCCCGATACTGCCGCAACTCGTGGCCCTCAGCACCTCGCACGCCCACCAACCTGAACTGTTTTGATGGAAATTCCCGCCGTGTTTCGCCCTCCGCCGAGTCTAACAGTGCCGACAACTCTGCCAGGAACACGTGGTACGGTCGCTCACCATCGCCTCGCGGACACCAGTCTCGTTCACCACAAACACGTCGCCCATCTTCCCGTTCGCCGCAGCCACGTCGCCTTTCGTCCCCTGTGGCTTTCGACCGCGTTCCTTCGGAAAACTAAGAACTGCAGCCCTCGGAGGTGGTGCTGCATTGACAACTACTGCAGCAAATCCTCTGTCTGTGCCCACAAAGCGAAGTCTGACGTCAAAGTAGACGGCGTACCTGTCCAAGCACTCGTCGACACTGGAGCCCACATATCTGTGATGAGTGCTAGCCTACGTAGACGTTTAAAGAAGGTACTCACCCAAGCAGCTGCACAAGTGTTTCGTGTGGCCGACCGGTGGCGTGCTGGTTGTTCTCGGAATGTGTACTGTACGTTTAAGTATAGCCGGCCGCCCTACTTCTGTTCTCTTAGCTGTGATCGACAACTGCCCTCACGACGTTATCCTTGGGTTGGGCTTTTGTAGCGTTAGCTACACTGGCCTAGCCAAGCCCGTTTCGCGCGGCACATCAAGAGCCGTGCTGCGCATGCGCAAGGATCAGTGATGTCACACGGCTTGCGCACCGGAGCCACCGCAGCCGGCACCTCTCGCGCACTCCGCCGCCGCCGCGCGCGACTCACCGCCGCCGGTCTGCGCATTTCAGAGGAGTGACGTCGTAGCCGTGGTAGACGCACTGGCGCCGGCGCGCGCTCGCTGTGCAGTCGCCGTCTGACACTGCGCTGGAGCCGCTGCGCTTCTGACTGGCGTCTGTGTGTGTCATTGGAGCAGCAGTAAGCATGACAATCAAGCTAATCCTTGACAATCTAGACAACCAGGAAAGCTAAGAATAATCAGCTGAACCTTTGCTAACGCTACGTATATCCTGGCATAGCCGAGCTAAGCCACTGCAACATTTTTTTATCCAATCGTTATGCTCTCATCGACTGCGCAACCGGCGTCCTTCAGTTGGAACTGCCTCAACTCGCCGATGCTCCTACACCGCGCCGCCACCGCGCCTGCGCTCGCTTCAAGATGTGCGTCTGTCACCCGAGGCAGTCACTTACGTCGCTTTGACCGCACAGCCACAGGTTCCTGACAGTGAATATGTGCTTCGCCCCATCGTCGACGTGCTTTTGAACCGAAACGTTGCTGTTCCGCATACGCTGATCACAGTTACTAATAATGACGTCGTTCTCCCGCTTCTGAACTTCAGCCTGTGCCCTCAAGTGCTTCCGGCCGGCATGTTCTTGGCCAGCGTTTCTAGCACGTCCGAATTTGACATTGAGAGTATGGATGCCGAGAGTGGATTATTGGCACCAATTGCAGCTCACAGCTCTGGTTCTTTCATGGATCACTTCGCCAAAATGATTGCATCTGACCTCACCTCTGCTCAGGCCAAGGACCTCCGTCTCCTGCTCGAATCGTACGGCGACATCTATTTCGGCGACCGCCCTTTCGGCCAAACATCTGTTGTTCACCACCGTATCAACACTGGAGACATGAATCCTATTCGTCGGCGTCCCTATCGTGTATCACATGCTGAACGTAGAGTAATCCAATCAGAAGTGGACAAAATGCTCCAAAAAGGGGTCATCGAACCATCAGCCAGTCCTTGGGCTTCGCCAGTCGTCCTTGTGAAGAAAAAGGACGGTACCTGGCGTTTTTGCGTCGACTATCGCCATCTAAACAAGATCACGCGCAAGGACGTCTACCCATTACCACGCATCGATGACGCCTTGGACTGCTTGCACGGAGCTACATACTTCTCGTCCATTGATCTTAGATCCGGCTACTGGCAGATTTCTGTTGATGAAATGGACCGCGAGAAGACTGCCTTCATAACACCTGATGGTTTATATCAGTTCAAAGTCATGCCCTTTGGCCTATGCAATGCTCCTGCGACATTTCAACGAATGATGGACTCTCTTCTGCGAGGCTACACGTGGACTACCTGTCTTTGCTATCTTGACGACGTTATTGTTTTTTCTCCCACGTTCAGCAGCCACCTTACGCGACTCGCTGCAATTCTTGCGGTCTTCCTAAAAGCCGGCCTTCAGCTGAACTCCACGAAATGCCAATTCGGGCGCCGTCAGATTACCGTGTTGGGACATCTCGTTAATGCAACCGGTGTACAACCGGATCCGGATAAAGTTCGCGCCGTTCGCAGTTTTCCTGTGCCTCGTTCTGCTTCTGACGTGCGCTGTTTCGTCGGCCTGTGCTCTTACTTTCGACGTTTCATCAAAAACTTCGCCGACGTTGCTCGCCCTTTGACAGATATTCTGCAGAAAAACACGCCTTTCTCATGGGGCCCGGAGCAGGCTCACGCGTTCGCCGCTCTCATCGGCTTTCTGACCCCCCCTCCCATACTTGCCCACTTTGATCCCTCTGCACCGACCGAAGTACACACTGACGCCAGCGGCCACGGCATCGGTGCTGTTCTCGCCCAGCAGCAGAATGGTACCGAGTGCGTGATGGCTTACGCCAGCCGCCTGCTGTCGCCTTCTGAGAGGAATTACTCCATCACCGAGCGTGAGTGCTTGGCTTTAGTGTGGGCTGTCGCCAAGTTCCGGCCATATTTGTACAGCCGCACGTTTTCGGTCATTACAGACCACCATGCCCTCTGCTGGCTGTCTTCCCTCCGGGACCCGACGGGACGGCTTGGTCGCTGGGCTTTGCGGCTCCAGGAATTTTCTTTTATTGTCATCTACAAGTCTGGACGTCTGCACAAGGAAGCTGACTGCCTCTCTCGTCATCCCGTGGATCCTCCTGATCCTGTTTCACATGATCCGGAGACCTGCGTGTTGGCTTTCACTGACATGTGCGACATGCGCGCTGAACAACATCGCGACGAGTCCTTGCAGGTCATCATCGCCGGAGTGCAATCTGGCAGCACTGACGGCCCGTGCCGCATGTTCGTGCTGCACGACGGCATCCTCTACCACCGCAATATCAACCCTGAGGGCCCTGAGTTTCTCCTTGTCCTTCCTCGTCATCTACGATCCGTCGTTCTCGAACAACTTCACGATGCGCCAACGGCGGGACACCTTGGAGTTTTGCGCACATACGACCGCGTACGACGCCGGTTCTTCTGGCCGGGACTCTACCGCTCTGTGCTTCGTTATGTCGCAACTTGCGAATTGTGTCAGCGCCGGAAAAAACCTCCCCTGCCACCCGTCGGCCGACTTCATCCAATTGAAGTTCCCTCTGAACCTTTCTATCGCGTAGGCCTTGACCTGCTTGGCCCTTTCCCGACGACGACTAGAGGGAATAAGTGGATCGCCGTCGCTACTGATTACGCGACACGCTACGCGATAACCAAGGCGTTGCCGACTAGTTGCGCAACTGACGTCGCAGATTTTCTCCTCCATGACGTCATCCTCCACCACGGTGCACCTCGACAGTTACTTACCGGCCGCGGCCGCTCGTTCTTGTCTCTAGTTGTTGACGACCTCCTCCGCTCTTGTGCCGCAGAGCATAAGCTGTCCACCACCTACCACCCACAAACGAACGGTCTTACGGAACGTCTCAACCGAACACTCACAGAGATGATGTCGATGTACGTCTCCAATGATCACCGCGACTGGGACGCCACGCTGGCCTACGTCACTTTCGCGTGTAACTCGTGCAGACATGACACCGCAGGATATTCACCCTTTTATCTTTTGTATGGTCGTGACCCTACATTGCCTTTTGACACCATCCTACCTTCTGTGCCACGTGTTACAACAGAGTACGCTCGTGAAGTCATCGATCGCGCTCACATGGCGCGTCAAGTCGCCCGATCTCGTCTGTTGGCCTCTCAGGATATACAAAAAGAGCGGTACGATCAGCGCCATCGCGATGTTAAGTTCGCCCCAGGTGCTTGGGTGCTCCTCTGGTCACCATGTCGTCGTGTCGGTCTCTCCCAGAAGCTTCTCTCTCGCTACACAGGGCCTTATGAAGTCCTACGTCAAGTTAACGACGTCAATTACGAGATCTCGCCGTTACAGTTTGATCCGTCCTCAAGTCCGACGCCAGTTGACATCGTGCACGTTTCGCGGTTGAAGCCATACATCTCTCGCAGTTCTTCGCTTGACATGCGCCGAGACGGCGCTTCAGCACCCGGGAGTCCTGTTACGGAAGCATAGGAGGCAAGAGAAGAAGAAGAAGAAGATCGAGAGACACTGGCTGCTGAGTGTTGTTGCTGGTCAGCCATCTTGACCACGCTAACCCTACTCGTGTATATATTGTAAATACATCCAGTCTTACTCCCAACATCCCCGTAACGATATGCTACTATTCCGTGATCTTGCGTATGCCATGATGTCACCAATCTTAAAGCAGCCTTGTCACCGTACTACAGATGCCTTTACTTTTCCTTAGTGTCCTAAAGGGGAAGTCCTCACAAAGAGTAAAATGTCTTTTTTTATTACGATAGCAATTATATGGACACTCCAAGCGGATTTCTGCCGTCGGCATCGGCGTCGCCGTTGCTGTCGCTGTGAGGTTCCGTAGAGTCCAACGGCAATGAAATCGTCGCCGCGCGCCGTATGCGGTATGTGCGAGTGAAAGCGCGCGACAGAGCGCGCGGCAGATGCGTGCTTTCACGGGGAGCGAACGCACGGCGGAGAGCAAACCCGACTTCTTCCGCCTCGCGAAAGGCCTTAGGGGGACGGGAGGGAGGGAGAGGAGGCGACGTTCAGCTGTGGCACCAATTCTGGCGCTGAGCCGTGCTCCCTCAAGGGCTGCAGAAGATAGCGCCAACCTTTCCCTTTCCCTCAAGAACCACTTCAACCATCATCAAATGCGTATTTATAGAAAAATGCCGCAGTTTCACCCGAAAGGCGAAACATCAATTGCGATAGCAAATTAGTAGAGAGCTGTACGGAGTAAGGATAGTATATATTTTTATCAGCTGTATAAATTTGGACATGCAGGAGCACCAGCAACGCGCTGAACTTCTGTCGACGCCGTCGGCGTTTTGCCCGCATTCGCACCGAACGCGCGCGGCGTTGGTGACTGTTGCCGGCGGCTCGGAGGTTTTCGACGAGATCAGAACGGGACACTCGTCGAGCAGCGTCGGTAGGCTTTACCACCTTCTCGCCTCACAACGTTTTTATATAAATAGGCATTCGGTGCCGCAGCTAAACATCGCCTCCCCTCCCTCGCTCCCGTCCCCCCATGGCCTTTCCCGCGATGGAAGAAGTCACGTTTGCTCTATATATGGTGATTGTAAGGGAGGAAAGAGACCCTTAATTCTGCAGCCTTCAGGGAGCCCGGCGCAGAACGCGCGTTTGCTCTCCGCCGTGCATTCGCTCCCCATGAAAGCGCGCGTCCCTCGAGCGCTTTCACTCGCACATACAGCATACGGCGCGTGGCGACGATTTCATCGCTGTTGGACGTCATACGGAACCTCACGGCGACGACAACGCCAGAAATTCGCTTGGAGTGTCCATATAATTATTATCGCAATAAAACGTTGTGAGGTGAGAAGGTGGTAAACACTTCCAACGCTGCTCGACGACTGTCCCGTTCTGATCTCGTCGAAAACCTACGAGCCACCCCCAGAGGCACCGGCAACAGTCACCAACGCCTTGCGCGTTCGGTGTGAACGCAGGCAAAACGCCGACGGCGTCGACAACAGTTCTGCGCGTTGGTGGCGCTGCTGCATGTCCAAGTTTATACAGCTGATAAAACTACTATCCTTAATCCGTATAGCCCTTTACTAATTTGCTATCGCAATTGATGCTTCGCTCATTTTATTGCGATAGCAATTATATGGACACTCCAAAGCAGATTTCTGCCGTCGCCGTCGCCGTCGCCGTGAGGTTCCGTATGACGTCAACGGCGATGAAATCGTCGCCGCGCTCCGGACGCTGTATGTGCAAGTAAAAGGGCGCGAGGGACGCGCGCTTTCACGGGGAGCGAACGCACGTCGGACAGCAAACGCGCGTTCTGCGCCGTGCTCCCTGAAGGGCTGCAGAAGTAGGCGTCTTTTTCCTCCTTTACAATCACCATATATGTAGCGCAAACGCGCCTTCCGACGCGCGAAAGGCGGTGGGGGGAGGTGGGGGAGGGAAGGGAGGCGACGTTTAGCTGCGGCACCAAGTGCGTATTTATGTAAAAACGTTGTGAGGCGAGAAGGTGGTAAAGACTTCCGACGCAGCTCGACGAGTGTCCCGTTCTGATGTCGTCGAAAACCGAGCCGCCCCCAGAGGCTCCGGCAACAGTCACCAACGCCGCACGCGTTTTGTACGAACGCGGGCATAGCGCCGACGGCGTCGACAACAGTTCTGCGTTTTTCCGGTGCTGCTGCATGTCCAAGTTTATACAGCTGATAAAGCTACTATCATTACTCCGTATAGCTCTCTACAAATTTGCTATCGCAATCGGTGCTTCGCCTTTCGGGTGAAACTGCGACAATTTTTTTAGATGCGAGAGCATCTTATGTTCGTGGCAGTGTCCGCTCTGCGGCGTCCGCAGCTATACTGCGCATGCGCAACTCTCCCTCATTCTCCTTTCCTACGCAGGTGTGCGCTCTCCTCCTCCCCTCCCCCCTCTCCGCCACAGGTGCGGCGCAGCAAAAAGTTGTCGCAGTTTCACCTAAAAGGCGAAGCATCAATTGCGAGAGCAAATTGGTAGAGAGCTATACGGAGTAATGATATTAGCTTTATCAGCTGTATAAACTTGGACATGCAGCAGCACCGGCAACACGCAGAACTGTTGTCGACGCCGTCGGCGTTTTGCCCGCGTTCGCTCAAAATGCGTGCGGCGTTGGTGACTGTTGCCGGAGCCTCTGATATAAATAGGCACTTGGTGCCGCAGCTAAACGTCGCCTCCCTTCCCTCCCCCTCCCCACCCTCCCCCACGGCCTCTCGCGCATCGGAAGAAGGCGCGTTTGCTCTACATATATGGTGATTGTAAAGGAGGAAAGAGACGCCTACTTCTGCAGCCCTTAAGGGAGCACGGCGCAGAACGCGCGTTTGTTCTCCGCCGTGCGTTCACTCACCGTGTAAGCGCACGCCCCTCGCGCGCTTTCACTTGCACATACAGCGTTCGGCGCACGGCGACGATTTAATCTCCATTGACGTCATACGGAACCTCACGGCGATGGCGACGGCGACGCCGACGGCAGAAATCTGTCCATATAATTGCTATCGCAATAATAATTGCATATAACTCTCTCTCCCTCTCTCTCTAAGGGTACGCCGGTAGGCGGCGCAGTATAAAGCGCGCGTTCG
This sequence comes from Dermacentor silvarum, assembly GCF_013339745.2. Taxonomy (NCBI): domain Eukaryota; kingdom Metazoa; phylum Arthropoda; class Arachnida; order Ixodida; family Ixodidae; genus Dermacentor; species Dermacentor silvarum. The sequence goes on from NC_051155.1 coordinate 30,509,101, forward strand.
CTGTGCTTCCGTTATTCTCTCTGTGTGCAACGATGTGAGAAACGCCATGAAACAACGTCAACGTCGGCGCTAGTTGCAGCGGCAGCGCCACCGCCGCGGAGCAGAGGAAGGCTCGGTAAGCCGCGGTTGTTGCGTTCGGAGCTTCGGGCACAGCTGCAACGTGTGGGACCGGCTTTGGTTCGACAACAACCTGAGCAAGGTCGGGAGCGTCCAGAACGAACGTCAGCGTCGGGGCAAGTCGTGAACGTTCCGATCGAAGTGCAGGAACTCGTGCAATGCCTACCCAGGAACGTTCCCGACGACGCAGCGATCGACGTACACATCAAACGAAAACAACCCCGTACCAAACGCCTCCTCTCTTCTCAATACATTCTCTCACTGTAACTTTCTTTGGGTTGTGTTGCCAAGTGAAACGAAACGGAAACTCGGTGCGCACCCCCAGCGATGCTTTCACATCGCACCATGGTTGCCCGTAGGGTGAGATGATGTGATTTTTTTTTACCTGTTGGTGGATACAGGAATGCGCTAAACATTTATTGTTTATGTCCAATCTCTGCGCGGTAAAAAAATCATAGCCAATGTAAAATGTTCTAGGTGCCTTAGCAGGACACCTCGTGGTAGCTTATGTGACCTGGACTCCCGTGGTGGCCTGACGCTACTGAGAGCTGGTGCTGCGTTTCCATATAAGCTGTCGCCGCTAAAAGATTCCTCGGAGAAAAAACAAGACCATTCTGGCACTGCCTTTTAACGGGATAGCGTTTAGGGCCCTGTGTCGCAGAAAATCCGGTGTCGGCATTGCCGCCCGTGGCCGAGAAAACGCAGGCCCTCCAAATATATTTTACCACTATAAGGTTGCTCACACTAGTGTCTTGCATTCTTTACAAAGTTATTCCTCGGAATTTTGAGAGTGACAGCCCACAAACAATTGTCATGAAACAAAACACCGACAGCGCATGCCTGTTATGCTAAATCTTCTCAGGCTGAAATATTAAAGGTGCAAACAGTAAAAGAAGGCCGGCCCACGAAAGAGGCCGCGTTTCTACCAGAAAGCGCGCCTTCGTGCATAGCGTTCACCGCCAGCGTTTCCCGGTAAACATTACGGTTACATAAGCTGCAGTTTCCGGGAAGTGTGAGAAACAGTCAAGGATATTTGAATGCTATCGCGTTCCCCTCTTGAAGGCAAAGCTTAAGCGTCCTCCAAGTTTGTTTGTTTTTATTGCGATAGCAATTATATGGACACTCCAAAGCAGATTTCTGCCGTTGGCGTCGCCGTCGTCGTCGCCGTCGCCGTGAGGTTCCGTATGACGTCAATGGAGATGAAATCGTCGCCCGGCGCCGCTGAACGCTGTATGTGCGAGTGAAAGGGAGCGAGGGACGCGCGCTTTCACGGGGAGTGAACCCACGGCGGAGAACAAACGCGCGTTCTGCGCCGTGCGTTCTTATGATGATAAGTGGTTCTTGAGGGAAAGGGAAAGGTTGGCGCTATCTTCTGCAGCCCTTGAGGGAGCACGGCTCAGCGCCAAAACGCCGTGCGTTCTTAAGGGCTGCAGAAGTACGCGTCTCTTTCCTCCTTTACAATCACCATATATGTAGAGCAAACGCGCCTTCTTCCGACGTGCGAAAGGCCGTGGGGGGGAGGGGGAGGGAAAGGAGGCGACGTTTAGCTGCGGCACCAAATGCCTATTTATATCAGAGGCTCCGGGAACAGTCACCAACGCCGCACGCTTTTTGTGCGAACGCTGGCAAAACGCCGACGGCGTCGACAACAGTTCTGCGTGTGGCCGGTGCTGCTGCATGTCCAAGTTTATACAGCTGATAAAGCTGCTATCATTACTCCGTATAGCTCTCTACAAATTTCCTATCGCAATTGATGCTTCACCTTTCAGGTGAAACTGCGACACCTTTTTTTAACCTAAAGAAGACCACAAGTAAACGCCACATGTGCCACTGCGAAAATACGATAAAGAGAGAGAGAGAGAGATACTCGCACACATGAAGCGAAGAATGATTGTTGTCACAGCTTAATCCATAAAATATAAAAGTATAAAAATATCGTCGCCGCGACAGAATACAGAGCATGCGCTGCTAACATTTCTGGGCAAGACAAAAAAGTATTTGTGATGCATGTCAACGCAAGATTGATCACGATGGCAAAGTTTATTGAATTCATTGAAACAGGAAGGGGGGGGGGGGGGGGGGGTATTCGCTTTGAAGCCTTTAGGTGTTCGCTGCCTTAACACAAATAAAAAGATAGTCAGTTCGAAATTAAATAGCACAATAGATAGGGAGTAGTAAAAATAGGAATGAAAAAGCACTGGCACCGAGCAAAATTGGTGGTCAAATACTTGCTTCCGAAAATGTTTGCGAGAATAAATACACTCAGAGTCATCATTGGCGCGTTACAGCACTGTGTGCCAAAAGTAAAAATGTTTGACGAGCCTTATAGGATTTATGTCTATATCTTAATTACCAAGAACGCTTACGGCTACCAGTACAAATATGCCCTAACACTTTCGAGAGCAGCTTTTCCTGCCGCACGAACTGTGCATCGAAATTCGTTGTCTGCTGAAGTCCGCTCATTACTTTTTTATCAATTTGTAGACACCATAGCTGATGTATATATTTTTTCGCGTTGTTTTTGTTATTGCACATCACTGTCACACTTTTGTAAACCCACTCCTACTGTAGGCCTAACGGGCAGCAGTGTTTGTAATAATAAAGAAATATTGTTACGTGACCGTTATACATGCGTGTGAAAGAAGACCGCTACTTGACACGATTGTGCAGTAATACACTTGTCTGTTCTCCATATTGTCTACCGAGCTGGCATTCCGCCTTTACATTAAAGCAGCAATACAAATAGCGAAATCCAGAAAGGCTGCCCACGCACTCAGAGGTATCGCGCCTAACTACATAGGCGTACGTGTATTTAATAGCTGTGCGACTGTCAACGACATCATTAAGAACATTGGCAGTCCGAAGATGGGGAGAGCTCGCACATGACACAAATCGTTCGCATCCTCATCGTGCGAACATCGACGTTCTCAACTCAGCCATCGACGACTGGCCCCATGGAGTGTATTGTATCTCGTGTGACACAGACCGCGTCCCAAATATGAGTCCCGGTTCACCCTATCACGACTGATGGCCAGGCATCTCGCTTATATGGGTGGTTGCCTGACAGTTGCCGGGCACTGGCGTCGACCCCAGGACCGACTGGGCCTCTGTTCAACGCCTGCCGAACATTCGCACCATCGGGCTTCATCGGAACTACAGGCAACTTATTTGTCGTGAAATTTGGCCACCCCCCTGTGAACGTTATGTTTCTATCATTAAGTCAACCAAGTTAGTGCTGTCCTGAGGTTTCCAGCGGTTGCACCTTTTTCGTGATGCCCGGCCTTTTGTCAGCCGGCCTCTGTCCATATTTCTCACGTTTTGTTAGAGACGTTGTAATCATACCAGGCCCACTGTCTACGTGTTCAAAAGTCGTTTTATTAACCATTAACCTGGGAATCATTAACCATTAACCTGGGAACTTCGGCAAGCTTCTACGTTCTTGCCGTTTATCAGCCTCCCGGGTTCGCTATAGATTCTAGCCCATTTTGACTACTACTTTTCATCGGAAGTCCGCAATAAAGCAACAGCCATGGGGTTGAAGCCATTTAAAGGGGTCCAGAACCACCCTGGTGGGAAATTTGGAGTGGTGTGCGGCGCGTGGAGCTCGCAAGCGGAGCGCGAACTCATGTTTTAAGCGAAGCTTTATACGCTCACAAGCGTCGGCGGCAGTGGCGTAGCCAAGGGGGGGGGGGGGGGGGTTCAAACCTCCCCCCCCCCCGAAATTTTTTGCACCCCCCTCCCCCCCCACTAACCCACCCTTTTCTCTCGTCGCTTCGCGCTGACATATTTCAAGAAACCGGTACACTTTCATTCCTGGGCGCTTCCGTTTGGGTTGGTAATTTACAGCGAATCATGTCTGCATATGGAAAAAAACTGTCACGGTGTTTGTCAAGGCCTTGACACTCTGTGAGGTTTTGGGCGCGAATGTGGCGGCCGCATTCTGAAACAACAAATGCGCAACAAATGAAGCAACAAATGCGGCAGCCGCATTTTAGATGAAGGCGAAAATGCTCGAGGCCCGTTTACTTAGATTTAGGTGCACGTTAAAGTTCCCAGGTGGTCGAAATTTCCGGTATACATTTCCGCCGCTTCCATTCAGGTGCCGGTTAGGCCGCGTTCGCGTAGGAACTTGGTCTCGAAGCTGTCGGAAGCGGCAAAATCTTGCAAAAATCCGCCCGCCTAGGCGGCAAAACAGGCAGAAAAACAGGCGGCGAGCCAAATTGGTCTCGGACCAATTTTTTCGCCATGGCGAAGCGGAAACGCGGCGGAAAGTCGTTCTGCTCGACCGGAAGCTACACTAGCATGTAAACTTCCGGTCTTAACATTGAACATGGCACCAAAAGTGTAGGCTGTAATGCTGATCGACGCGATCAAGAACCACCCCTTGCTCTACGACAAGAGTGGCACTCAAACGTACTGTCAGCAATACTCGCGATAGTATTCAACGTCGCGCGACAGGAGGTGCGGTAATGAAGCCTTGGCGTGACCCAACTTCTTACACTTTTGCAAAGCCAGGCGAACCCACCACTGCCGTTTCCGAGGTTTTCTTGTCTTTCGTTTATTCATTGTCCATTTCTAGAAAACAAGTAGGTAGAAGTATAAAAGCCATTTCTTCTTCCACTTCCATGAAGACAATAGTTAGGCAGATTCCTCGTTGGCGCTCCATAATTCTCCTCGCACGTGCACGGTATGTTACAGAAGTCGCGGGGTGCTTTTCTCGTCGCGACGATAGATTGGGAGCGTAGGTCTCACATAGGACGCGCAGGCTTCGGCGAGCTTCAACACAAGGGCCAGCCCGGGTTTTAGCTTTGGTGTTCCCGTTGCCGCTTTCGTGTCCTGGAGGCGCCGAAAATAATACGAAATGATGAAATGTTATTACAACTTGTAAATAAAAGCTATTAAAGAAATATAATCACGCCTATAGGCAGCAACCTGTGACACAGCGCTACCGCGCCCGTGGGAGGAGAATTACAGAACGCCAACGAGGAACTTACCGAAGGTCGCAGATGACACGCGAAATTGCGCAAGATGATCACTTTTGATGACGGGTGGGTCAGTGAATGAACATACCGCTCGAATAATCAGCGCCACCACGCCGACAAACGTACGCAGACTAGATGGATGTGGACGAAAGCGGCAGCGCGGCCGCGGTGGTAGCAAAACAAATGTGAACTTGGACATGCGCGGAAAAGATTTTCCGGCCGCTTTGGCCTCTCCACCCACTTGCCGCTTCCCAAATGTGAACGTAGCCATAGTCTGCAGCGCAAAATGTCTCTCGTTTGCGATTGCGCCCCTACGGAAGGCTGGTAGTTACTGTTGTGTTGTGGAATCCCAAACCAGCAATGTACACACGAAAGGGTTGATGCCAGCAGTGAAATTCCACCGACTCGCAACAGAATGCACGAAACAGACAGCCGACAAGCATGGATTACTGCTGTGCGCAGTACAGCGTAAGTAAACTCTTGTTGCAGGCGCTGACAGTTCTCGTCGGAGTTCACGCGTCCTGAGAAATTGATTATGTGCACTATGCACTGAACAAGACCGGAGTTCATTCCTGCATCACTAGTACACCAATCAGTCGAGATTCTGTGAGGTACAAGGCCACTTCCTGTTTGCACCGGCCTAAGTGAAGCAGAAATGACTCGCACGCACTACTTAAAATGCGTACACATGCCATAACTATGCAGTGCGGTGAAATATTCTGTACAATTCTGAATCTGTTGACGTAAAGGCAAATGACGGCTGCACGCTCGCACACAGCGGAAGACACAGCGGCCCATGCACTTGCCGCAGGAAATGCAAGGCGACGAAAGCTTCGTAAAAAAAGCATTACTCGTTTTTGCGCGTATTTAAGTTTTCTAGCGCAAAGACGCAGCGAACAAGCTATTGCTATGGGAGTAGGTATAGCCTGGTCACACGTGCATTTTCACGCGTATAGCCGTCCTTGACTTGTGAAACGCACTTCGCCCCGACGAGGTCGACGCCATCTACGCTTAACGGAGATTAACAATTAATGATGTCTTCTCCGATCGGGCGGGTCGTCTCAATGATGCGTTTTCGAAGACTGGTCCATTCAGTGGCGCGATGAGAGACGGTTGCTCCAAACGCCCACTGTACCTGTCGTACTTACTGTATTTTACTGAGCTTACATTACTTTTTACTTAATTTCTTCACAAGCACACAGCGCCACACACACACGCGAGGGGGGGGGGGGGGGGTCCCATGTCTTTGATATACATGCATAAAGTGTGCTTAAACTACCGATACTTATGATCGATCACGTCACGTAGTGGAAAGCAGACGCTTGCCCCCCCCCCCCCCGGTCGGGCCGATGAACCCCCCCGACAAAAATTTCTGGCTACGCCCCTGGTCGGCGGTGGTGGTGGTGGCGGTGTCACGCTGAAAAGTGGGCCGATCCTGGCGAAAGTGCAGAAAAGGTCCAAGCTCAATGGCACATACCAGGGAGAAAAAAGAAAGGGACGGAGAGAGAGAAAGAAAGAAAGAGAGAGGGAAGAAAATAAATAAGGAGAGAGGGAAAGAAAGAGAGAGAGAGAAAGATAGACAGAGAGAGAAGGAGAAAGAGAGAAAGAAAGAAAGTCACCACGAAGGTCAGAGAAAGAAAAAGGGAGAGAGAATAGAAGAATGATAAATAAAGAGAAAAAGAAAGACAGAGAGAGGGAGAGAAAGAAAGAGTCAGAGAAAGAAAGAAATAAAGAGAGAGAGAGAAAGAAAATCACCCCGAAGGTCAGATACACACACGACAAGCTTCGCTTACCACCCTTTTCTCGACAGGGGAAGGGCTCACTCTCTTTTCAACAGAAGCCTGGTCCTCACTTTTTTCTGGCTGCTATGCTAGCTTCGTCATATAGCAGGTTCCCATACCCGACTTCTATTGGCAAATAGCTGACATCAATCAAGAAAGGTGCTTGGATCAGTGTGCTTCTTCCTCCTGTTATGTGTATAATTGTTGACGCAGTTTAATAAACAGGCAGAAGTGAGCGAAAATATACGTTTCGAATTTTGATAGCAATTACGTATTTCCGGAAGTTCGACTATCGTACTATGGCCGCCTATCGTCTGCTAACGCTCTGCCGTGCCTGCCCACGTATGCAACTTTGGCCACACTGCTTATCAGTAGCGCAGCCGGCGGGTCTCGCTAATTTGTATTAGTTTTGAACGCTAAACTAGCCTCGAACGACGCGAACCTAAGGTCAGACCAGACGCACGCTTTCCAGCGCGTGCTCACGCCTGGCCGCTCCTGGCTAGACGCCTTGGCAGACACGGTTTCGTAGTGAGTTATTGATAGCGCTTCACAATTCGCAATTTTACTATCCTTCGGTCAAGCTGGTGCAGGACAAAGCCGGTCCGCACCACGTAGCACGACCAGACTGCAGCATGTGAGTGCTCACTCCAGCCCTGTCGTGCACAAAGCAAACGCTGCGCATAAGCACTACAGTTGCGTGTAGCTGCGATCAGCTACGTAGCGTAGATACCGCATCCACCGCGAGGTGTCGCCACGAGCTCGCTTGAAGTAAGGTGCCTCGATGCCAGCGCCGCCGTTCAGGGTGGTGCCAACCCTTGACCGCCCCCGCGCCGCCGCTTTCTCGCTGCGACGCCATATTGTGTCACAGCGAGCCGTTGCGATTGCTTGGTGCCGGTGCTGAGTTCGAGGCACAGTGCGCGCGGATGCTTCGCGGACGCTTCTACTTGCTAGACAGTGTTCAGCCGCATGACTGACAAGCTATCAAGTGCATCGTGTCGACATGACGGGCTGTTGTGTTCCCAAGTGCGCCGGATCGACGCGTAAAGGACTGCGTTGTTTTCGCTTCCCCCGGGACCCAGAGCGACAGAAGAGATGGGAAGCCCAAGTAAAGCGCGATCACTGGAAGGCAACGGATAACTCCTGCATTTGCGAGGTAAGTGTCAAGAATGTTTAGACTACCGCACCGTGTTTTTCATTTAAATAAGAAAGTATTCTCTGATCCTCGCTCACGTACCTACGTTCGCTCACGAACTAAGTAAGCACTGCACCGATGCTGTCTGCGTAGCGTATGGTTTGCGAGCGCGCGTCGCATAGGCTTTTTTCGTTTTGATGGGCGCAGTCTGTACCCTTATTTTAAGGACTGACGAAGATGCTTAGCCGCGAAATAGTCTTACATTAGCTACGAATCGTCACGTAAGCCACCTATTTTCCTTTTTCACGGGAAGCACACATCGTGTGTGTCTCTTGTTTCTTTTTTTTTTTTTCTTTTTTCGGTACTGGTTATTTGGGACTAAAGAACGCAGTGCTTCGTCTGGGGAGAGCGGCTGTTTTGTACGTGGTAAGCGAAACATTGTGATTTTCTCTGATTTCTCAGGAGATATCTTGCGGACCTCAGGGTGTTACGTTACATAGCTGATTTTTTAGACTTGTACATATTTGTAGCGTGGTGATCGTAAGCCCATGGTCATTCGTGCTCATTCCCGATCGTAGTGGGTACTGTGACGGTCTTTAAATGCCTGTGCACGGTATGCCCAGGTGTAGTAGAGTTAAGGGGCATCATGGGACCAAAATGTTTCGGCGCTTTCTGGCATGGTGTCTGTTGTAGCCTGTGCATTTCTTCGAAACGTGTGAAGCGAGGTAATACAGCATTGCTTCTGCTAAAATTTATTTTAAGCACTGTAATGGGTTCTCTGTATTTACAAGGCAACTTTTCATATCAATAATCACTTTTGTTGTTTTACCTGTACTTAGAAACACTTTGAAGAGGACCAGTACGAGGTAAATCGACAGGATGGGCGCCGTCTGTTAAAGTCAACAGCCCTACATCATCATGGACTATATTTTCGAAGTGAAAGACATTGCTAATCTGTATTTGACTGTATTAGTTTCATTTACGGTTTTTGTACGTGATATGTATGCAGTGTTGTTTATTTTTTCAATGTAGTTATCAGTGTTCTAATGGTTACTTATGAAATGTTCTGTACTCGCCATCGATGTGTTTGGCTGATGCGACGTATTCGATGGTAGCTGATGTATGTATTCTGGCTGGATATCTGGCTGGATATCTTGATTAATATTACCCGCGGTTGCGTTTTCTTGTTTGCATTCTTGTTTTCGATTTATATTGTGTGTAATAAGGTTGCTGTACTCACTTGAACCCCCCCCCCCCCATGTAATGAATAAATAAAAAAAAACTCTCTCTATCCCGAATTGTGTGTCGAGCCTACCTTGCGAATTAATTTTGTTATCTCGTCTTTCAACATAACCTTCAGGCGCCACACAGTACATATAATTTTTCATGTACATATCTCTTTCATGATTGATTGTACTAGACATTATAAGTAAATGTATTTTGTGCGTCGTTTGATTTCTTGTGTGTACTACGCAAGATTGACACAGACAAGTTACGTTACATTTTTCTCTACAGCACTAACTGAGACTGGGTGCGTCGTGATATGCATGAAGCACCGATGGGTGCATGCAGTGCCCGCAACGTATACTATACAGGGGGTCCCAACTATCTTGCACCAAGATTTTAAAATATGCAAATACCACGTAGCTGGACAGAAACAAGGCAATATCGTTTGCTATCGTTTGGAGATGCTCAGAATATTTTTTTTGCATTCCGCCTAATTACATATTTTGTCCTAATTAATTAATCAACTTCTCTAATATTATAGATAAAAAGTGTCAACGAGGAAATTGTAGAGCAAAATGAAAAATCCCCGATACAGCTTTCTGTTGCTCGATACGTGTTACATAAAAGTGTTTTTCCGAGTGTGAAAGAAGCCTGTGAATACACGCAAAGTGCCTGAAGCGGCGAGTGGCGCGGCAATTTTGCGTGTATTCGCGGTCACAACGTGGACACGTTGTGACCGTTGTGCGGAATTCGTTGGCCCGTACGGCGGCCAACCACGGCCACAATGAAGTAACCGGCGGCCATGGCGTCGGCCCGATGCCGACTGCCGAACACCTACCGGTGGTCGGCAAACAGATTGGCCACGTGCAGCAACCGAGCCCGGCCCGACCCAGAAGGCCGAGATCGGGCCTTCGTCTCTGTACCTGGCCGTGGGCGGCTGCCCGATTTCCTGCCGAACTCATTTTTTTATTGGGGCGTTTCAAAATAATATAAATAAACACAAATAAAATTGTCCCACAGCGGGATTCGAACAGAGGACTTGGTCCGGGCGCATTCAGCTACAAGCGGCATAGAACACCCTCAAATTTTCCCGCGGGCAAGTCAGCGCGTTAGGACCCAAATTGGCGCGTTTCGATTTGACCACCTCGAGAGGAAGAACCACGGCAACTGTGTAGCGATTATGCTATATATATACACGTCTAGACCAAGTTCTCGCGTGTCTAGCAAAGGCTGGTCTCCAACTCAATACTAAAAAGTGTCGCTTTGCAAGCCGAAGTATTAAAGTATTGGGCCACGTCGTCAGAAAGCATGGCACCCAGCCTGATCCCGATAAAATCGCTGCAGTGCTGTAATTTCCGCCACCAACCACACTTAAAGAACTCCGCAGCTTTCTAGGACTAGCGTCCTATTTCCGCCGCTTTGTCCGTGACTTCGCCACCATCGCCGCTCCTCTACACAAACTTCTGACCTCGAGCGCGTCCTTTGTGGGGTCGGACGACTGTGAAGCCGCCTTCGAGACCCTCAAACGACTTCTCACGTCAGGGCCCGTGCTCCGTCATTTCGATGCAACCGCCCCTACTATTCTACACACAGATGCCAGTGGGCATAGAATTGGCGCTGTCCTGCTGCAGCGGAATCAGAAGTCTCAAGAGCAAGTCCTGTCTTATGCAAGTCGTGCTCTTTCTCCTGCTGAGCGCAACTACACGATTACAGAACAGGAATGTCTCGCATCGTGTGGTCAATACAAAAATTTCGACCCTATCTCTACGGCCGCCATTTCACAGTTGCGATCGACTATCATGCTCTTTGTTGGTTGTCGTCCCTGAAAAACTTGTCTGGACGCCTCGGCCGTTGGGTACTGCGCTTGCACGAATATGACTTCACTGTCACGTATAGGTCCGGCAAACATCAAGACGACGACGCTTTGTCTCGCTGCCCGCTGTCCGCAAACGCCCACGCTTCACCTTCGGTCCCCACGTCACCATCTAGCCACACATCTCAGCACACGCCCAGTAGCCCGGGACAGTCGGTTGCCTCAGTTGACTTTCTTCCGTCTACTGACCTCGTCTCACTCCAACGTACTGACCCATACTGCCGTACGCTGATCGACCGACTTACTGGCTTGGCACGACCCCCCAACAGTCGCTTAAGACGACAACTTTCACGTTTTAAGCTTCAATGTGGAGCGTTATTTCGATCAATCTGCCATCCTTCCGGTAACCGATGGGTACCAGTAATACCTCGCTCACTTCGACTCCAAGTATTAGAGGCATTTCACGACGACGCGACGGCTGGTCACTTGGGCTTTCATAAGACCTACGACCGCATCAAAACGCGTTGTTTCTGGCCGGGCCTTTCCACCTCTGTCGCCAAATACGTTGGCTCCTGCGCGTCATGCCAACTCAGAAAACGCTCGACATCCCTTCCAGCTGGTCCTCTGCAGCCTCTACCATGCCCGTCCACCCCCTTCGAAATTGTGGGCATAGACTTGTACAGACCCCTCCCACTCACGCCCGCTGGTCACCGCGGGATCGTTACCGCAGTGGATCATATAAAGCGGTACGCTGAGACACCTACTCTTCGCTCTGGTACAGCCTCCGAAGTCGCCGAGTTTTTCGTGCGCGGTATCGTTTTGCGCCACGGCGCATCTCGTGTCCTCCTGAGTGACCGTGGCAAGACGTTCCTATCGCATGTCCTTCGTGAAGTCCTCCAAAGCCTCTGACACCACCCATAAGACCACATCAGCTTACCATCCGCAAACAAATGGTCTTACAGAGCGTTTTCATCAAACTTTGTCCGACATGATGTCAATGTATGTTCGACCCGATCACACCAACTGGGACACCATCCTACCTTTCGTGACGTTTGCGTATAATACTGCCGTCCAACGTATAACCAATTACAGTCGCTTCTTCCTTGTGTACGGTCGCGCGCCGTCTTTCGTCTTGGACACTACGCTCCTTTCAGCACCTGCTGCTCCATCCGCGTCTCTTCCTGAAGAATTCGCTGCTGGCATCGCGCGCTGCCGTGAAATTGCCCGCGCCAACACCGCTACCATTCAGGACAAAAGGAAAATTCGCTATGATGCGACGCGTCACGTTGCTTCGTTCCACCCAGGCGACGAAGTTCTTTTGTGGACTTTGTTCGCGCACAGGGGCTCTGTGAAAAATTTCTCCACAGATATCTCGGCCCCTACACCGTTTTGCAAAGAACTTCGGCCGTAAACTACCGCGTCACTCCTGTCAGCTCAGCTACTGACCGCCGCCGCCGCACTACGGAAATCGTTCACGTATCTCGCCTGAAGCCCTACATTCGCCGTACCTCCCCTTTCTAGCTTGCTGACCGCTTTCCTGAAGGGGGGGGGGGGGGGATTTAGTGTGAGCGCATTTTGGGCATATCTTCGTCATCATCTGTGCAAACGACTCATCATCTTGTGTGAGCGCTATTTGTGCATATCGTCGTCGGCATCTGTACATACGACTCATCATCTTCGTTTGTCTCGTGGGGTGCTTCATCTCTGCTTCGGGCGGCTGCTCGGAAATAAAAGCATCGCATCGGTCGACGTCTCACAATATATATACATATATATGCACACATATGATCACGTGCTACAGAACGCCTTTATAACAAAAAGCACTGCACCGGCAGAGACGAACACTAGCCAAGAAGATGGCTGAACCAAAATCTACTTCTTCTCTCCTTGCCTGAATAGTGGCTCGCGCTCGCTGCACCTCGTGACCTGGTGGCATTTTCCTCCTCTGAAAAAAAAACGAGCATCGTCCCGATGCTAGTGCTAGTCGACGTAGGTAGAGGAAAAAAAGAGGGAACGAACAAGCATGCACAAGTATGCACAAGTGGGGGTGAGGGAGAGAAAAAAATGTCACAGTTTCGCTAAGGGCGAAGCAATGAATGCGATAGCAACACAGCAATGTCATACGAATTAAGGTGAGCGGCTTTGGTAGCAATATGAATTGTAGTAAACATGAGCTGATTAAGTAAGCAGGCGTAAGTAGACCGACATGAAGAGAGACTCGATGACCACGAGAAGGCGCGTGTGAAATGGTTGTGTTGATGAGAAGCGCTTCCCGTGGGCAACGCGTGCGAAGGGACACACCTGTAGCTCTGCACTGCCGATCCGGGCAGCATTGCATGTGTAGCGTGCGTTGGAAAATGTGGCCCGACTATTACTAACGGAATGAACAAGCGTGGTGTGAGCGCGCACAAACAAACGTGAGTAGATCACACTGAGTGACTGCAGACAACGACTGTCAAAACGCTGGCAGCAAGCGCATATATACGCCGCAGCGGCGAAGGTACGTGCGGTCTATCGCTTCAACGGAAACTGAGCGGCGAATGCACGGCGCATAAAGGTCAGAGCCGTGGGGAGATAAGCCCCCCCCCCCCCCCCGCTCCCTCCGGCGCTGGCTTCCGGCTTCGTTGCTTGCGCGTGGGAGATTGAGTGCCGTTCGCTCTCCGTGATAGCGCGCGTCCCCGCACGCTTATGCTCGGGCATACGGCGCGCGGCGAAGATTTTATCTATAGGGAACCTCACGACGACGCCGACGGCAGAAATCCGGTTGAAGTGTCCATATAATTGCTATCGCAATAAAAAAAAGAAAGTCATAAAGTTGAGATGTTGTCGCACTAAGATGAAAAATACTTGCGTCGCAGTCTCTCGAGTCAATCAGCGATGCGGGGCAGTGGATAGACGTCTTTTTTAGTCACGCTGTTTAGCTGCCTGTAGTCAACGCAGAAACGTAGCGTTCCGTCCTGCTTCACGAGGACGATCGGCGATGACCAGGGACTTTTTAAAGGCTGTATAACATCGTCCTGAAGCATCTCTTCGACTTGCGTATGTATTACTTCACGTTCTTTGGCCGAAACTCGGCAAGGCTGTTGTTTTATGGGCGAGACGTCGGTATACGTAATGATTCTGTGTTTCGTGATGGGCGTCTGACGCACCTTAGACGACGAGGTGAAACATTCTTGGAATTGAAGCAGCAATTCATGCAGCGCTATTCGTTGTTCCTCCGGTAGGGTCGATTTAATGTCCACTTTGTCGAGTGATGCAGTAGCGGCCCCTGGTGTCGATTAGAGATCATTGTCCAGTGATGCAGACGTAAAACATTCAGCAATGTCCGTTATGGGGCAGGCGAGAGCGATGACAGTGCGACGAAAAAGGTGACGGCACTCATTACTAAAATTCGTCACAAGCAGCGCAGAACGTCCGTCACGAAGCGTGACGAGGCTGCGAGCGGCGCAGATACCTAGTGTGAGCAAGAGCGACAAGTTGCCTTCAGCGACTGCCTCACCGTCACGTAACTTGTCGCAAACGACATCAACGAGGACACTCGAACGTGGGGGTAACACGACGTTGGCATAAACGCGAAACGTGCTGAGATGGCTGTCGTCCGTTTTGTCTGCTGCTCTCTGTCGAGAAGGTCACGGTGCGCTCCCGCAGGTCGATAATAGCGCAATATTACCGTAGAAAATCGATTCCCAGGATGATGCCTCGCGAACATTTGCGAAGTACAAGGCAACTGGAGAGAAACGTACGTCCACGAATGCTAACTCTGAGTGTGCACATACCAAGTGGGGTGACTACATGTCCGCCGGCAGTACGAATTTGTGTTCCGTACCAAGGCGTAACTACTTTCGTCAGTTGTGTCGCTGACGTCGTCTGAGGAAGAGGTCCAGGCTCGGGGGGCAATCCTCGAATTCTTGGGCTGGCCCGGTGAACACCTAGGTGCACGTTGTCACTGCAGGGACAGTGCTACCAGGAGGCATGTGGGACATTGGCTGGGACTATCCAGAACCTCCACCATTTTGTCACGTGCTACAGAAGGCCTTTATAACAAAAAGTACTGCGCTAGCCAAGAAGATTATGATGATGATGATGATATCCTCAGCACATGGCTCGTACCCACTCCGGGGGATTGGCCAAGAATTGGGCACCTGAACTTTTAGATACGGTTTTTGAAACTACTGTTACAGTGCAATTTAGTAATCAGAACAGACAGAATAATTTTCCTACACTGCACTTTTTATAATATAAATGTCATGCTATATCTCTAGTTGTAAAAGTATGTATTTAAAATTTTATTCGTTTAGTTGATTGAATGAAACCACAAACAGCATCAAACACGTCCCTGTGGCTAAAGCCGACTACCGAGGCACCGAAAGAGAGTACTATTTCTGATGTTAAATTTAGCGAGCGGAATTTCAAGAAGTCTTTTTCTTTGTAATTTATACCGGCGACATATTAAAAAGTAGTGTTCTATGGTTTCTATTCCTAGACAGAATGGACACAGCGGCGATATCGCCAGACCAGCCCTGTGTAAATACAGGTTTAATGGTGGGACACGGCAGCGTAATTTTGTGATTATTACTTCCGATTGTCTTGATGGACACCAATGTATTTTCCACGGAAATTTTAGGTGTTGAAATTCATTCTATGATGTTATTGTTTCAATTATATCTCTACGAATTGAAAAATTCCGATATCTGATCGCGGTTATTTATGCCACCACTGGAAGGACCGATATTATTGGTCCATTCAGGGATGCTCACGCTAATGAATCGGCCATTTCATTTAAATGTAATCCGCAGTGTCTTGGTACCCATAATAATTTTACAAGATTCAGCTGGGGGGGGGGGGGGAACTAATGTTAGAAACGTCTTTAGAGCCGGCAAATTTGTTGAAGCTGTAAGCGCAGAGCAGACAGAAAGGGAATCTGTTATAATTACCGCGCTGGATTCATGTAAAGGGAGTTTACGCAGTGCAAGAATCATTGCTAAGAGCTCAGCTTCAAATACGGGAGTAAAATCTGGCAGTCTCAAGGAGAATGACCAGCCAAGTGACATCGAGAAAATGCCTACGCCCGCCTTATCGTCGTTCACAGAAGCGTCAGTGGCAATTATCTTAATTGTGTGTACATGTGCAAGGTAATCTTGCAACATAATATTTAATAACCTGACTGAATGAAACTTAGGGTTCTGTGGGAAAATTTAATCGAATTCAATCTTTAAATTCTGATTTGAGTCATACGATGGAATAACGTCTCGAATTTTTACATTTAAACTGTCTAATTGTTTTTGTACAAAGATAATCTGTGGGGTGTGAAAACGTGGCCAATGAGCTAGAAAGAAGGAGCATGGATCGTTTATAAATACATACTCGGATCGTCTAATTGGAAAACTGTAAAATTTTAGAAATGTCTGTATCGTTAAGATGCGGAATCTGCAGGGCAATGTTGGTAGGCGCGCTTCCTGATAAAGAACATTGTTTGCTACAAACCTAGGGAGTCCCAGGCACAGGCGCAGGGCTTCACGCTCCAAAAGGACCAGAGGCTTAGTTTTATAAGCAGGGCTTCCTGAGAATAATACACAGCCGAATTCCAATATTGGACACATGTACATTTTGTATATCATTATGAGGGCGTCCCTGCGTAGCCCATACTTTCGGTTGCTCAGTCTGCGTAGTAAACCTAAAGCACGCTGTGCTTTAGATGCTACATTTTCTATATGTGGACTCCAGTTGAGTTTTTCATCATAAATGATGCCTAAATATTTAAGAGACTCAACCTGGGGAATTGGTTCTTGATTGTAAACTATAGAGACTGAAACCGGATCCGTTAGTGGGAACACCAATATTGCGCTTTTACTTACATTTAATGTCATGCAAATTGATTGAAGCCATACCTCAAGCATACTCAAGTATCTCTGCAATTTTTGGTATAAACAATATATGTCGTTATCGGTCGAGAAGAATGCAATATCATCTGCATAAACGTAAACTTGCACGTCCTGATTGGCTGGAATGGAGCTCATTAATACGTTAAATAATATTGGAGATAAGACTGCTCCTTGGGGGACACCACGAGTCTGTTTGAATTTAGGCGAAGAGCAGCCATCCTTAAAGCAATAAAATTCTCTTGATCTCAAAAATTCTGCCAACCACGCAATAATATATTTTGGTACATTATGATTCCGTAGTACATTCAGTAAAACTGTATGTTCCACGGAGTCATATGCTTTAGCTATGTCTAATGTCACTAAAGCAGAATATTGTCTTCTTTTTCTAGCGAGTTGTATGCGGCTCTCTAAATCAGCATGGGCACACCATATAGAGCAGTCAGCTCTGAAGCCTATTTGATTTGGATTCAATATTAAATTATCCGACATCCAGACAGTAATTCTGTAATGTAGAATCCTCTCTATGAGTTTGACCATATTAGAAGTAAGAGAGATAGGTCTAATATTTTCTATGGTGTAACCTAATCCTTGTTTCTTAGGTATCGGGATTAGTTTAGCTAGTTTCCAATCGTATGGTATCCAGGCGTTGTTTAGAGAATAGTTTATAATGCTTAGGAGGTCACAAGGAGATATTTCGAATAAAATTTTTATCATATGCACTGTAATTCCATCAGGACCTGGAGCTGACAAGGGTAAGTTTCGAATTACTTGAGCTAATTCAGGCACAGTAACTTCGTTGAAGTCTGACGTTAGGGCTGGTTTTCGCAAGTTATGTGACATAGACGACATGAATCTACGCTCAAGGGCTTTTGCAATCTGTTCTAGTGATTTTATCATTTCATCCGATGATAGAGTTACATAATCAATATTAATTGGTGGTGGCAGAATTTTTCGATTTCGCATATATCTAAAGAGCGCCTTTTTGTTTATGGGATTTGAAAGGAAATCATAGTGTTTCCTATC
Organism: Dermacentor silvarum; assembly: GCF_013339745.2. Taxonomy (NCBI): domain Eukaryota; kingdom Metazoa; phylum Arthropoda; class Arachnida; order Ixodida; family Ixodidae; genus Dermacentor; species Dermacentor silvarum. The sequence continues at coordinate 30,527,058 of NC_051155.1, forward strand.
ATAATCTTCTTTACACTTAGCTACTGTGCGTTTAAATACAGCAGCGTAAAATTTGTAATCAGCCCAATTTTGGGGGGACTGGTTATAAAGTAGTTTCTTCCAAGCTGCTTTTCTTCGTCTGTAGTCTCGTGTACAGTCTGGATTCCACCAAGGACTATGAGAGGCTCTCTTGGCAGACTCAACAATAAATTCAGCTTCTTTGTATGATCGTTTGATTACAGCACAAATTTTCATAGGTTTTGTTTCTTCGCGCTCTTCAGAATGGTGAGCCAAATGTGCTTTTAAATCATTTCTAAATTTATTGTAGTTTACGAATACTCGGATCTGAGAGCACGATGGTATTAACGGGCAAGCAATTTCAAATATTATTGGACAGTGATCACTGTTGGTGGCACAGTCCAAGGCTGCCCAAGATGAACTAGTGAGAGATGAACTTAAGAAACTTAAATCTAAGGCTGAGCGCGACCGATTGCAAATAAATGTAGGAATTCTGGTGTTGAGACGGCTGACGCAAAAACAACTTCTTCTCTCCTTGCCTGGATACTGCAGCTCGCGCTAGCTGCAACTCGTGACCTGGTGACAATATTGTCACGTAGTAGTGACGCTGAAGAAAACAGTCGTAAAACTGTGTACAACGAAACTGGTTGTTTATTGGGCGAACCTGTGCCCACAAAAGCAAGGTACACTCAAAGCACAACGAAAGCGGCGAACACAGTTGGCGGTCGTCGAAAATCTGATCAGCGGCGAAACGCGTCGGCTTTTATACCTGAGTCATCGAAGGTTCTAGATTAATCCCTGATGCCCGCGTGTCTTCCAGAAAGTTCTGGACAATTCGCGTCAGTCATGCAATCAGATAACATAAGCGTCGGTGAAAACAGGCAATGGAAAGAAGCATCGATAACGTTCTAGAAACTTCCGATACAGGCGCGTCCTGCGCCGAGCGATAACGTTTAACATTTGTTAGCCGGTGGAAAGCGGCCACCGGTGAAAGATAAACATCTATACGTGTCAATACCCTCCCCTTAAAAAGCATCGTCCCGATGCTACAAACAAATGTGAAAGCGAAAACAAAACCACGCGTAATAAAGAAAAAAAATAAAGTAACAAAGTACCTAAGTTCGTCAGCGGGCGTAGAAAGGCTTAAGACGCACCACATGGACGACTTCGGGTCGTGCGCGGCGCCGCTGTGATTGCGAAATGCCGTCTGGCACGACCTCATAGTCCAGTACGCCAATACGTCGGATGATCTTATATGGTCCGAAATAGCGACGTAAGAGTTTTTCGCTAAGTCCTCGTCGGCGTATCGGAGTCCAGACCCAAACACGGTCTCCGGGCTGGTACTCGACGTAGCGTCGTCGAAGATTGTAGTGTCGGCTGTCGGTCCTCTGCTGGTTCTTGATGCGCAGGCGGGCGAGCTGTCGACCTTCTTCGGCACGCTGCAAATAGGTGGCAACGTCTAGATTTTCCTCATCGGTGACGTCCGGTAGCATGGCGTCAAGTGTCGTTGCCGGGTTCCTTCCGTAGACCAGGTTGAACGGCGCCATGTGCGTCGTTTCTTGCATGGCCGTGTTGTATGCGAAGGTCACGTACGGAAGGATGGCATCCCACGTCTTGTGTTCGACGTCGACGTACATTGCCAGCATGTCGGCGATGGTCTTATTTAGGCGCTCGGTGAGGCCATTCGTCTGCGGGTGGTAGGCGGTGGTCCGGCGATGGCTTGTCTGGCTGTATCGCAGGATGGCTTGAGTTAGTTCTGCCGTAAAGGCCGTGCCTCTGTCGGTGATGAGGACTTCTGGAGCACCGTGACGCAGGAGAATGTTCTCAACGAAGAATCGGGCTACCTCGGCGGCACTGCCTTTGGGCAAGGCTTTTGTTTCGGCGTAGCGGGTGAGGTAGTCCGTAGCTACGACGATCCATTTATTCCCGGACGTCGACGTCGGAAAAGGCCCAAGTAAGTCCATCCCGATCTGCTGGAATGGTCGGCGAGGTGGTTCGATCGGCTGTAGAAGTCCGGCTGGCCTTGTCGGCGGTGTTTTGCGTCGCTGACAGTCTCGGCATGTCCTTACGTAATGGGCGACGTCGGCAGAGAGGCGAGGCCAGTAGTATTTTTCTTGTATCCTCGCGAGCGTGCGGGAAAAACCGAGATGTCCAGCCGTTGGGTTGTCATGGAGAGCTTGCAGAACCTCTGGACGCAACGCTGAGGGTACCACGAGGAGGTAGTTGGCTCGGAGAGGCGAAAAGTTCTTCTTTAGGAGAATGTCGTTTTGCAAGAAAAACGACGCCAATCCTCGCCTGAACACCTTCGGCACAGTGACGGTCTTGCCTTCTAGGTAGTCTACAAGGCTCCTTAGTTCCGGGTCGGCTCGCTGTTGTTCAGCGAATTCGTCGGCACTGATGGGTCCCAAGAAAGTGTCGTCATCCTGGTCGTCCTGTGGCGGCGGTTCGACGGGGGCGCGAGACAAGCAGTCGGCGTCAGAGTGCTTTCGGCCGGACTTGTAGACGACGGTGATGTCGAATGCTTGAAGTCTCAGACTCCATCGTGCGAGGCGACCTGAAGGATCCTTCAAGTTAGCTAGCCAACACAAGGCGTGGTGGTCGCTTACAACTTTGAAGGGCCTGCCATAGAGGTAGGGGCGAAACTTTGATGTAGCCCAGATGATGGCGAGGCACTCCTTTTCTGTTGTGGAATAATTTGATTCCGCCTTCGATAGCGACCGGCTAGCGTAACTTACAACCCTTTCTAGTCCGTCAGTCCTCTGCACAAGCACGGCGCCAAGTCCTACGCTGCTTGCGTCGGTGTGGACTTCGGTATCGGCGTTTTCGTCGAAATGTGCAAGAATGGGCGGCGATTGCAGGCGTCGCTTCAGTTCTTCAAATGCTTCGATTTGCGGCGTCTCCCACTTGAACTCGACGTCGGCCTTCGTGAGGTATGTCAGTGGCTCGGCGATCCGTGAAAAATCCTTGACGAAGCGCCTGTAATAGGCGCACAGGCCAAGAAATCTACGCACTGCCTTCTTGTCGACGGGCGGAGGAAAGTCAGTGATGGCCGCCGTTTTCTGTGGGTCAGGGCACACTCCAGACTTGTTGATGACATGGCCCAAAAACAAGAGCTCCTCGTATGCGAAGCGGCACTTTTCTGGCTTCAACGTGAGTCCGGAGGTCTTGATAGCTTGAAGAACTGTTTCAAGGCGCCGGAGGTGTTCCTCGAAGCTTGAGGCAAACACAACGACGTCGTCCAAATAGACGAGGCAAGTCTGCCACTTCAAGCCTGCCAGTACTGTATCCATGACCCGTTGGAAAGTCGCAGGTGCCGAACAAAGACCAAACGGCATGACCTTGAACTCGAACAGTCCGTCTGGTGTTATAAAGGCAGTCTTCTCCCGGTCTCTCTCGTCGACTTCGATTTGCCAGTAGCCGGTTTTGAGGTCCATCGACGAAAAATACTTTGCGTTGTAGAGTCGATCCAAGGCGTCGTCAATCCGTGGGAGAGGGTATACGTCCTTCTTCGTGATTTTGTTGAGGCGACGATAATCGACGCAGAAACGTAGGGTTCCATCCTTCTTCTTCACTAACACCACGGGGGACGCCCACGGACTCTTGGACGGCTGGACGATGTCGTCGCGTAGCATTTCGTCGACTTGTTGCCTTATGGCCTCGCGTTCGCGCGCCGAAACTCGGTACGGGCTCTGACGGAGTGGGCGGACATATTCGTCGGTTATGATGCGGTGCTTGGCGACCGGGGTTTGTCGAACTTTTGACGACGACGAGAAGCAGTCCTTGTATTGCAGGAGCAGAGCTTTTAGCTGTTCTTTCTTATGCCAAGGAAGGTTCTGATTGACGTCGAAAGTTGGTTCAAGTACTACAGTCTTCGTTGCAGGTGCACTAGAATCCGTGAAGGCAAAAGCACTGCCGGTTTGTACTATTTCGTCGATGTAGGCGACCGTTGTGCCTTTGTTAATGTGCTTGTATTCGTCGCTGAAGATCGTGAGCATCACTCTTGCTTTCCCTTCACGTAGCTTAGCTATGCCTCTAGCGACGCAAATTTCACGATCGAGCAGTAAGTGATGATCGCCCTCGATGACGCCCTCCATATCTGCAGGCACTTCGGCACCGACGGAAATCATTACACTGGAGCGAGGCGGAACGGTGACTTGTTCTTCTAGCACATTCAAGGCATGGTAACTGATGTCTGTATCCGGTGGTATCGCGTTGTGCGTTGAAAGCGTTATTGACTTGGACCTTAAATCGATGACTGCACCATGTTGGTTTAGAAAGTCCATGCCTAGGATGACGTCCCTGGAGCAGTGCTGCATGATTACGAAGCTCGCCGGGTAAGTGCGATTGTTAACCGTGACTCGCGCTGTGCAGATTCCAGCCGGCGTTATTAGGTGGCCTCCAGCTGTCCGGATATCAGGTCCTTGCCAGGCCGTCCTCACCTTCTTCAACTTGGCGGCGAACGGGCCACTGAAGACGGAATAGTCAGCTCCAGTGTCGACGAGAGCGGTGACGCTATGACCATCGATTACCACGTCTAAGTCGGTAGACCGTCATCTGGCGTTGCGGTTAAGTCGTGGCGTCGGATCACGGCTACGTCGGCTTGCTTCGCTGCTGCTACGTCGCGTCGGTAGGTCTTCTTTCGGCGGCGAAGTGTTGTCGTCAAGGCTCTTGCTAGGCGGTGTGCTGGTACCTCGTTGTGATGATGCGTGAGTTGTCGTCGTCGGTGGCGGCGGAGGATCTTCGGTATTGCGTCGTACAGCAACCGCACCTCCATCGGTTGCTGCCTTTAGTTTCCCGGATAGGGGCTCACGGACCGGCCCCGCGCTGGGCCAGTGTATGGTCGGCGCTGCGGCGACAGGTAACGTCCTGGTGACGGCGAGCGTGAGGGTCGTCGTGGTTGCCACTGGGCTCCGGCGAGGTAGTCAGCGATGTCGCGTGGTCGCTCGCCAAGCTGTGGACGTGGCGCGTTGACGGCGAACCCTCGTAGGCCCATCTCGCGGTATGGGCATCGGCGGTAGACATGGCCGACTTCCCCGCAGTGATAGCAGAGCGGGCGGTGGTCGGGGGCGCGCCAAATGTCCGTCTTCCGCTGGTAGCTGCGCTGGGCGACGGGCGGGCGTGCTGGCGAGGGCGGCGGTTGACGACGGATCTGCGGCGTTACGGGGCCCTGGCGCGAGCGCGGAGGGGGGCCTTGACGACGGGCGACGGCGGCGTAGGTCATCGCTTGCGGCTGTAGTTGAGGCGATGCCGGAACTTCTGGCACTTCCAGTGATCGCTGAACCTCTTCTTTAACTATATCGGCGATTGAAGTCACCTGAGGCTGCGACCTTGGGAATAATTTCTGTAGTTCTTCCCGTACAACAGCTCTGATCGTCTCGTGCAGGTCTTCGGCGCCTAGAGCTTGAGCTTCGGCGTAGTTTGTCAGCGCACGGCGGTTGTATTGTCTGGCTCGCATTTCAAGCGTCTTCTCGATCGTTGTCGCCTCCGAAACAAATTCTGCCACAGTCTTGGGCGGGTTGCGCATCAATCCAGTGAATAGATGCTCTTTGACGCCCCGCATCAAGAACCTAACTTTCTTTTCTTCAGACATGTCGGGGTCGGCGTGGCGGAAGAGGCGAGTCATCTCCTCCGTGAAGATCGCGATGCTCTCGTTCGGCAATTGAACTCTGGTTTCGAGGAGAACTTCAGCCCTTTCTTTTCGTACGACACTCGTGAAGGTCCTCACGAAGTTCTCGCGAAATAGGTCCCAAGTCACCAGGGTGGTCTCCCTGTTCTCAAACCATGTCCGAGCAGCGTCATCCATCGAAAAATAGACATGGCGCAGCTTGTCATCGTCGCTCCATTTGTTGAATGTCGCGGTCCTCTCGTACGTCTCCAGCCATGTTTCAGGGTCTTCAGCTGATGATCCACGGAAGGTCGGTGGCTCCCGAGGTTGCTGCAGCAGGATGGGGGACGCTGGGGCTGCCATTGAGGTCGTTGACTTGGCCTTGATCGCTGTGGTCTTCTCGGGAAGAAGTCCGTATTCTGGCAAAAGACCTTGCTGCCTACGGCTAGCTCGCTGGTCCTTGGCGACGTTGGTCTCGTCCTCCGGTTTCGGGCTTGGGTCGCGGCTTTGCGGGGGCGTCCGCTGCATGGACACAAAAGCACCTCCACCAGATGTCACGTAGTAGTGACGCTGAAGAAAACAGTCGTAAAACTGTGTACAACGAAACTGGTTGTTTATTGGGCGAACCTGTGCCCACAAAAGCAAGGTACACTCAAAGCACAACGAAAGTGGCCAACACAGTTGGCGGTCGTCGAAAATCTGATCAGCGGCGAAACGCGTCGGCTTTTATACCTGAGTCATCGAAGGTTCTAGATTAATCCCTGATGCCCGCGTGTCTTCCAGAAAGTTCTGGACAATTCGCGTCAGTCATGCAATCAGATAACATAAGCGTCGGTGAAAACAGGCAATGGAAAGAAGCATCGATAACGTTCTAGAAACTTCCGATACAGGCGCGTCCTGCGCCGAGCGATAACGTTTAACATTTGTTAGCCGGTGGAAAGCGGCCACCGGTGAAAGATAAACATCTATACGTGTCAATATAGTATCATAAGAAGCCAACAAACATAGACACCAAGGACAACATAGGGGAAATTACGTGTACTTACTAATTGTAATAAAGAAACGATAAATTAATGGAAATGAAAGTGGATGAAAAAACAACTTGCCGCAGGTGGGGAACGATCCCACGTCTTGGCTTTACGCGTGCGATGCTCTTACCAATGAGCTACCGCGGCGCCGTTTTCCCAGCCACTTTCTGGGGTATTTATGTTTTACTACTACAACTAACCCTGGGAGTGTTAGCCAGCGCTGCCACTCACAAACCTTGGCGGCGGATGTGGAACATCCTTTCTGCCGCAGGTGACACGAGTACGTGATCTTTTTGGGTGAAGGCAACTGGTCAATAAACCCACATATGTTACCTGAAGGCATCAATGGAGCCGGATTCGACACCATCGTTATGCAATGAACGAGAAGAAAGGGAACCGAGGGGCCCGATTTTAGTTATTTATTTATTTATTTATTTATTTATTTATTTATTTATTTATTTATTTATTTATTTATTAAAAATACCCCTAAAGGCCCTCACGCAGGAGGGTATTACATAGGGGCTGTTAAATACAACAAAAAATGTTATACAGTGGGATAAGTCAAACGTGGAAAGAACAACGCATGAGCGAACACAAATATCACAAAATAATATTAGTTCCAAATAACACAAAGATAGACATGGAAGAAGCAACAACAAAGAGAGAACAGTGTGTCCGAAGTTATACAATAAAAATAGCGATAGTTTTATTAGCCGTGGCCTCGTGGAAGAGCGCCCGCCTCGGTTGCGGGAGGTTGTGGGTTCGATTCCCACCGCCGCCGGGCACCCACTGGTTCAAATGCGTGGCGTTCGGCTTCCTTCAGGGGTGATACGCTTCGGAAAGGAGCCTGCGCCTTGAATTCCCGTCGAAAACTCTCGTGAGGACAAAAAACAAGTGATGTCTGCAACATCACTCATATTACATCATATAGCATCATACGACATCATATTAACATAGCTAATATCATAAGAAGCCAACAAACATAGACACCAAGGACAACACAGGGGAAATTACGTGTACTTAAATTGAAATTTCAATTTTTCAATTTCAATATTTCAATTGAAATATTGGCTGGTGACCAAGAAAATGACTTGACTCTCTGCAACATCTGCACACTCGGAATGCTTCCAACCATCTGGTTGGAAACTACCGCCGACACAGACAGTCAAATGGTTCAATTACTTGCGGCTGCTTGCAAACGCATCTCCCAGATCACGCGCCGCGCGACAGAGAACGGCTGCCAGAGCTTAGCAGCGTAGCAACAAAACCCTCTCGCCGTGATGTTACGTATAAAGTCCAGGTGCGATAAGATCCTATCGCGCTCTGCGCGCCGTATGCTGTTGCACGGCCGGGCTGCAACACTCCATTTCCTAGTAGGTACAGCGTTTGACCGCTGGCGCCACGTTGCGCCGCTCGCGCGTACCGCGTTTCTAGGTGGTTCCGTTCACCGAGGGCGCTCGAACGCAATCATATGGTTTGCACGAATGCAACCCTTGGAAGCGTGGCTGTACGGTCGAGTGGTTACGGCGCTCGCTTCGGGAACGAAGCGAGCGCGAAACCCGCTCTGGCTACATTTTTTAACACGAAAGTGTTTTATTCCGGGGTCCACCAAGACTTCACTGACGTATTTCCGTCACGGAAATACGTCATAGAACATAATACAAAGAAAGAAACCAGAAGAAAAAGTTCCACAAACATGCAAAATTTGGGAATCGAACCCACGACCTCTCGGTCCGCGACGATAGATCGCCGAGCGTTTAACCCATTGCGCCACAAACGCATTCGCAGAGAGCTACACAGACGCGCCTTATATATCTAACACTCCTCCGTGTACCCGCGCTCTTGCTCGGGGCGGTGCCGCCGCCTACGAGCAGAAAAGAGAAGTACTGCATTATGACACTAAAGCCCGGGATACATGGAGCGAACTTTCTCGACGAACTTCACGCGTCAAGTAACGACGCGGCGACACGACGCAGGATGTTTGCTGTGTTGCAATACATGCGGCGAACGCCGCCGCGCGTTGGCCGCCGTGTTGGCGGCGGTCCCGGCCGCCCGCTTCGAACTGAATTTGGCGTTGTCCTTGTAGAATTGACTTAGTTGGAAGCAAATGACTGCGTAAACGGCTTTCGCTTAGTCTCAGGCCGCTTCGACGACAGAGTATTATGGATAACCTTGAGTAGTTTTCGAGATCGCTTCTCGTTTCGAACGCGTCTAAGCCTAGCGAAAGAAATATCCGATGCCAACGTCATCTATCGGGGAAGTCGGGAGATAGGCATGACGACAGCATGTGGCCTCTGAGATCAGAAGATTTCTGTTGAAGGTTGTTGTAGAGAGCTTGCACTGCTTGTCTGTTTCCTCGCAGATCAGCGGATATGGGATGTACAAATACAACGCGATTCCTGAGAGATCATACTAGGAACTACTCAATCGGTGCAGAGACATGCAGACACGGCAACACCAACGCGATTGCAGACGACGCGAAAAGGCGCGCGCGCGCGAAACACCAGCATGCATTGCGACCGGAACTAGTGCCTCCTGATTGGCTGTCGTCCACCGCTGCGCGCTAGACGCTTCCGGCGGCGGCGTTCGCCCGACGAAAATGTTTGGACAGGCAGATCGGCTGCGGACGGCAAATTTCTTGACGCCGGCCGTCGGACGTTCGCCGCCCGACGAAGTTCTTCGCTCGGACGCCGGTTATTCGCTCCATGTATTCCGGCCTTAACGCGCACCGACAGTGAACGCTTCGGTGGTCTCAGCACTACGACGCCTCGATGCCAGCATTCGAAGGGACGCTGGCATCAAGAAGCACTACCAACGCCACCTAGGTGGCGTTCACCGTACTCAGCACAGCGGAGCGTGGCCTCCGCAATTAGCTCTGAAAATGTTTCTGAAGTTGATCGCGGAGGCTGCAATTACGACGCGCTGTACGCGCTGATTTGACTCGGTGACGATTCAGTTACGTGCTTTGTCTTGCGCGTTGTATTAGTGTGTCAGTTACGTGCTTCGTCTTTCGCGTTGTGCTAGCGTGTGCAGCGTAGTGCAGCTTCCATATGCACGACGGTTGCTCATGGTCATCGACGTTGGTAGTCGTGATGGAGGAGACGTGCCACCAGGCGTCAGCGTGGGTGCATCAACGCCTAAGGGCGCTTTAGCCACAAAACACCAATAGACATTATATATCAATGTGCAATAAACATTACACTACTTCTGTGAAGACACGTTTCACTTTCGTGTTCTATACCGATTCCTATATAAGAGGGATCAACCACATTTTTTCTTTTTTTTTCTTAATATCACGCTTTTCCCTTTTTTTCTCTCTCTCTCTTTGCCAGCGCGGTCGCTTGAACCCCGGCGCCACGGCGGCAGCCGTGGTGCCGGGCGCCGACGCGAAGCGGCGGTCGTTGGGGTGTTGCGGAGCGCAGCGTAGCAACACCCCAAATAAAAAAATACTGCTCCCTCCCTGATAGTGAGATTATATTTGGATCATCAAAACAGTGATGCCTTTATAATACCACCGATCCCAACAGCAGGCTAAGTCACCCCCAGCCCAGCGTTTTCTCCGTCAACGCCTCCTCCGTTCCAACGGCGGCGGCTCGAAACATGGTACGCGCGAGCGGCGCAGCGTGGCGCCAGCGGTCAAACGCTGTACAGCGGTGAGCACTGTTAGGGTGAACACGCGAGCGCGTGGCCGACGGCACTATCAGCGCCGCGTAACAGCCATCGTTGGAAACATTGCACATGCGCAGCATGTGCTTTGCGAAACACTCTTTCCACCGCGCGCATCACGTCATCGATACGCTTGTTCGTCGTCTGCTAGCCGCATTTTTTGTTCGGTGAGCTGATACCTTCTGCATTTCAAGGTCCATCTGGATTGAAGATTGGCGCGTGAAGGAAAAAAGTGAGTGTAAGAGGGATAATTATTAAACTTTTTATTCAAGAAAATTGCACTTTTGCAATTCAAGTTAAACAAGACCATGAGAACAAATATAAAAACATGAGCAAATCTAATAGCGAGTCATGTGACCACTTACAGCAACGACTGCAGCTATTCTGGACGGTAACGAGTCGTAAAGTGATCGAACATATTCCCGATCGGCTTTCAGCCTTTCCCACTCGTTGCTGACTTGCGCCCACAACTGGTCCGAAGTCGCGGAATAAAGGGGCTTCCTTGCCAAAGAAGCTTTCAGACGGCCCCACACGTTTTCTATCACATTCAGGTCCGCTCCTTTCGGAGGCCATTCCAGTAGCTGCATGTGCTGCTCCGCCTGGAACTCCTTGACAGCCCGCGCCGTGTGTATCGGTGACCGGTCCTGTTGGAACAGGTAATCACCGTCTGGGAATAAACTGCTCGCATATGGCAACAGCACATTGTTCAAAATGTTGCAGTATTGTTCCGACGATAAGTGTCCACGTATACGTTGCAGGGGCCCTAAACCATATCTTGAAACAGCACCCCACACGTTCACACTCGATCTCCCACTGGCAGAAACACCTTGCACGTTGTCCGGGTCGTTCCTGCGTGGCATTGTGACGTTAACTAAAACAATTGCTTTTCAAAGCAGGAAGTTTGCCTCACCGTGTGCCTGGTAGTCTCCAAACACGCAATCTTTGGTCTTGTCGCGTCGAAAACGTCGACTCATCCGAAAAGATGACGCGACCCCACTCTTCTGATGTCCATGCTTCGTGCAGCTCAGCGAACTGCCGTCGTGCGTCCTTGTTTGCCGCCGTTAGTAGTGGCTTCTGCGCTGCGACGCGACTGCGAAGGCCCGCAGTACGCAGGCGACGTCGAACAGTGGTGTCCGAAACGTCCAAATCCAAGTCCTCGCGTATTGCTGGGGCTGGCAAGAAAGGGTTACGAACAGCAGCTGCAACTATGAGGGCGTCTTCATCGTCTGTGGTAGCTTTAGGGCGGGGCGCGCGGGGTGCATCCTGAATGCGACCTTCACACTTGTAGGCTTGAATTATCCTGTTCACAGTCTTCAGGGGCCCATTAACTAAAGCGCCAATATACCGCTGGGAATAACCTTTCAGGGAAAGATCGACAATTGAGCGCCGTTCATCATCGGGAACCCTAGCCATAATACGATCTGGCGACAGAATGAACGGCTGCGAAAGATGTTTGGTTGTTTTATATACGGCGTTGCATGCACAACAACTTTGAAGGGAACGAATAGACACGCCCCCATAGATATACAAGTTTTTTTGTCTTGTTCTGTTCAAGCACAGATGTTTAAAGAAATCTTAAAATGCAGGATGCATGGGCTTAGAAAACAAAAATGCGGCTAGCAGACGACGAACAAGTGCATTCATGACGTCATGCGCACGGTGGAACAATTATTTCGCGGAAGGCGTGATGCGCATGCGCAATGTTTCCAGTGATGACCGTAACGGGGCGCTGACGGTGCCGTCGGCCACGCGCTCGCGTGTTCACCCTAACAGTGCTCACCGCTGTACCTACTAGCAAATGGAAATACGCGGCCGGGCTCGACTGGCGCGCGCGCTCGCTTCTTACGGCCTTCGCATCGGGGCTAGTTCATGCCTATCGCCGCTGCTTGGAGGGGGGCGCTGCGACCCCACCCTGGAAAAATGGCTGGAAATTCAAACGCAACTGAATGATGAAGCGATTAGTGTGTACGCCTTGACCGAAACGCATCTACGAGATTTGGAGCAGCCGCCTGTTATTGACAACTTTGTATGGGAAGGGTGCAACAGAATGACCGGGTCAAGGAAAGGCGGAGGCGTAGGCGTACTAATTAGGCGAGGTCTGAAGTGGCGAAGGGTAAACGAGACATGTAAAGAGCATTTATGGATTAGTGGTACATGGCAAGGTAAAAAGACGTGGCTGGGAGTAGCTTACCTGTGGACAGGTAGTGATAGCAGGGAAAAAAATAAGGAATTGGTCGATTGCATTAGAAGCGATATTAATGAGTTCAGTAACTCGGGCCAGGTGATATTAGTGGGAGATATGAACGCGCACATGGACGATTTAGACGGATATACTGATTACAACGGCTCTCTAGTGCTGGATTTGTGTGATGAACAGAACCTTATAGTAGTTAACAGGGAGAATAAGTGTCATGGACAGGTAACGTGGCAATGCGGAAACAGGCAGTCATGTATCGACTACGCCTTAGTCTCAGAAATGGTCTACGAACAACTGGACCAAATGATAATAGACGAAAATGGAAAAAATAGCCTGGGAAGCGATCATAGACGTTTAGCATTAAAGTTTGGGAGAGATACCAGCGCAGAACATGAACCAATAGCCTCAGAGTTTTTAAAAATGAATGACGAGCAAATAACAAAGATCGCAAACAACATAGAGAAGAAAATTGAGGCTTTTCCTACAGCAGTCTGGGAATATAAGGAACTGGTGGAGGTTATGCAGCATGAAATAAGGCGGACACAATTGTTGGATTGGAAAGAGGAAACCACGTAAGTGGTGGAACAAGGAAATTAAACAAGCTATAGAGAGCGTAAAGAGGCATCTAGGGTTCATCGAGAAGCCAAAAAGTTGGGATTACAAGAAGAAGAGGTGCTCCTTAGATGGAATACGTACCGAGAAAAGAAAAGGGTTGCGAGTGAGCTCGTGCAAGAGAAAATTAAATGCGCAAGTGAACGTTGGGTGCATAACATTCACAAAAGAGACAAAGGCGCCCCAAAAAGATTCTGGAACCATATAAAAGCACTCGGAGCTCCAACTAGAAACTCGCAAACGGCTATAAGGGATGAAGACGGTAACATCTATGAAGGCGATGATGCGCTGCGGTACATCACAGACGTTATCAGGCATAACTTCGGTACGAGAAAAAGCGTAGTTCAGACAACAGATCCAGCAACCACAGAGAGGCCTGAGAGATCAAAATTCAGCATAGAAAGCTTTTATTGGAAAAAGGCAGCAGAAAATGTCCCTAACAACACGGCAGCAGGACCCGATGAAATCCCAATACAGCTAATCAAAAACCTCGGTCCAAAAAGCAAGGCACTGCTGACTAATGCCATAGAGCAAGTGATTAGAACAAAGAATATTCCCGTTGGATGGCGTGAAAGCAAGATGAATCTTATCTACAAAGGCAAAGGAGATAAGGATAAGACGAGCTCGTACAGGCCAGTTACAGTAACGTCGGTGATATATAGAATGGCAATGCAAGCCATAAAATTAGAACTGTCGAAGTGGGTGGAGGAAAACGGTGTATTGGGGGAACTACAGAATGGGTTCAGGCCAGGCAGACGCTTAGAAGACAATATGTTTGTACTAACTCAGTGCATAGAGATTTCAGTAGCTCAGAAAAGACCTTTATGGATAGCATTTCTAGATATTAAAGGAGCTTATGACAACGTAGACAGGGAATTGTTGTGGGATATTCTTCAATACGAAGGCATAGATGACGATTTCGTGGAGCTGCTGAGGGAGATATATCGAGACAACCAAGTACAAGTGGCATGGGAAGGCCGAAAAGGAAATGAAATGGTGGGAATTCACCAAGGATTGAAGCAAGGATGCCCTCTGTCACCATTGTTGTTCACGCTTTACGTCAAGGGCATAGAAAGACGACTGGAAAACAGCGAATTAGGTTTTGATTTATCCTACATGCGTAATGGACAAATGGTGCAACAGAAGATCCCTGGACTGATGTACGCAGACGACATTGTGCTACTAGCGGACAATAAAAAAGATTTACAGATACTTGCGAATATCTGTGGGAACGCAGCGACAAATCTAGGCCTTAAGTTTAGCACAGAGAAATCAGGGATTATGATCTTTAATGAGCACACGAGTAACTTCGTGGTGTCAATTCAACAGCAAGTAATACCCATAGTGAAGCAATATAAGTACCTCGGCGTACACATAAACGAAGGAAAGAATTACTCAATCAACCACCAAGATAATCTGAAAATAAAGGGGAAGCGGAATGCAGCATTAATGAAACACAGAGCACTGTGGGGCCACAATAAGTATGAGGTGGTGCGTGGAATCTGGAAAGGAGTTATGGTGCCAGCGCTAACATTCGCAAATGCCATTATATGCTTAAAATCGGATATATTGGCGGGTTTGGAAGTTAACCAAAGATCAGTAGGCCGGTTGGCTTTGGGAGCACACGGTAATACGACAAATGAGGCAGTGCATGGAGACATGGGTTGGGCCTCTTTTGAAGTCAGAGAAGCACAAAGCAAAATTAGTTTTGAAGAAAGGCTCAGGAACATGGATGAAAATAAATGGGCAGCTAAAGTGCACAAGTATCTCTACATGAAAAGCGTGGACACAGAATGGAGGAAGAGGTCAAGGAAGTTGGCAACCAAGTACAGGATAATCGAAACTGTAAATAGACAACCAGGGGTCATCAGAAAGAAAGTGAGAGAAATAGAGACCGTGAATTGGATGCAAAGAATGGAAACGAAAAGGACAATGGAGATTTACAAGAATGAGAAGAAAGAAATTAGAAGGGAAAATCTGTACGATAACACAAAGGGCAGTGCCTTGCTATTTGAGGCTCGAGCCGGTTGCCTAAGGACGAAAACATATCGGAACGAATATTCGGAATTAGATGAGACATGTGTATGCTGCAGTAAAGATCCAGAGACCACTCAGCACATCCTAATGGAATGCGACGGGATCCACCCAGCGAGAACCGTAGGTAACGTGCAACTCCCAGAAGCGCTTGGGTTTAAAGTGGAAGGAAACATAAACAGATCAGCCGTAGAGATCAGCAAGAGACGATTAGAGTACTGGTGGAAAAAAAGTAGGGAAAAGATGGATGCGACCTGATCTCTTAAAATCATAGGCAGCGGTACAAGGTAAATTTTTGAAAAAGAAAAATAATGATAGGTATACAAAAATGCAAGATAAAGAACATGTATAGTATACCTGATTAAATCAAGCAGGCTAGGTGACTATTTGTCGCCGCCCCGTTTCAAAGGGGATGCCAATAAATCATCATCATCATCATCATCATCATCATCATGTTAGAAAGTAGCGACACGCTTTGATCTACGCCGCAACACCCTCGCCGGCGCGCTCCACCTCCTCTTTTTCTCCCCCTCTTACGCGGAGGCAGCGCATCCGCCACGCTGAATGGCTGCGGCGCTCGAGACTACCCCGTCAGGTGACCCTGACGTCACGAAAACCGCGCGAAACTTGCTTTCGCGCGCCTTTAGTTTCTCCCGCTCGCCATGAGCAGTCCAAGTGGTGGTCGCCCTGCCGCTCCGAACGTGTGTTTCCCAAGTTTTTCCATCCTTTCGTAGGAATCTGAGATTCGTTCTCCGTGAAAATGCCTTGCTGCTGCGCGTTTCAATGCAGCAGCAGGCCAGAGAAAGGGCAAGCCTTATTTTATATCCCCCGAGGTGAACGGAATGTCGTGCGTCGGAAGCAGTAGCTCCATAACATCGGGAGAAGGGATTTCGCACCTTCTAAGCACGCCGTTCTTTGCGAGGTGAATGTTGCAGCTTTCCTCATATTTGTGGATGAAGTTGCATGGAGATTTTAATGCTCTTCGCATAGCCGGACACTTCGTTCAGTTTAATACAGAGCACCGATAACTGTGCATATAGTTTTTTTAAGTGAGTCGGCTGAAATTTTCGTTGACTCTTCGAGCCGTGACAAAGCTTTTTGTGTTTTCGCCTGCGTTAGTTTTCAAATGTATGTAATTTGTGAGTTAATGCCTGTAACTCATATTTTGTAGTTGTGTGCGTGTGTGTGTGCGTGTTTGTGTATGTGTGTGCTTGTGTGCGTGTATGTGTGTGCATGTATGTGTGTGCGCGCGTGTGTGTGTGCGTGTGATCCTTGCGCCTGATACTTGTGAAGCGAAGGAACTATTTTACTCTTATTGCGTGCTTATTGTATCTTTGCAAAGTTTCAATACTGCGAGCATTTTTTTCTTGATGTACTTTATGTTGCGAAGGCATGAACCGCAATATATAGGTAGATAAGTGGTATTATGTATTATTCGCGCGTGCTCATTAAGTACAAGCCACGCGCTTCTGATAATCTCCCTCAATTCTGATAAACTTGACATCTTGAAGTCTGTAAGTTAATTATCAAGTGCCAGTCTTAGCAGTTTCCGTGTAAGCAATCAGCCTTTTTTTTTTTTTGAGAGACAGACTTTTAGGTTACTCCCTGAGGTGATGGAATGTAATTTCTCGTCGTTTCATAGTGACGGAATACAGGCGCGTGTGTAAAGTTCTATGTTGTCTGTTTCGCAAACACAGCACGTATTTCGCACAGTGGCATTGGTACAAAGGCTTTTGGCCCACTCATTTTGGAGAACTCACTTTAAGTAAACTTCACATTTCTTCTTGGTTACCTTCTCTGAGCCTTTTAAGAGCGAAGATAGTGAACCAAATTCTCGTTTATACTCTACGCTGCTTATATTGTATGCACCCAATACACATCCGCGTTACGGACAACCCAAGTGGCGACGTAGAGGTAAACAGCTCAGCCACTGATTGGTACTAATTTTTTCGGAGCGCTTCCGCTTGTATTTATCGAAGCGTCCTAAAAAAATGGCACGACGTTCTATCGGAAACGTACTTTCGTCATGACAGTTTCACAAGGGATAAATTCCCATACAACGCTTCAAAGGGCCGAATAAACAAGCGCGCGCATTGATTCTAATGCGGCTGCAGCGAGCCACTGGAGGGTTCAGCGCCGCGACGGCCCGGTGAGGGGGAGAAATCCGAGGAGAATTGAGGAGGAAAGCGCGCGCGTGGGGGAGAGTGTCGCTACTTTCTAACATCAAGGGGTTTTAACCCTGCTTAGGGTGCCTCGATGCCCAGCGCCGCCGTCCAGGGTGGAGACAACCCCGCTTGGCGCCGCCATATTGAGTCACACGAGCTGAGACTCAGCTATGCTTGCATTCATAAATAGTGTTACTCGCGGCGCACTTCCAAGTGCTTTGCCTTGATGAGGATTTTTTTATCGGTATCGCATCTGCACATCTTTATAACCAATAGCCGTTAACTCGTCGAAGGTCCAAGACGTAAATGTATGGCGCCGGGAACATGCCCCAAGTTGCCTAATTCAATTTACATTTAACATGCCGTGTGTATGTTTGAAATACGCACATTTTTCTTTGCGCTTCGATGCTTGGTATATAAGGTTTGCGACCCCCTGTGTGTGGAAGTTTTTCTTTTTCGCTGTTGTATTTTGGTTTACACGTCACGCCTCCTTTACCGTAGCCAGCCACTCGCGCACGGCGGTTAGTTTCCCTTGCGTTGCGCGTGCTCTTCGCGTTCGTTGCAATTATTTGACGATATCTACGCGCAATTTTGCAGTTTTTTTGCCCACAAAACTGTGTGCTGACAGGATTAAGCTGGTGCAAAAATAACTGCGATGTGAAAATAAGGTTTAGTTAGTGCTGTAGAGAAACATGTAACGTAACTTGTCTGTGTCAATCTTGCGAAGTACACACAAGAAACCAAACGATGCACAAAATACATTTACTTATAATGTCTAGTACAATCAATCATGAAAGAGATATGTACATGAAAAATTATATGTACTGCGTGGCGCCTGAAGGTTTTGTTGAAAGACGAGATAAAAAAAAATTCGCAAGGTAGGCTCGACACACAATTCGGGATAGTGAGATTTTTTTTATTCATTACATGGGGTGGGGGAGTTCAAGTGAGTACATCAACCTTATTACACACAATATAAATCAACAACAAGAATGCAAACAAGAAAACGCAACCGCGGGTAATATTAATCAAGATATCCAGCCAGAATACATCAGCTACCATCGAATACGTCGCATCAGCCCAACACATCGATGGCGAGTACAGAACATTTTATAAATAACCATTATAACACTGATAACTACATTGAAAAAATAAACAACACTTCATACATATCGCGCACAAAAACCGCGAATGAAACTAAGACAGTCAAATACAGATTAGCAATGTTTTTCACTTCGAAAATATAGTCCATGATGATGTAGGGCTGTTGACTTTAACAGACGGCGCCCATCCTGTCGATTTCCCTCGTACTGGTCCTCTTCAAAGTGTTTCTAAGTACAAGTAAAACAAAAAAAGTGATTATTGATATGAAAAGTGGCCTTGTAAATACAAAGAAACCATTACAGTGCTTAAAAATAAATTTTCGCAGAAGTAATGCTGTATTACCTCGCTTCACACGTTTCGAAGAAATGCACAGGCTACAACAGACACCATGCCAGAAAGCGCCGAAACATTTTGGTCCCATGATGCCCCTTAACTCTACTACACCTGGGCATACCGTGCACAGGCATTTAAAGACCGTCACAGTACCCACTACGATCGGGAATGAGCACGAACGACCATCGGCTTACGAGCACCACGCTACAAATATATTCGTCTAAAAAATCAGCTATATAACGTAACAACCTGAGATCCGCAAGATATCTGCTGAGAATAGAGAAAATCACAATGCTTCGCTTGCCACGTACACAACAGCCGCTCTCCCCAGAAGAAGCACTGCGTTCTTTAGTCCCAAATAACCAGTAGCGAAAAAAGAAACTGAGGGGGAAAAAAAAGAAACAAGAGACACACGATTGTGTGCTTCCCGTGAAAAAGTAAAATAGGTGGTTTACATGACGATTTGTGGCTAATGTAAGGCTATTTCGTGGCGAAGCATTTTCGTCAGTTCTTAAAATAAGGGTACTACTCGCATAGACTGCGCTGATCAAAACGGCAAAAGCCTATGCGACGCGCCTCGCAAACCATAGGCTACTCAGCATCGGTGCAGTGCTTAGTTCGTGAGCGAACGTAATTACGTGAGCCAGGATCAGAGAATACTTTCTTATTTATGAAAAACACGATACGATAGTCTTAACTTTCTTGACACTTACCTCGCAAATGTAGGAGCTATCCGTTGCCTTCCAGTGATACCGCTTTACTTGGGCTTCCCATCTCTTCCTTCGCTCTGGGTCCCGGGGAAAGCGTAAACAACGAAGCCCTTTACGCGTCGATCCTGTGCACTTGGGAACACAACAACCCGTCATGTCGACTCGATGCACTTGACAAGCTTGTCATTCATGCGGCTGAACACTGTCCAGCAAATAGAAGCGTCTCGAACTAAGTACCGGCACCAAGCACTCGCAACCGCTCGCTGTGACTCAAGATGGCGTCGCAGCAAGAAAGCGGCGGCGCGGGTGCGGTCAAAGGATGGCACCACCCTGAACGGCGGCGCTGGCATCGAGGCACCCTAACCCTGCTTAAAATCCCTATATAAGAAAAGTACCGCCATCTACTCTTTCCTCCGCAGCCTCCTCTACTAAAGCGCTTGCTTTTTTCTTTACTTTTTGCTTGCCAAAGTCAAGTCGACGGTGGCGCACCTAGAAAGTCTACGTTGAAGCTTTCAGGCCGGGCGCGCGCCGCCGCCGCCGCCGGCGACTGCGGCTGCGCAGAGGACTTTCAACGTGGCTCTGAGGCGGAAAAAAAACTAAATATAAAGAAGTGAAAAGCACGCGCTATCATCGTCCCATCGGAGATACAGGAGAGATAGAAGCGGCGTTTATCAAAAGATGGCGGTACTTTTCTTATATAGGGATTTTAACCCTGCTCAGCTGTTCCCAGCCGATCTGTGCAGCGCGCGCAACGCTGGAAGATTGGGTCGGGCGCGCTTCTTACCTCACCGTGCATTCAAGAACAAGTCGCCTAATTGTTGAGGATGCGTAAACGGTTCATCTAGGCTTCTTATAAATGCATGCAGTGTAACCGTATTAATACATCGCGCTTCTTTAAGTTCACTGGGAAAAATGGAGATGCATGCGCCGGGAGAACGGCTCTCCACCATCAAACGCATATGGATTTTGAGGAATGAAAATAAATATTTATTGCTCGTTTACACTTAAAATGGTTGCCATACTTTCAGGCGAAAAGTCTTGCGGACACAGTAGCTCACAAATGTGTCTCATTCACAATTACAATCTAAAGTGTTCCCTTGGCGGCTTGTGTACATAGGCCGAAGGCTTGTCGTTTTCGTCAGTGTTGCGTCCCGAATCGACCGGGCGCATTCTTTGATTGTTTCCCATCGAGGCAGGCCCTTTCATGAGCGTCGACGAGACGGCGACAGTGCCAGACACCGACGAGACGGGCAAACAAGCGCCCCAACTCGGCAGTGCCCATTCTTTGGGTGTTTCCCCCGATGCCACCCCTTTCATCAGCGTCGTCCAGACGCTCACTTAGAAGCGACCGACCACAACCGCCACCCTTCGTCAGACGCGGGGATTAGTGCAAAGGCCATTCTCCCGACCCTGGCAAGATGACCGTCGGAGGGCAAGAAACAGGTCACCGACTTTCGTGGAAGGAGTGTCAACCCCCTGTTTCCGGATTGCCTCGTCTTGCTTCGAAGGTGCAATATTAGAGGCGGAGTTCAGCGAACGACGCCTCTAATATTGCGGCCAATCAGAAAGGCCGTCTCTAAAGACGGCCTTTCTGATTGGCCGCATCAAGGTCATCTGATTCCCTAGTCGGGTCAACTAGGGAAGACCGATGTTTTATAAGGAGACACCTTGCGTGCAGTGGTGTGTCCTGACGAGTTCTGACATGTGCTCAGACATGTAGTGAGCTTAGACTTTCAAAGTGATCCCCCATGGAGTGGGCTTCGATATTTGGAGCCACTGTAAATATGTAAAATAAACCCTTTTTTATATCGCTCTTACTCCCGGACGTACTCATCCCTTTGGCTGAAGGATCACGGGCCTAAACGCTACCCGAGCCGCAACAACGGATGGCAGCGCTGAGATGAAACGCCAACCCGTTCCTAACATCAGTCAGTTCGTGTGAGTAATTTACAAGGAGTATTCTCAGAAACTTCTCGGCCATTATATTTGCGGATCGTCTCGCATGGCTGTCGTCAACGCCTTCAGGGCAGCTCAAGATGGGAGCGCGTTCTAAATAGGGCTGAACTGCTCTTTCGAGTACTTCTAGTACATTCCTGCGTGGCAGGTGTTCGGAGGCTTTATCAAAAAAAAAAAAACACTATCTTGTCCAAAAGGGCTAGAAACTCAGGCTTTGCATAATGTAGTTCGCTCCTGTCTTGGCCTTGTGGTAGCTTATACAGCGGGTTATCTTTGTTATTTGTTGTCAACAACGCAGTACAAGAGTCACATCCAAGATCTGTAATCAGCTTGGCGATGTAGCCACCAAGGTATGCCAGACCAGAGTAGGTGACAGATGGAGATGGAGAAGCCGTGTACTCTAGCAAAGACCTCAGGTGTTCATCAAATGTCTCTGATAGCCTGGCGGCCTCGTCCTCAACTTCAACATCTGATATTTTGATTTCTTTTAGCTTTGCGAACTTTAAATTAACAATATGGTCCAGAGCAGAGGTGACGGCTCTAGCATCCAACAAGTCATTCCCACCGCACATTGATCTCTCCTTACCAAAAATCGCTTCGATGGGGTCGCTGTTCAATTTTTTTGTTAGGACATAACTAACACCTTGCTCCAGAAGGAACTGCGTTGTCTCCACAGTTGACATTGTTGTGAAAAGCAAGGATTGGTACGTCTCGTTAGTGAAACCATCATTCACTGATCCTATGGAATTCACCTGTATTTTCGCCACGTAAGAAGTGAAATCATTCTGCAGCCACAGTAGCCGACTGTCATCGCTCCTAGAAATGGGAGCTTTGTGGCCGCTTCCATTGAAAGAAGTGTCATGAATGTCAAAGCATTTCTTCATGGCCTTCATGAAGCAAACGGTAGAACCTGCGTCCTTAAAATCGCGGGCGCCACCAGTGGAGTTTTGTTGAAGGTGCTCCACGGCTGCAGAAATCTGAGGAGAGAAAATTTGAACCGCTCGCTGCACATTCATTTTTTCCAAGATGGAAGGGTAGACATATTTCCTCGTCAAATTTGGTGCCAGCTTCACAGTCGAGCGCTTTTGATGCTCGTATAATTTCTGCACGAACACACCACTAATGACACCTGTGCCATCATTAAGTTGACGTTCCAGGAACTGGTTTCGAACATTCTTGAGTACGTGGCACGGGTCGAAGCTTAGAAAGATAACGCTGTTTGTGTCGTGTGGGTGACCTACAACCGTCTTCCGGCTTCCGTTTCCCATGAGCTTAAACATCGTTACGTTTGCCGAATAATTGTCAGTGACAATACGAACTATGACGAAGCCACATGATTCCACAGCAGCGATCACCTCCTTCGTCCATGCAAAGAGGTCTCTACCACTTAGCTGCTTCGTGAAGTAGTAGGAGCACGGAATTTTGCACCGACTCGTCGTACCATGCAGAACAAAGCAGAGGACTCTGTTGGCAAGGACTTCTTTCCGTGGGTTCGCCATGCTGCTGTCTGGCTTGTCCTTGAGACCAAAGACTGCATCAGCCTTCCTATCATAGATGCACTTTGGTTTTATGCTGGCCTCATCTATTATTAATGAGGCCATATGCTGTTTGCTGCTCAGCAGCGAGGCCTCGTGAACCAGGCGCTCTTTCATGGCATTGCTCATTCCCTATGTTGTTGGGCTTGAACCCATGTACCTTTGAAGGGTACACTTTGCTGGTAATGTTAAAAGACCCGAAGAGCGAGCATGATCGTAGCCTCTTGGAGAGAGAAAACTCCATATCACGCACTCTCTAACAACCTCTTCAGGGTAAGCTGCACGCTTCTTTCCGTAAAATTCTATTTGATGCAGAAGAAACACGGCCTTCTTATCTCCTTTCTGTGCGTCCGCTGCGATTTTCTTTACACATGCGTGTTGTTTGCTTTCGCGATAAAATGCGGTCACCTTTTCCTCTGCAGTAAGCAACTGCTGCACCTTCTGACATTTTGAACGGTGGTACGATACTTGGGAGCGCAATCTTCCTATCATAGACAGGTATCGACCGGCGCGATGAGCGTCACCGTTCATTGTTCGCGTGCAAACACTTACTGATGCTTGCTCGCTAAAAACATCTTGTGAACCCGCAACATCAAGCTCCGATTCGTTCAGTGGCGTAGCCAAGGGGGGGGGGGGGGGGTTTGGGGGGTTCAAACCCCCCCCCGAAATTTTTTGCACCCCCCCCCCCCCTAACCCACCCTTTGCTCTCGTCGCATCGCGCTGACATATTTCAAGAAACCGGTGCTACTTTCACACTTTCATTCCTGGGCGCTTCCGTTCGGGTTGGTAATTTACAGCGAATCATGTCTGCATATGGAAAAAAACTGTCACCGTGTTTGTCAAGGCCTTGACACTCTGTGAGGTTTTGGGCGCGAATGTGGCGGCCGCATTCTGAAACAACAAATGAAGCAACAAATGTGGCAGCCGCATTTTAGATGAAGGCGAAAATTACTGAGGCCCGTTTACTTAGATTTAGGTACACGTTAAAGTCCCCAGGTGGTCTAAATTTCCGGTATACATTTCCGCCGCTTCCCTTCAGGTGCCGGTTAGGCCGCGTTCGCGTAGGAACTTGGTCTCGAAGCTGGCGGAAGCGGCAAAATCTTTCAAAAGTCCGCCCGCCTAGGCCGCAAAACAGGCAGAAAAACAGGCGGCGAGCAAAATTGGTCTCGGACCGATTTTTTCGCCATGGCGAAGCGGAAACGTGGCGGAAAGTCGTTCTGCTCGACCGGAAGCTACACTAGCATGTAAACTTCCGGTCGTAACATTGAACATGGCACCAAAAGTGTAGGCGTATGGGTGTTCTGTGTGTAGGCTGCAATACTGATCGACGCGATCAAGAACCACCCCTTGCTCTACGACAAGAGAAGTACTAAAACGTACTGTCAGCAATACTCGCGATAGTATTCAACGTCGCGCGACCGGAGGCGCGGCAACGAAGCCAACGGAGTCGCGTGACCCAACTTCTCGCGCTTTTGCAAAGCCAGGCGAACCCACCACCGCCGTTTTCGAGGTTTTCTTGTCTTCCGTTTATTCATTGTCCATTTCTAGAAAACAAGTAGGTAGAAGTATAAAAGCCATTTCTTCTTCCACTTCCATGACAGATAATAGTTAGGCAGATTCCTCGTTGGCGCTCCATAATTCTCCACGCACGTGCACGGTATGTTGCAGAAGTCGCGGGGTGCTTTTCTCGTCGCGACGATAGATTGGGAGCGTAGGTATCACGTAGGACGCGCAGGCTTCGGCGAGCCTCAACACAAAGGGCCAGCCCGGGTTTTAGCTTTGGTGTTCCCGTTGCCACTTTCGTGTCCTGGAGGCGCCGAAAATAATACGAAATGATGAAATGTTATTACAACTTGTAAACAAAAGCTATTAAAGAAATATAATCACGCCTAGGCAGCAACCTGTGACACAGCGCTACCGCGCCCGTGTGAGGAGAATTACAGAACGCCAACGAGGAATTTACCGAAGGTCGCAGATGACACGCGAAATTGCGCAAGATGATCACTTTTGATGACGGGTGGGTCAGTGAATGAACATACCGCTCGAAATAATGCGATAATGAGCGCCACCACGCCGACAAACGTATGCAGACTAGATGGATGTGGACGAAAGCGGCAGCGGCGGCCGCGGTGGTAGCAAACCAAATGTGAACTTGGACATGCGCGGAAAAGATTTTCCGGCCGCTTTGGCCTCTCCACCCGCTTGCCGCTTCCCAAGTGTGAACGTAGCCATAGTCTGCAGCGCAAAACGTCTCTCGTTTGAGATTGCGCCCCTACGGAAGGCTGGTAGTTACTGTTGTGTTGCTGAATCCCAAACCAGCAATTACGAAAGGCTGGTAGTTGCTGTTGTGTTGTGGAATCCCAAACCAGCAATGTACACACCAAAGGGTTGATGCCAGCAGTGAAATTCCACCGACTCGCAACAGAATGCACGAAACAGACAGCCGACAAGCATGGATTACATGTGCGCAGTACAGCGTAAGTAAACTCTTGTTGCAGGCGCTGACAGTTCTCGTCGGAGTTCACACGTCCTGAGAAATTGATTATGTGCACTATGCACTGAACAAGACCGGAGTTCATTCCTGCATCACTAGTACACCAATCAGTCGAGATTCTGTGAGGTACAAGGCCGCTTCCTGTTTGCACCGGCCTAAGTGAAGCAGAAATGACTCGCACGCACTACTTAAAATGCGTACACATGCCATAACTATGCAGTGCGGTGAAATATTCTGTACAATTCTGAATCTGTTGACGTAAAGGCAAATGACGGCTGCACGCTCGCACACAGCGGAAGACACAGCGGCCCATGCACTTGCCGCAGGAAATGCAAGGCGCCGAAAGCTTCGTAAAAAAAAAAAAAAAAGCATTACTCGTTTTTGCGCGTATTTCAGTTTTCTAGCGCAAAGACGCAGCGAACAAGCTATTGCTATGGGAGTAGGTATATAGCCTGCATGGTCACACGTGCATTTTCACGTGTATAGCCGTCCTTGACTTGTGAAACGCACTTCGCCCCGACGAGGACGACGCCATCTACGCTTAACGGAGATTAACAATTAATGATGTCTTCTCCGATCGGGCGGGTCGTCTCAATGATGCGTTTTCGAAGACTGGTCCATTCAGTGGCGCGATGAGAGACGGTTGCTCCAAACGCCCACTGTACCTGTCGTACTTACTGTATTTTACTGAGCTTACATTACTTTTTACTTAATTTCTTTACAAGCACACACTAGAGCACTGCACGGGCCGATTTTTTCAGCCCGGGCCCGGCCCGGGCCCGTTATTACGTTGGGTCGCCCGCCCGAGCCCGATCAAAACTTTTATGGCGAGAATAATCTACGTTACCCGCCCGGCCCGGCCCGCCACCCCTTTACCTTAGGCCCGAGCCCGGCCCGAGCCCGGCCCGATCCCGGCCCGAGCCCGACTCTAAACCGGCCCGAACCCGGCCCGAGACCAAAAAATAATGTTTTTCAGAGTTGAGTCGCCCGAGAACAACTCACTGCACGTTACATGCACACCACCAGAAAGCCCGAGCCCGGCCCGGGCTCGGGTCAAAAAGCACACGCCGTGCCCGAGCCCCGCCCGAGCCCGTGAAAAAACAGTTCTACCCGGCCCGGCCCGGCCCACGGGCCCGGGCTTTCGGGTAAGCACGAGCCCGTGAAGTGCTCTAGCACACACACACGCGAGGGGGGAGGGGGGGGGGGGGGGTCCCATGTCTTTGATATACATACATAGAGGGTGCTTAAACTACCGATATTTATTATCGATCACGTCACGTAGTGGAAAGCAGACGCTTGCCCCCCCCCCCCCCCCCCCGGTCGGGCCGATGAACCCCCCCCCCCCCCCCCCCGAAAAAAATTTCTGGCTACGCCCCTGGATTCGTTCGTCTCCGCTTTCCGCTTCCTTGATGTTGGAGGTGGCGGCGAAGCTCGAGAAGCAGGATCCTTGCGAGGCTTCTTTGCACTTGGTATCAAGTAGGAAGGAAAGTCCTCGAAGACAGTAGGCACGACATCAGGAAGAAGTTTTCTGATGCGGCACGCAGGTACGTAGTCTTCATCGCGGAAGTGTCTGCTGCATACGACGGTTGATGCAGACTTGTCATTAATAACTAGGTTGTCTCTCGAAATATTCCTTTTGCCATTTGGAGCACAGTTCAGCATTGCTTGGGAACTGGTGAAAAGAAACACCGGGTGTTTTCCCGGAACGGGACTTGCAATATGGAACACAGCAACACACCATCACACAGCAGTTAAATACAGATGTGCAATGAACGGCGCCAAGTCTTGGCTGTGGCCGCACGTGCTTAAAGGCTGCACGACCGTCCTCAGGAGCCCACAAATCACTACACGCTGACAACGCTGACAAATTAAGTCCGCGGGAAAACGATCGTGCAAGCGCGAAGGCAAGCGCATGCACGCGGAGCAGGGAGGAAGATGATGATGATGATGATTTTTTTTTTTCAGGGTCGCAGCGTCCCTACCACCGACGGCTGGCGGAACGTGCTGAGAAACTCTCCCATTGTTTCCCCGACGGGTGAGAAAGCCGTAAGAATTAAGCGAGCGCGCGCGCCAGTCGAGCCCGGCCGTGGCTGTTGGTACCAGGGAAAGTGTACGATGGTGAGCCGAAGATGGTGTGTTTATGCGCACTGTCTTCCCGCGCGAGCATGGGGGGCAACGTGATCGAGGCGTTGGCTGGAGGGGGTTAAGGGTAAAACCCCTATATATAAAAAGTAGCGCCAACCACTTCCCCCCTCCTCCGTTCCACTGTCGCGCTCGGCGCGGCTAAAGTCCCTAGATTTTCCGCGCAAAAAAATATCTAGGGACTTTAGGCGCGGCCAGCGCCATCGAGGCGCGATATCGACAGTAGCGCCGCCTACGTCGGGCTTGCAGCTAACGCGCTACCAGAGGAAATCCGCGGAAAACTTCGATCGCGCCCTGCGGAGACGTTTTCGAGGCGCGATTTTGCTTCGTCAGTCAGTAACTGGCCTTAATAATGCCGTTTTGGAAGTAGCAACGCGACAATGCGAGACGGCGCAAATACCAAGTGTGAAGCAAGCTTGCGCTTGCGCTCGCCTGATGCTAAAAAAAAAAAAAAAAAGCCTCTTGCCCTCGCCTTGTCGGTTGCGGCTACTTAAGGCGCAGCAGCATGCCATCACAACGAAGTTCGTGTCCCTAACACGTTTGATCCGTTTGTGTGTACAGCACTTTCGTCGCACAGGCCCGACAATGGCGGTCGTAGCGCGCTGGAAACAATATATATCTATATATATATATATATATATATATATATATATATATATATATGTGTGTGTGTGTGTGTGTGTGTGTGTGTGTGTGTGTGTGTGTGTGTGTGTGTGTGTGTGTGTGTGTGTGTGCAAAAGCGCAACGTGTGCTTCCCCGTGACACGGATTGGCCAATGGGGGAGCGGAGGAGGCTGGGGCGACAGGAGGCAGCGAGGAGATGCCGGGGTTTTATAGTTAAGGGGGTGGCCGGCCGTGGCTGCTGCGCATCGCATGCCTAGGTAACTCGTAGTATGCGTGTCAGCGCGGCTGTACGGTGGCTAGCGGCTGAGTCATGATGATGATTTATTGGCATCCCCTTAATTTGAAACGGTGCGGCGACAAATAGTCACCAAGCCTGCTTGATTTAATCAGGTATACTATGCATGTTCTTTATCTAGCATTTTTGTATACCTCATTATTAATCTTTTTCTCTTTTTTTCAAAAATTTACCTTGCACTTACCTATGATTTTAAGAGATCAGGTCTTATCAACCTTTTCCCTGCTTTTTTTCCACCAGTAATCTAATAGTCTCTTGCTTATCTCTACGGTTGATCTCTTGATGTTTCCATCCACTTTAAACCCAATCGCTTCTGGAAGTTGTAGGGTACCTACGGTTCTCGCTGGGTGAATCCCTTCGCATTCCATTAGGATGTGCTGAGTGGTCTCTGGATCTTTACTGCAACATACACATGCCTCATCTAGTTCCGAATATTTGCTCTGGTATGTTTTGGTCCTTAGGCAACCTGCACATGCGACCAGCGCGCCCTCTCTTGGAGGCATCTTGCCGTATCTGGGCAAGCCGAGATGGCCTTGGCTTAATGTGCGCTGTCTTCTAGCGCGTTTAGTGATGGAGGTCGCGTAATTTCGAGTTTTGGAGACGCGTTCAAGCGAGTGACAGACAAAGCGTTCACTCCCCTCTGCCTGCGCGCTTCACGACAACGTTGTCCCACTGCGGGCGACACTATCAGCTACGACGGCAGAGTGAACGCGAAAGCTTCGCAGGCTTCACTTCCTACCACCAATGCGAATATATCGTTGACATGGCATAAAACCGTATCATTAGTCCGGACTCTCAAATTCAACAAAATTCTTTTTAGAGCGCAGCTCTTGGGCGCCCGTTCCTGCGTTGAGCGTCGGCGTAACCGAGCGAACGAGCACAGGATTAAAGAGCGAATGTGGAGCGCAGCGCGGGATGACAGACGCCGAGAGCGAAGAGAGCGTGAGGAGGAAAGCGGAGAGGTGGGTGCAGCGAAGGCATGAGAAGGAAAGCGGTGTGCCGGCGGCTACCAGGCATGCGGCGAGCGCGGAAACAAAGCTGGCGTGCATGGCTTCGGAACCACTGTGCATGCGCTACTTCGTCTGCGCCGCCGCTGCTAGACAATGCGCTCCGCGCGAGCCACGCGTTCCCGTGTTCACGCTTTAGTTCTGAACAATGAGCGACGCAATCGGTGGAAATGCTTTGTCTGCAGCTGCTGCTAAACTATCTGCCCGAACAGAGGCTCAGCGCCGCCGTCGAGAGGACCCTGTCATTCAGAATCCAATTCTTTGCCATAATATAACGCGAATTTAAAACACCTAAACAGCTGCACTAAAATTATCATTAGGGAGTATCGTACGTAATCATCGGTGAATTTTTCCTCATTGAAATTAATTTTTTTTTCAATAGCTCGACGTTTTGAAAATTTTGATGGCCCTTTCTGTGAAAAAAAGTCTGTCAGCCGCTGTACTTATTGAATAAAAGGTCGAATTTCAATATAGCGAAATTTCGATGCAAGAAAATAAAATGCTGATTTTACCGACTTTGTTACATCGAGGTTTAACTCTATCTCCCACAGATGCCATATCATTTGACGGTGACCAATTTTAATGTTTAAAAGGTGCCAAACACACAACTCACACATCAACTGCCTAACCATGCTATCAGTGAGTCATGTTGAAAACCACAATTAACATTAGCCCCCACTCTGAATTTACAAATGTTTAGCACAATTGAGTCACGTGTATGGGTAATCCACAGATGAAAAGCAGCAGAATGAGGCATTTGCTTAGGTAGGTTCGGGTAGTAACTTAGCCATGAGGGAGCTATGTATAATGCATAGACACAGATGCAGTATAGGAAAGACTCGCTGCCCAGGCGGCGCTGCAAAAGCTCCGCTACACAGCGCCCCCAACGGTGAGTTCGTTGGTTTCGAGTAGGGGGAAAAGTGGTCGTATGCTGCTGAAAGCTTAGGAGCGCAATGAAGCCGCCGCTTTCGCGTTTACTGCGGTTTGGATTACTGCGAATTTCAGGCGTGCAAGAATTCTTCAGGCCAAGCACTCTTTGAAAAGGCAGGAAGCTCATCAACGTGGCGACTGCAATCTCCTGTACGTTTACGACGTACAGGAGATTGCAGGGACTACTTCGGCGCGCTGCCACTCGCAAGTTCAGCGAATGTATTGCAACATTGACATACAGGAAAGTTCTACGAGGCATGTTCGCGCGATTAGTGACAATAAATGGACGAAGAGATTGCTCTTAAGAAACCCGAAATTATCTGCAATAACTGACGAAACGGAATTATGATAGGCCCACCGACGACTGCTGGCCGCGGCCAGCGGCGGCCCGAATCTGCGCATTCGGGCCGTCGTGCGTCTATGCCATTTCTGCAGCACAGTCAATCGCGCGAGCACTTTTGCAGCATGCACGGCAGTTATTCGTAATTTTCAACATTTGTCTCCAGAAAATTCTTCAAATTGTGTATGTGCGTGGTAGCAGTTCGCAAATTCACATGCTGAGCCGTTGTTTTTCAATCTGCCCCGTGTTGGCTGCACGCTCCGAAACTACTTTGGGTTGGTATTCACTGGCCTTGACAGAGCCCTTTGTTCACCTTGCCTGGTTAACCTCATTAATTCGTTTGCGGCACTTGGCAGGTGAACGATGTAGGTGGCAGGCTTACCCTACATGTATAGGTTGTAAATACTCTACATATATTAGTGGCAGACAGCCTTTCTCTTGTGTACTCAACTTCACGCGTCAAACAGCACATATCCAGCACTCCCGTCGCTCCGCTTCGTACGGCTTTCTGGGGAACCGATAGAACTACACATCAGAATTACGACCCTCATGTTCATGACAACTTACCAAGCAACAATACCGGCGGCTATCATGCTTCGGGACCACGTGCTGCTCAGCATAGTCGCCAGGTCCCCCTGCTTTCGACGCGGTTTGTCGAAACCGAGAGCACTCACTTTCCATGTCCAACGATGCAAGCGGTGGCGCACAAGGTCGTGCGTACGTTTCAAGCACTTTTTGACTCTGAAAACTACTCACAGAATTCAACACAACGCACAAAACGAGCGAGACCTCTGTAAATCAAGGGACACCGTCCATCTTAAGTTACCCAGCCAACTTCGTTGCACGCCACCAGGCTGCGCCACAGTACTTTCAAAACTTCAGCGCATCAGCCCCATTCAAACATAGCATATCACACCTGAACTGGTAGCCTCATCGAATTGCAGCCCTTGCGATTCACAACTCCTAATTACAAAACTTAGGCGGTCACATATCGCCGCAGTCAATCCCATTTTAAGATATTTTGGAAAAGCAAGGAGGGCATCTGATCGATTTCATATTACACATACACTTGGTGAAAAAAAGAATGGCATGATCACAAATGTAGCAAAACTGACCATAAAAGAAAATTGCAAGTTTTGAGTTTATTATGAAAGTTTTTAAGGTGGCTGTACAGAGAGGGGCAGAGAACACCCGTGGTCACTTTCGAGGTGGTGATGTGGCGATCTCATCGATGAGATTGAGCAGTCCCTGGCGGCCTTTCTTGTTCAGATGGCTGATACAGTTCACAAGGCCGGTCAGCTG
This sequence comes from Dermacentor silvarum, assembly GCF_013339745.2. Taxonomy (NCBI): domain Eukaryota; kingdom Metazoa; phylum Arthropoda; class Arachnida; order Ixodida; family Ixodidae; genus Dermacentor; species Dermacentor silvarum. The sequence goes on from NC_051155.1 coordinate 30,559,133, forward strand.
CTTGGTCGAATAGTCCTGCAGAAGAATTTCCCCATGAGGGCATTCAGTGGGTACAGCCAGAAGTCCTGTATATGGCTTCTGGAGCCTTATATACAGTGTGTGAAGGTGTAGCTATCCTGCCCTTTTCTAAATAGCTTGTCACGTGAAAATGACACCTTTGCCAGAAGGTGACATCAAACTCCATCTGGGAAAGGACACTGCTTGCTCAAGAAGCAGAAACAAGCCCCACTTCCATCTGGGAATATTATTAAAGATGCCATGGCTTGGTCATCCAAGTGTTTTCAGTTTATCAATGTAACTTTTAATATAGGGGCATTATAGCTATCCACACAAAAAACCTGGTCTCTCAACGCACATTTTGCCCAAGATTTCAATTTCAAATTGCTGCCTCTAATCCACTCCCATCAAAACCAACCATCATTTTGGCATCGCTTGATGATGTCAAAAAGTGCGGGGCCACCCCTGTGTCGTCTGCTCCACAACATTTTGAAACAATGTGCACGTCGCGTCGAGCTTTCCTAGCTTGGCAAGCCCTGGCACCCAACGGTGCAGCGAGGGCGTCGCCACTATACTGCGCCCACAATTCTTTTATTCGCACGATAAACACAGCACAACATGAGAACTTTATTTCATCACCCGTCAATGCTGCCAGACAATTTTATACACAATCAACGCGCTCAAATTTGCCGAGCTTGCAGTAGGACATGTATAGTTCAACACGCATATATAGTCAACGACCAATTCTCCAGACCCCCGAATGTTTGGGCATGCCTGGTAATTCTGATGCCTTCACGGCACTGCCACGTACCCCCATAGAGTCAATGCAAAAACGTCTGAAATTTCGGATGCAAAAAACCTTCACTGTCGTATTTTCCGGACTTTTTGCCACAACCGCAGGTCCAAAACGGCATTAATCAAAGCCACCACAGCTGCCATTTTAATTATCTCGCCAAATCAAACTGGCACTCTCGCACACCCATCTGCTGGCAGCCGTGGCCACCACCGCGTCAACGCTAGGCTAGCTATTTAGATGTTCGCTAGCAAGCTTCTTGCTGCTCCGTGCTGTGTTTTTCATTAAAACAATTTGCCGCTGTTAGCAATGGCACTGACTCCGCCTTTGTAATCTTCACCAATAGCTTCGAAGCTCGGAAAGCACGAGGCGCTGCATAATGCCAGTTCCCGAACGTCCGCTTTGCCTCATTATAGCAGTGCTACACGGTGAAGCATACGCAAAGTATTGCAGTGAAGCATATCAAGAGTGGGAAGGCGCAATTGTCACGGGACACGGCACGTATTCCTTAATTATACACGCGTGCACCCGCCATCTCCTATCACAGTACGAGCACCGATACGCCTAATAAGTGTACTGGCAGGCCTTCATAGCTATTTCAAACATGCCTGTGACGATTTGAGCACTTGGGGGCAGTAAAAGGAATGCATTCATTCTATTGTGATAGCAGTTACATGGATGCTCCAAGCGCATTTCTGCCATTGCCATGATGTTCCGTATAAAGTCCAAACAAGATAACATCGTCGCCGCGAGCCGTACGCTGTATGTGTGAGAGAAAGCTTGCAAGGGTCAGCCGACGTTCGCGGCTCAATCTTGCGTGCGAGAGAGGAAGGCGGAGCGGAAGCGCGCCGTCTTCTTTCGCACGCGAGGCACGGAGGGGGGGTTGTTCTTTGGCGGCTGCTCCTTACGGCGCGGCTTGAAAGCGATCTGCGACGTGGGCAAAATGAGCGCCCACGCAGGCCTCATCTTCAAAGCGATCTGCGATGTGGACAAAGTATGACGACGGCTGGTAGCTTCGTATGCACTGTGCTTTCGAAGTTTAATTGGCGTTGAAGCAAGACAGCGCGAAGGTCAATTCGCTCGCTGCTACTGACACACTTCCTCACTCCAGTGTTCTGGCAGCGTGTTTCTGCAGTCATCGACCGAGATGTGTTCATGTTTACCTGTGCGCGCGTTACACCGTGCTTGTTAATTTAGTTAGTAAGCGAATGTTTACAAGTTATACGGCCAATAAATCTACTATCTTTACTTCGTGAAGCTGTCCACTAATTTGCTATCGTAATTGATGCTTCGCCTTTCGGGCAAAACTGCAACTTTTTTTTTTTCGGACATTCTCGCTGCCCCTACTGAGTCTGAAAAATCGGTCGTTGACTGTGTAATCCCAAGCTTGAAAGCTTTTTGGTGTTATGGCCCTTTAACTCTTGTCAGCTGTCAAAGTTTTCAGCGGCGGACCTGTTGGCAGTGATGTATGTGCAACCTGGTCCTTGCAGGGTAAAGGAGTTAGTTGGCTAGAAAGTGTGTCATCATAATATTTCTCCTGATCCACTGAAAAGATTCCATGTTAAAATCCCTTCCTGTCAGACAAAACCAGCCATCTAGTGTTGAGACTTTAATATTGTCTTCAGACCTGTTGTACATTATATTGCACATTGCCTTCTGTCTGTTTCAAGATTACCTCCGAAGCACAAATGTTAATACAGTCTTCCTGGATATCAAGTCAGATGCATGTGGAACAGTATGAAAGTTGTTTAATTATAGTCTTGCTGTAAACATTCAATAAATTGACAATAATTTCATCCAGATACACTGTGTTGTCAGAGACAACGAAAGGAACCATGAAGGGAGTTTCGAATGTGAAATCATATGTAAATCCTGAATGCAGCATCAATCAACATGGTAATCCATTACACATTGTTACATCTTCATTTTCATGTTAGGGCAAATAAAGGTAGTTTTTAAAGTGTGGGAAACATGATAAAATAATTACATTGTCCACAAAGATGTAGATGCTGAAACTACTATCGTTACTCCGTGTAGCTGTCTAGTAATTTGCTATTGCAATCAATGCTTCCCCTTTTGGGCGAAAACTGCGATATTTTTTTGGATTGCCCGATTTTTCTGACGTTTTCGCGGCCTCTAGGGGTTTCTCAAGTTTGCAACATACAGTGTAGACCGCTTATAACGTAAGTCGCCGGAGTCGCGAATATCCGCACTATAAGCGGTACCGCACTATAGCCAAAGCAACAATTCTCAAGGCCCACACATATGCAAAACATGTGCACCGAGCCGCCACGCATACGCGACAGTCTAGGAATGTGGCTAGAACGTTTGCATTCAATTTACAGTCGAATCTCGTTAATTCGAACCAAATCACGCGGTGGCGCATCCGACCGGCATTGCTCCGGCACCGCCATAGAGTAAAAGCTTAGGAGAAACCCCTCAATGTCGTAGAAAAAAAAAAGAACAAAAAAAAATGCGGGGGAAATTTCACCCTCTCTCAAATGGCAAAGTCGCCGATTCTGCGTTGCGCCGGAACATGCGTGTACGTGCCGACGTCTCAGCCACGCTACCGTAGCCACGCATAAAAAATGGCAGTGAACCCTTCTTTCTACTTTATGCTTCCTCTACTTTCTAGTCACGTGTTGACCTTGCACGATGCGGCTACGGCGCAGAGGGAAGCAGCGGCGCTGTCCTAGGCCGACCAACGAAATTGCCTACGCCGGCAAACGCCCGCTTCCCGATAACGGCAGAAAACGAAACTTTGGGGAGCTGGCGCCAGGCTGGCTGGAGCGGCGGCGCCTGCACAGCGGTGGGCGCGCTCGGTAACAGTCGAAAGTGAAGGAGCTACGAGGGAGGGCGAGGGGAGCCACCGAAGCGGCGGAGTTGCCGAGGCGAAATCCGCTTCCCTGCCGCCCTCCTCCCTCCCATTCCACGGTCTCCACGTGCGCCTTTCGCCGTGCTGTGCCGGCGCTGCCCGCTCCCTGAAGTTTCGTTTACTGCCGTTATCGTGAAGCGAGCGTTGGCAGTTTCGTGGCTGCACGCCGTGATATTTCACGACTCGCACTCAAGATTCTGGTTTCAGCCTCACTGGCTGTTCGTTCGCACCCCGTGCCCTTCTCCTCCACTTCGTCTCTCTTTCTTCCTCGAGCACTCCTTGGGGCGCCCATTTGAGGGGAGCGTTCGCCGTCTTCGCTGACTTCCGTACTCCCAGGCAGCCGCACTGTAACCGGTATTTCGTTTCCCGCAACTGCACAACACCGACAGCCGGCACAGGCGCAAAGTACAAGAATGCATTTGTTGGCAGGGTAGAAGCCAACCCCCCCCCCCCCCTCGCTCCCTCCCGCGCTGCCTTCCCACCTTGTGCTTTCATCACACCACCTAATTCTCTGCAGTCCTGGACAGGCTTCCCTTGCCTTGGCACCCATTCTGTAACTCTAATAGACCACCGGTTATCTGCCCTAAGCATTACATGACCTGCCCAGCTCCATTTTTCTTCCCAATGCCAACTAGAATGTTGGCGTTTCCCGTTCGCTTTCTGATCACACCACTGTCTTCCTGACTTTTAAGGTTAGACCAAACACTTTTCATCCTATCGCTTGCTGCACAGTCCTTAACGCCTTCGTAAGCTTGTTTTTTAACCCAAGTTTCTGCCCCATGTGGTAGTATATACAAATGATGCCGTTGTATATAAACGATGCTGCCATGCCTGCGTTTCTTTTGTTGAGAATCGTGAAAACTGATAGCTTCTCACTGGTGATGGGTCATTTGAAGGGACGAAGGATTACTGCAAGTTTCTAACTCATTTGGTTCTTCTGATGGGCAATCAACCATAGAGTTTTCTTGCGTGCGCTCACATACACAATTACGCTATGGACATGTGCGCTGGTTGCTTTTCTGCAAGAGAGTTGAGTGGCAATTCCTTCAAGCGGACTACTGCCCAAAAGCCGACTCGGAATATATCTATTACAGTGTATCTACTTTTTTATTCCTATTATAAGTATTTGTGCAAGTCCATTGGTATTCATAAATAAAGAATGAATGTTTACCAAGAGAAAATATTTTTGTCTCTTTATCCTCACTGTCAAAAAAATTTTTAAAATCTTTTTGAAATACGTCACTCGGAAGATTTTAAATCTACAATTGAAGAACTGACCTTTGAGGGTCACATTTGTCAAAAAAATTTACCTTCAAAGGGTTTAAGATTAGTTCAAGTTAATTGAAACACCTGGTACACAATCTCTATGGTGGTAGATGTTTCAACTTTGGTAAAGCTAATTGAAAAAACACCAACAAGCCCAGCTAACTTCCTTTGTCACCACCCGACAACTGGCAATCTATGAGATACAAACAAGACACAGGAAGATGGAGATGAAGTGATTGAGACTGGTTGAACAACAACCGACAGTGGTTGACATATGAGTACTTGTTGCTTGGCTAGTTTCATACTTATTACAACGTGTTATGACGTGAACCAAAGTGATACACCAAAGACAGGAAGGAGCTTCCTTGATGTTTTTGTCATATTTAACTTTGGTTCGCATCTTAACAAGTAATAATAATGTTTTGACAAGAGGATTTGTCTTCACCAAAAACACGGTACCCAGGTTGAAATGTAGAGTGCAACCATTGTTGATTAGTTTATGCGACGTACCACCAGCTCCCAAGTGACTATGGGAATGGCCCATAATAAGTCGCACCCACTGGGAAAGATACTTGGGTGGCATAAGTGGCTGCCTAAATTCTAGGAAAGGAGGCAAGTTGAAAGCAGGCATTATAGCAGGATGCTCAAGTAGTACTGCGGCAAACTAATAAACAAGCTGCACGCTTGTAAACAAATGTACATAGCAGAGGCAAAAAGAGCACATGTCATGACCATATTGACCTTTCTATCCCTTGACACATTAAACAATGTTAGCGAAGAAAGTTTTGACAAATTAGCCCAGCCTGTTAACCTTACCTTCCGAGGAAATTTATGCCAGCAGAATTTGTAGATTTTTATATTTTTTATTCTTTCCTTTTTTGCCTGCACAGAATATGATGGCAGCAACACTGCATCTTCATAACATCCCACTCTGCAGACTGCCTACGAGACGGATTTTTCTGAAGCCAATGCTGAAGCAGACAACTGTTGATAGCTCTCCACCAAAAACCTAGCAGATAATAATGCAGGACTTTATAAGGATGCCATATAAATAAAATTTCAGGTGCCACTGGGCGTAGGGTTCAGTGTCATTAGCAGCGCAACAAATGATGCCAAGGTGTTGCAGAGAGGCTTCGGACATAAAGCACTAATTCTCTCACCGCTCTCTTTTTTGATGAGCATGTTAACATCCATCCCGTTCCATGGGATCGAGCGTGCAGCATGACACCTCGTATTTTGGAACCTTGTTCAACACTAAAGTAGACAAGCAGGCACCTTGGAGTGGGCGATGATCCAGTCCCGCAGGCTGCGCTCCATCAGGTAGTAGGCCTTGATGTATGCCTCGACCAGCTCCTTGTCTGGCAGGGGCTGGCGTTGCTCGCGCAGCTTCTCCACTTTGCTCACAAACTGCTGGTGGTCCAGCTGCATCTGCGCACGGCCCTCGGGGGTGCAGCGCTTGGCTTGCGAGAAGCTGCACATCAAGCCACAACACAGGGCTGCTTGTTGGGACAGTTTCTCGCACCTTACAATAGTAATAATAATAATAGTTTTATTTAATTCAGCATACAAGACCATCAGGCAACAATGTATGGGTTCTTAGCCAGAGGCTAGTTATGGATCCATGCAGTAATATAAAGAATGCACGATTCAAACAAGGGCACAATTAATTTTGTTTTACATTAAAATTACAAACTCTGTGGGAAAAAGTAAAGAAAAAGCAAACAAACAAGCATGGCCCAGTCTGTCACAGGAGCAAAAATTTTCATCTATACTTGTCTGTAGATTGATGAAAATTCATTTGGCTAAATATTTGACTACAAGAATGATGCTGAAGTCCCTGAACAAGCCAAAACGTATTAAAGACCAACTGTGACGAAATTTAATTTTCGCTCACTTGGTTAAAATCAGTATAGTATTACCAGGTGTTTTTTTTTTCTTATGCAGAACACTTGCAGATAGGCTATTTGGCTAGGTGGACATAAGCAGCGAGAAAATTTCCACCAATAACTTCACTAATTACCTAGAAAGGGCTAACTGAATTTTCAAATGCCCACTTTAAGGCACATTAAATTGCAAAATTGAAGCTGAGGAGCAGTGAAGTCGTGCCTGCTAAGTGAAAATCCTAAGACAAGCACCGCTTTCAAGATAGCCACCCTCAGAATCTGCAAAAAAAGTTTCGACATTCCAGTCAAGACCATCCCGAACTGTGAGAGTCATGCTTTTGTTAAAACGTTGATTGGAATGCCATTGTGTTTCATAGCACATTTAAGATCAGATATCTTGAAAGTGGTGCTCATCTTTAGGTTTCTGCTAAGCAAACAAGACTTGATAACTGCCCTGCTTCAATTTCTCAATTGCAACATGTGCCCTAAAGTTAGTGACTAGAAAGTGAATTTGACATTTTAAGTAATTAGATAAACTATTGGTGAAGTTTTGCTTGCTGCTAATACCTGCCCTGCCATGTAGCCCAACGGCAAGAACTGCAGGGGCCTAGCTAGATATGGCAGTTTGCTTTTGTGTTCCAAAGTTTAAAAAAAAATGCCAGGGGTTGCTTGGATGAAGCGTTTTACCCATGGGCAAATTTACTGTGCAGTTTCTTAGAAAGGTATTCCAGCCTCCAAGCTGGTGCTGTATCCAGCAGCATGGGCCTAACTGAGGGCAAGCATGCAGGCAATGCAGGCAAGCGTGCGTCGAACACTTATTGCAATGTTGCGCTGATGGCTCCCTCCTTCCCATGAGGAGTAAAAACGAAACCATCCACTTGTCACCTGCAAGTCTCGTACAGGATTATACATAACTGCACTACCCATAAAATTATGAGCAAGCCAAATGTGGCACTCATTGGTCCTTTAAATACTGTAATAACCTTATCAATTGATACAAGCTTTGCATCATTATGGCAATGAATCAGTTTAACTTTTTTGGTGTTGATTTCCTTTTCACATACTTATCCTACCACTCTGTATTTACTTGACTCTGAGGGCATATTAATTCTTTGCGGTCACGTGTTGGGCAAACATTTTCATTTTGGTCACATTCGGAAAGCGCCTGATGTGTGTGTGCTTGCATTCACCTGTTATTTGGGTTAGTAGGGCTCTCTTTTGTGAGCATTTTCAACTTACAAGTGCACTTTGCAATGGCTCCATACGAGGGCGGTACTTTTTTTTTTCCCTTTACTCCAAAAGATTTTTGCAGGATTTGTGGCGTGAAGCACCGACAGGATAGCGACGACTTCTGTGCAGGCGTTTCATGGATGAAATTCACGTGAGTTCAGTGAATCAGGAAATAATTTTAGTGCCATTGATAAATATATTTCGCCTTCAGATGGGCACCAACCGTCCTCAGATGAGGACACTTTCACAGATAGTGTCAATGAGGACCCTACAGACATGCAACGCAAATTCTGGCCTCCACCTAGGCGAATGCTTCAAGTGCCACCACACAGTGGTAGTACTGTTGAGAAATTTAACTCGGTAATAAATACATTTTCTGAAATAAACCACTTAAAATGCGTTTCTTTACCTGAGCACTTCTTCGGCATGGCGTCTAAATAGGTGAAATAGCTCCTGACTAGAAAGACCACAAATTGGGTGCATTATCGCAAAGGGTTAAATCAATGTGTACTGCCAAAAATAATTTCAATACTTGATTTAAACTGAACGTTTGATCTTGTGACGCCTCTATTAAACAATATTCAATTTGAATTTGATTCAAGCTGAAATGTATTTGCACATTCCTAACTGCTGCATACAAATGATCATGAAAGAGCCTCTAAACACGAGGCACAGTCATTACACTGAAGCAGTTTTTGTGTGCTAGTTAAATTAATTTAGTGCTTCATGCAACATCATTTAAGTACACCATGCATCTGTTTCGGCACAAAAGACCTTGACCCATGTCTTGGGAAGGCTCACAAGGAAGTGTAGGACCATCAATCAATCCAGAAAGCACCAACAAATAAATTAACCCTGCATGGGTATAAAGTGGGTTCATGCTGTGAACATGCCAGGCTTGAAATAACTTTTTTTTCCTGAATAAGCATGTCTTATTTAACTTCATGGGTATGTATACCAAAACTGAAAGGACAAGCTTGCAAGCAGCTGTTGGTGCTGCTCGTTGTGCACGGAAGTGGTGCAAGTGCCATTGTTGTATGTGTGAACGCATAGTTGAGAGTCACAAATTAGTACTGCAGTGATTGTGAGGCTGGAATTTATGGCAATGGAGAGTACATTTGCAAAAAAAAAAACCCAATAAAATGTAGCTTCATTTACAAATTAGTAATTATTGTAATTAACTAACTAGTAATTGCTTTGCTCAGCTATACACAAATGAAACGTGGCTCCAGCATGCCAGAAAAGCTACAGTGGGCTTTATGCTAAGGTTTCCATGCTGAAATCAGCTACGTAAGGTACTAAACAATGCATAAAAACGATACGTTTTACTTTCTCAGGATAAGTACACAATAAGTTTGGTTCCATCTCGCCTGATAAAGTGGACCAAGAGCTGTTTCCCTTAGAATGGTTACACAGCGGTACATGGCTGAGAGGTTTGTCGCAAAGATTTCGATCTAGCAATACTGTTTCACCATACTTAAAAGGTTCACAACGACTTAAAATGTTTTGTGCTTATGCTATGGCATATTTACTGTGCATGCAGTTTGGTTTAAGTAGTAGTGATTAGCGCACGAGCTCTATAGGTAGATTGCACAAAGCTATGTGGGAACTTACCGAAACATTATGTGCCGTTATTTTGTTTTGCTGTGTTTTACTCACTTTTCAGAAGTTTAAGAACAGCAAGGAAACGAAGGACTAGAGTGGGACTGCTGAGTAGCCGGATCAGGAATTCACAATATGTGTGCCTTCCTACAGAACAAGTGAAGTAGAAAAAAGAAACGGGTCATCCAGCGGTCGCCGAGAAAAGTATTTCTTCTTTCCCATGTATTTAGATGGGAGCCCCTGAGCTAAAGCGTCCTCCTAAGGTAAACACTATGCTTTTGTTTTGTTGTTATTGTTGCTTTTTTTTTACATTTTATGCCCAGACACACACTATGTGTCTGCTTCCAAGCAGCTTTGGTGAAATGACGAGGGAGGCATGTGCTCATTGTGATGCTGCTGTACAACTTTTACTCTGTTAATAAATATATCTTTACAAGAAGAAAGTGCTTTATGTGAAGTAGTTTTTTGAAGTATGCCTCTTTGCTGTAGAAACTAAATACCATTGTGCAATGTACCTGTGAGCCAAATTTCTTGCACCTACAACCATTGTGAGTGGCACACACTTTTTGCCGGTATACAGTATGTAGAAACATGTTATTGTTAGGGGCGTGCAAATATCAAATAGTAGATTTCGAATTGAATATTGAATCGAATCGAGAAAGAAAAAAGCTGGATGTCAAATCGAACATCGAATATGAGAAAATTTAACACAAATTCTTATGCTTCCAAATTTCATGCAAAAAACAGAGTTATACATCATGCTCAGGAGGCTAATGCCATTACTTAACAAGAATCTTGCTAGTTATCAGTAACCTATGAATCGAGATGCATACTAGTATGCTCCACTCTTATGAAAGGGAACACCAAATCAGTGTGCCAGCATTGACAACAACCCAGTTCGTAAACGAAGGTCTGGAAAATATTTTTTTTTCTTGATAAAATGTCTGTCAAAATGTCTGTGAATAAGTCTGCATTGATTAGTTAACCATAACTTTATTTGCCGACACCCGACTGTCACATGTAAGAGGCCGCTCGTGGGGAGAGAAGAGGACGAAGACGTTCACGGAGCGTTCCGAATGGCGTGAGCGCTCGAGGCACGCGAACCGAGGCGTAATCCGCGAGGGAGAAGCGACGGAACAGCATTATCAACGTGACTCTTGAGCTGGAAGGTCACCTCGTCAGCCATGCTCTGACGATGGGAGAGCGGAGGACCCGGCCACGAAGTCGTGACGCTGGCAAGGCCCAGGCGTAGCTGTAGTCCTCGGAGACATCTGGGCGAAGCTCCTGGGACCGGCTACTGCTGCTCACAGTGGTTTCGGTCTTCTTCTCGAGAATCCCTCTTCCTCGGCCGATAATCACCGATAATCAGTTCAACCGATAATCACCGGGGCACCGGGCCGCCACGCAGATCGTTGGAGGTCGAAGAACACTTCATTAGGCAAGTGACACGTCAGCGGCGGCTACCGGAGCTCCAGCCAGGTCAACGGAAGCGCAAGTCATCGGCACGTACGGCAACAGCGACGCCGTGAAAGAACCAGTCGTGAGGCCTAACCCGTCGAACTTCTCAGCCACGTCAGCGCCAGCGACCGGGTTACGGGCTTCTACCAAGCTGGACTTCAACTTGATGGACCGATCACAAGGCAGCTACGATTAAGCGAGGGCCGGCGAGAGCAACGACAGAAAGGCTCATCGAGATTGCCGCCGTAAAAATATGAGCAACATCGACGAACTTTGTAAGACAGACTCTTTCTTGTATCGTCACAACAGTAGGCCAGTGATGCCAGACTTTGTGTAGGAAACGCCCAGGACTAACTTAGGCGAAGTTAAGAGCAAGTTTATTAGTTCATTAGGTTGTATTTTTGGTAGCATTTTTTTATTCATTGTCTTTTAGTTCAGTGTGTATTTGAGCTTTTGGTTTGAGGTTTTTTGCTTTCAGGGAGTGAGGTTTTAGTTTGAGATTTTGGTTTTGAATGAGATTAAAACATGCTTGCTGTGTTGCCATGCATTTCCCAATCTCATCTCTTTTAACATCCGCACGCCCCCGAGATCAGTGACAAAAAACACATCACAATTGGCGAGCAAGCCAGGATCCGTTCCAGGATTCTATCTTAGCCCAGTCACCGATACTCAGGAGTTGCAAAGATGGAGTGGGAGCGTTTGGCGGCAATAGCGAAAGATTTGAATATGTCTAAGGACAAGACAATGACATTTTTCGAGTACACTCAACAAGAGAGAGAGAAGGAGCACGAACGAGAGCGCCAGAAGCACGAACGAGCACGCGAGGAACATGAACGAGTGCACGAACAGCACAAAAATGAAAAAGGATTTTTAGAGCTAAAGATAAGACTGGCAGAGATGGGCGCAGGTTCTCGCGACGGCACGAGTTCACTCGGATCGGCGTCATCTCACTCAGCTTCTTCCAGACCAAAACAGATTTGCCCTAGAAAATTAATGGCTCCTTTTGACGAGCGAAGAGACGACTTGGATGCATATTTGCATCGGTTTGAGAGGATAGTGGTCGGGCAAGGCTGGGAGAAGAGCGAGTGGGCTAACGCCGTAAGCCTATGTTTAGTGGGTGAAGCGTTGAGTGTATATGGGCGCATGAGAGCTGAAGAATCACTAGACTACGACAAGGTGAAGAAGACTTTATTACAGAGATTTAGGTTGACGGCAGAAGGGTTTCGGGAGAAGTTTCGGTCGTGTAAGCCTGAAGACTCTGAGACAGGCAAACAGTTCGCGTGTCGACTAACTAATTACTTTGAGAGGTGGTTAGAGTTGTCAGAGACTGACTGACAAAACATATGAAGCAGTTCGTGACAAAGTCGTAGGTGAACAATTTCTGGCCAGATGTAGTAACAGTTTAGCAATATTCCTCAAAGAAAGAAAGTTACAAACAGTAAAGCAGATGGCCGAACAAGCAGAACAGTTCGTAGAGGCACAAGGATTCAAGAATTTGGGAAAGAGTGATAAAGATACGCTTCTGAGCGTTCCTTCTCTACCACGTCCTTCTCGGTCCTCTTCCAAATTTGCCTAATGAAGTGTTCTTCGCCCTCCGATGATCTGCGTGGCGGCCCGGTGCCCCGGTGATTATCGGTTGAACGGGCTTGGCCGAAGAAGAGGGATTCTCGAGAAGAAGACCGGAACCACCGTGAGCAGCAGTGGCCAGTCCCAGGAGCTTCGCCCGGACGTCTCCGAGAACTACAGCTACGCCTGGGCCTTGCCAGCGTCACGACTTGGTGGCCGGGTCCTCCGCTCTCCCGTCGTCAGAGCATGGCTGACAAGGCAACCTTCCAGCTCAAGAGCCACGTCGATAATGCTGTTCCGTCGCTTCTCCCTCGCGGATTACGCCTCAGTTCGCGTGCCTCGAGCGCTCGCGCCGTTCGGAACGCTCCTCGAACTTCTTCGGCCTCTTCTCTCGCCACGAGCGGCCTCTTACATGTGACACCGACGACGCAGCTCTGATAAGGCTGCGTGGCTGTGTTAACGAAAATTTGCCGCCTGTTGATGTGATAATGGCTGTAAGCCATTGAGGAAAGCTTGTCGCTAATATGTTCCTACGGGTCGAGATCGCGGGATCAAATCCCGGCCATGGCGGCCGCATTTCGATGGAGGCAAAATGCAAAAACGCCCATGTGCTTGTGTTGTAGTGCACGTTAAAGAACCCCAGGTGGTCAAAATTAATTCAGAGCCCTCCGCTACGGTGTGCCTCATAATCAGAACTGGTTATGGCACATAAAACCCCAGACAGGATGTTCCTACGGGTGGCTCATAACTGATCAGTAACAAAATTACGCATGCGAGTTAGATTGACGGTAGTTGAAGCGGCGTTCGGGTTTGCGGTCAACCAGCTGGCAACTACAGCGAGCGCACGAGCCAAGTTCGTCTTTGTGCTTGCATGTGGGTAGAAAGCTCCCAAATGCGTGAATCTGTGTGCGTGAACACTGAACTCGATGCGATCAGCGTGCCTTTTCAGGGGCTATTCAGACTTAAATGGCTATTCAGCGCATTTTTAAATGCTCAAATGCTACAGTCAGCGAAGTGGGTAATTATACTCAATCGATGCCAAGAAAAGAATGAGTAACCACATGGGTAGGCCCCTGGGAGGAACGTTTTGTAGGAAAGTGCATGTTGCCGGAACGTTCCTGACATTGTATGGTCGCATCCCCACAACGTTCCTGGAACGTTTTCAGTTCAGTCGACAATTCCAGGAGAGAAGTGCTTTGTTGGGTTAATCACGAATGCACCAACATGGCATGCCCAGACAAGAACTAGTCATAGCTATAACTAAAAAATTGAATCTGGCAATATAAAGGCTAACAGAAAGCAGAACCATGACAACATGACAGGTGATGCATTAGACGGACATACCCTTCGATGAAGGTGCGGTGGGCGATGCGTATGGCATGCTCCCAGAGAATTTCTGTGGCCTCAGATGGCAGAGGGATCTGCTTGGCCACTTCCGAGAGGCGCATCAGGAACAGCTGTAACTCCTGCAAGGGCCGTAGTTCATGCTTTCAATGTGGATGCCTGGCCAGTAGGATGGAAACAGCATATGCAGACGTGCTTATATTTGTGTCAACCTTACAGATTAAATATTTGCAACTGAACTCTGTAGCCTATATGACACAATACAAACATAAGGCCACATGTAAGAATTTGAAGCAGAGCTAGTTAGTTATTACTGAGCAATGTGAAGTGTTGAAAACAATGACAACATGTCAGGAAACCAAGACAATAAACAAGCCACTTGTCTGCTTAAAATTTTATTGTCATAAACTGTTCCCCCTCAGCAGCTATTACAGTCAGAAACTGTTTCGTGTATTTTGAATGTGAGAAAGCAATGCCTGTTTTGTACACAATTGACAGATTTTAATGGAAGAAAGGTGCAGAGGCTGGTCTCAGCGACATGTTTCTAGCCCGCTACTCTTATATTAATAAGGAGTCAAGCAGAACAGAGACGTAAGAATAGGAGTGATAGTAGTAAGGGAAATCATAACAAAACAGCTAACCAATCTACTACTCTGCATAGCCAGTACACACACACATCATACTAGAAATTTACAACTTAATCCCTTCACATCCTCTGTGCAACTTTTCACCTGTAATACTGCATCACTGAAGCTGCTCAACTCAAGTACGCTGTTAACAGTATAAAATCCCAGCCCCGACAACCTAATTTATGTCCTCGAACTTGTCCAAAATACCTCAGTTCCCTTTATTTTGCGTAACTGCGACTGTCATGCAAGCATAAGTGCTACGAAGCACTCCCTACTATCTCTTGTTTCCCGCTGGAAATGTATTACCATATTTACTCGATTGTAACGAGAGTTTTTTTCCAGATTTTTGCTACCCGTAGTCATCCACGCATTATAATCGAATAATGAAATTCAAGTTGTCTAAAAAGTGCAATGACGCACCCAATTCTAATCAATGAGTGAAAGTGTGTGAGGGACGCGCACTTTCACGGAGAGCGAATGCATGGCGGAGAGCAAACACGAAGTCCTCTGTCATGCAAAAGGTCGTGGGGGGATGGGAGGGAGGGAGCACCAAATGCGTATCTTGCAAACAGGCGCAAGGAGAACTGGCGACTCACTCCCACGTGAAAGGAGGAAAGCCGGAAAGCAGCGTGCAGCTGAGTGAAGTGTGCAGCTGAATCTCACTACAATAAGAGCCACAGAACACATAAAAAGTAGCAAAACTTCCCAATTTTCTCACTGAGAATTTTGAAAGTACCCTAGAAAATCAAAGGAAATGATAGCAGAATGTACATGAAATCATGTGAACAACTTTAATTGTCAGATATTTGGGTTGATAGTTTTTTTATTTTCTGACAGCAGCATACAGATTAGAGATTAGATTATGGGGTTTTACGTGCCAAAACCAGTTCTGATTATGAGGCACGCCGTAGTGGGGGACTCCGGAAATTTGGACCACCTGGGGTTCTTTAACGTGCACCTAAATCTAAGTACACGGGTGTTTTCGCATTTCGCCCCCATCGAAATGCGGCCGCCGTGGCCGGGATTCGATCCCGCGACCTCGTGCTCAGCAGCCCAACACCATAGCCACTGAGCAACCACGGCGGGTGGCAGCATACAGCAGTTCCCATGCTATATGGGATATCACTTAGCAACACGCCGAGCACAGTGATAAAGATCACAAAGTTAAGTGAAAGGAAAAATTGTTATCAACCTGACCGGGCCCATATGATAAGCTACAATAGAAACCCACACGAGTTTCTCAGAAAGAAATGTTTGCAGCTAATTGTTAAAAAGATTTGCAGTTAAAAATTTGGCCTTAAGCCTTTCTGGGGCAATTTCTCTACCACCTAACTTAATCAGTGTCCCTGTGTTTCAAGTCATCCATAAATTCAGCCTCACTCTGTGATCTGCTAGCCTTTTAGTTAACTCAGATAGCAGAGCGACTGCTCCGGCAAGACGCTAGTCGCATGCTTGATGCCCAAACCAAGACACATTTTTCTTCAACTACTAAGACACTTTCTGAGAAATTTGTATGGCTTTCCTTTGAAGCTTCATGCTACAGTTGTATGAATGACAATTTTCCCCTTCATGAACCTTCCTCCACTATGCGTGCTTCCGCAGAGCATATTTCCCGCAATATTTACAATTCCAGCTCCACCAGCCAGCATCCACCCCTCCTTCTCACCCGAACAAGGACATCCACGTAGTAGCTGTGCTGAGACATGATCTCGTGCACATCCCAACGGGCACGCTCCATAAGTGAGAAGACTTGTTCATAGCCGATGGCACGAGCCGCCACGGTCATGTATATGGGCTGCCGCAGCTCAGCTGACAGTGACACCGTCTGCAACAAGTTGGGAATGTCATTTATTCTCAACCCTGAATGTGTGAGCAGACAATTATGAGAAATAAGTCCTGCAGTGTAAGACTGCATCCATTTAAGATGAATGGTGCAGTACATCAATTAAGCCATGCAAAAAGAGAGTGTAGAGCAAGACAATGCAAGTACAGTAGACTACTTTTAAAATAGACTCTGTTAGCATAAATTCTCCATGCCAAACAGTTAAGTGGCTAGTGTCTAGCCTTCCATCAGTTCAACACACTTCTGTAAAGCTTACCTTAATACAATAGAAGAATATTTCCAAGAGACTTTCATGCATTTGTCTGAAGGTATTCTATCACATACAGTGGTAATACATTGATATGCCATAACATTTATGAGAGCACCTTTATCAGCATGCAAAGAGCAACCGAAAAAAACTTGCCAGCAGACTTCTGGATTATTATTACCACTAGAGATCATGCCTGTGATACCTGTTAAGCCTGTCATGTTAACTTTTATGTTCATGACATTTCACTTGTAAAAAATGGAAAACTATCCACCACTGTCCGCAAATCATTGCCTGTAGAGGGGGGGAGGCAGGCAACCTGTCAAGCTGCCATATTACTTATTATTTCAATAGCAATTATATGGACACTCTAGGCGCATTGTCATTGTCGCCATTGCTGTGAGGTTTTGTATAAAGTCCAAGTATGATAAGACTGTACCCCACGTGCCATTTGCTATGGGCATGAGGGAAAGCGTGTAAACATGAGCCAAGAAGTATGGTGGCTTTATGCACACCATCTTCCCTCGTGCCAAAGTCAGAGGTCATGCAGTAAAGTGTGCGCAAGTGCATGAAGTGCATGCTAGGGGGGACAGGTGAGCACACATCTCCTCCCATGCCATCTCCAGCCATGCTGTGGCTGCCTATGGCTGTCCGTGCAGCGTAGGCAGTGTAATCTCAAGTTTAGAAGACACATTGAAGCGAGAGGCAGACTGAAGCGTCTACTCTCCATTGCAGGCACCCTTCATTATGCCAGCATTGTGACAGTGAGCGTTCACAGCCATGAAGTGAGATCAGTTCATGTGTGCCTGTGCACTCGTGACACAATTCTTGTTAATTTATCAGTAAGTAAGTGTTTACTGCAATTTGTATGGCCGATCAAACTACAAACCTTACTTCGTGTAGTTCTGTGTTTGCTACTGCCATCAATGCTCCGCCTTTCTGGCAAAACTGTGGCTTATTTTTTCTGCTCAGGACGAATATCCATATCTTTTTACACTTCTGTTCATAAATTGCGAGTGCTGGCTGTGGGCTCTAAGCGCGGTCAGCCATGGCATCCAAGATTCCATCCCAGCATCCATGCGATGCAGCATACACAAATCACCGACGCTGCCACATTGATACATTGCGCTCAGCGCAATCTGCATCACATGCACTGGCACTATAACCGCACTATTACAGTCCGACCTACTTGTGATTTGTATATAAGTGCTTACTAACAAGATACTATCGACTAGGAATGCTCTGGGAATTCATGAAGTTGCTTTTACTGTTGAAACTTTAGGACCTCGAACAAACGAAATTCGCGATTTAACAAAGTTTTCTGCTGCAAGTACAACTTCATTATATCGGGGGATTCAAAAACTCGAATACTAGATATTCAAGCTGGGAATCGAATTATTCAAACTTTCACCCCTCAAATCCCCATTCGGTGATATTTGATTACACGCACACCCTTAGTTATAAGTAGTACTTTCAAATAAAACTTGTTAGTCTGCGCCGCCCATGTGTTGTCTTTCTTGTCCTGTTGTTTAGTGCTGTCCCCAAGTTACCAACAATGTACCAAAAAGCTCAATTTTCAACCCTTCTGCAATTTATAAGGCCCTTGGTTGCCACAGGCTGCCTCGGTTTGCACTATCTCTGAGATCAGCCCATCAGGCAAGAAAGCAGCCACAAAGTGGGGTAAATAGGCAAGCAGAGTGTTGCTTCAAAACCACCACTGTACACACACTTCGCCACTGGAGAAGCGAGCAGCTGCTGTTGCGTGGACAGCATCCACTGCCTAATGGCAACTATACGCTCGAACAGAACAGGCAAACAACAACACCATGTGATTTTTCAAAATGCGTGCACAAAGAAAATGCAATCTTGAGAAAAGTGAGTGAAAAGAAAGCAGTGGCAAGTACAAGATATCCTTCAAAAATGTTCACTCAGCCTCGCTCTGGCAGTTTATAAGTTCATCCTTGTGTTGACACACTGCTACAGCCAGCACTACATGATGACTTACTGTGCTGATGCCGAAATGTGTATGATGAATCTTGCAGGATGTTTCCTTGACATTAGTACAACTCAGAATAAGTGACGAATAACGGTGTGAATGTTTACATGGTTTTCTTTTTTTGCTCACAATAAGCTTGGAAAGCTTTGTAAATTCACAAACCTCAAGAAGGTGATACGTTTTAGATGCAAAAAAGGACATCAAGTCAAATTTGTACAATGTGCACATGGTGCAGTGTCTAAGCTTGCCTTGTCTTGTGGCAAACATTACATTACATTTCACTACATTGGATGAAGAGGGCGCTGTTTGAATGACAGACTGCTCGAGCGTAACAATGATGTTAAAATCTCAACTGGCAGTTTTCTTGCTTTACATGGCAAGAATGGCGAGTGTGCTCCTGACTTTGACGAATGTGCTAGTATTATTGATCATAGTCACAATCAGCTTACATACAAGATTCTCTAAGAGAAGCAGACGTCAAGGAAGACTTGGAGAGATGTGTGTGAGCTTGCCATCTGTATACAGTAGACTTCGGTTAATTCAGTTTTTCAGTTAATTCGATTTAAGCCGAAAGTCGCGACCGGTGCCCGTGCATTCCTATGGGCCTGGACTTTCGTTATTTCAAACCTAAAACTAGCCTTCGCCAGATAATGTGAACTTGACCAGTCAGCACACACATGCCTAGCCCCTATGATGACCCAATAGCCACCCCTTCAATGGCAGCGTCTGTCTCAGCGCACCTTAGGGACAGCGAATAAACTGAAAACGCCTATTTTTGACCTGCCCTAGGAAGATTTTGAAGCAATAACCATGGCTCACAATGTCTTATTACGGTATTTAGCTGATTCTAATGCATGCCTTTATTTTTATTCAAGAAAACATTATGGGCCAGAAATTGGCTGCCCACTTGCAATCGGATACAAAACCAAAATCGCTGTACAGCAATTGTGTGCTTTATCGCATAACACGTATGTACTACAGTGAAGCTGCCTTAGCAGACCATCCGCCATTTTAACGTGATAACGTTAAGGGCCCCGTGTCGCAGAAAATCCGCCGTCGGTGTCGGCGTGGGCACCGACGTCGTTGGCGGAAATTATTATGGCGAACCACATCATCCCGAACCACCCCGACCGGGCAGGCCCTTCGTGTGGCGCGAGGCGTTTGTGAACAAAAATTGAATTTCTCAAAGTAAAATCCATCAGAAAAATCGTTAAGTACAACTTAAAACAATGATTGCAGACATCTGGCAAGCCACAGCTTACAAGCTGGAAATACAAGCAACACAAGTAGTAGCAGTGCAATTCCCGTCATGTCCAAACTTGCCTGGAGATGTGCCTGGACACAGGAACGCTTGCTGCTGTGCAGCAAGGCTTCTAAGTGTGGTGCCAGAAACACAAACTGCTCAGCCAGGAACTGCCTGCAAGAACATCATATCCATATCTTGACTGAAGAAGCACACAAGCTTCTCTTCACATGCCGTTCGCAGTCTTTCTTTCAAAAACATGCTTTTTCACAGTCCAACGAATACTAGTGTAAGTAACACTGACTTGGAAGACAATGCATTGCAGGGTCGAGCTTCTAAGGCCAAATGCAATGAAATTTTAGACATTATAGAAACCTAATTTCGGATAGTGTACGTATAGAAGAGCTTCTGTGCAAATTTTCACATTTAAGTACAAGACTTCGCAGTTAAGC
This sequence comes from Dermacentor silvarum, assembly GCF_013339745.2. Taxonomy (NCBI): domain Eukaryota; kingdom Metazoa; phylum Arthropoda; class Arachnida; order Ixodida; family Ixodidae; genus Dermacentor; species Dermacentor silvarum. Next base: position 30,579,557 of record NC_051155.1, read on the forward strand.
TCCAGCAAAACACCTTTGCGTTTCAAGTTCAAAATATCTCACAACTCTTGTTGTAGTATATGCAGAGCAAAAAGGTTAGTCTTAGAGAATTCCCTGAATCATACAGAAGCATTGATACCCTGTTTAGCAAAATCTGAGGAACTGATATTTTGCCAATCTTACCAGAAAATTTATTAAATGAAGTTTGCATAAAATTAGAACCAAAATAGATAAACAAAAATGAACCTCATATTCCAAATAAGCGCATAACACTACATATATGCAAAAGTTTTCAGCACCATACCTCAAAGAATAAAGTTTTTTTTTTTTAATTTTTGGTCTCCCTTAAGTAAAGGGCCAAGCAGACAAGCAGATAATGACAAAAGGGGACGTAAGATGCCCAAGGCCTCATTAACTCAGCCGTAATCCATTTCACACTGTCACCAAAAAGTGCCAGTGATTTGGCGCAGCTGCATTCAAAGAGCTGATGACTGCAGCGGCACAGGCTGCTGAACACGTTTCCAAGTTGATTGACAAGCTTAGTTTGGCTAAAACCAAATCACTTTGGCACAGTTGTTGAGCAAACAATGCAAGTAATCATTTTTCTGACTCTGACGACCACTCATAAATACAATTAAAAGAAATGTGCAAATATACTGCTGTAAAAGTGTGCTCCCTTCAAGTAAAAAATATAAACATGTTTCTGCCATGACGACTGGCAACTAATGCGTATAACGGATAAGGGTAGCATTATGGCACGGGCTTGGCAGAAGTCGACGGTGCGCAAGAGTTTCCCGATTGATTGGTTTCCGAGAGGGCAGGGCTCGGTTACCAGTGCAGAAATGGAAACGTAAAGCAGACGCTCACATCACTGGTGGCCTATTTTCGGGAAGAAACCAATCACCCTCTTTTCTGACGCAAGCTGGCGCCATGACAGTGATGGGACAGAGCAGGAAATAGGTATATGAGTGAGCCATAACACAACACTTTCCAGCAGTTAAACCAATGCTTGCCGCATGACTTTACACACTGCTTTGCAAAACACAGATAAAAAATTAAGCATTTTGATTTCTTCCAGGCTGATAATTCTAGAGTAAGTTTCATTTAAATTTAACATAAAAGAAAGCTGAAGATTTGTTTTGCTCAAGCAAGCTTGACTTAGGTAAGGTGCTTTGACAGACCATGGCAACATTTGGCACCTTTGAATCACCATATATTCCACAGCAGTTCCATTTACCCAAAGAAATAAAGAACCAAAAAATGGATGTTCATATTATTCAACTTGTACTATCATGAGCACAGGACACATAACTTGTAGGCAGACAAGCAGACATGTACAGATAAATATTGTTATACCAAAATCATATATAATGAAGTGAAATTCTCCTTGAAACCCTCAGAGATTCATATTGCAGTACATGCAATAATGGATATAACGAATAATTGCATAACAAAGTAATTCTGGCTCCCTCTTCAGCTTTGTTATAAAGAGGCTTTACTATATTTGAAAGTTAAAGTTGCCAATTGAATTTGATCTAACCCTAGTCCACTGATAATGCTATTTCAAGTAACTGGATGTCCACAAGTGAGCATGAAATGCTGATGCATGAATGTTAATTGCTGATCGAACAAAGCTTGTAGCCTTTTGGGAATTATAGCAGAACGGAGCATTCACCACAGTTGCCACGAAGAAAGTAAGTCCTTCTTTTGAAATGTTGACCCTGAACTAAAGTTATTGCTCTGCTCTCTGCCAGTTGCCCTGCAAATTAGCATGCCGTCATCTCTCCCATCAGAGATGTCGGTGTTACCAAAATTCACACTCAACTTGCAGAGGTTGCAATGGTAACCTCGTCCTAGCAACCAACTAGTATACACCATAACAACTTAGCAAGCAGAAAACACAGTTTTAACTTAAAGGTACATTAAATAATCCCAAGTGCTACATCTGAACACAACTGCAAGTTGGAAAAGTAGGAAAGAAGTCATCATAACTGATGTGCAAAAGGAATTAGGACACTAGATGCATCTCTCGTCACTTATTTGCTTGTTTTTGTTGTTGTTTTTTGTTTATTTATTTATTTATTCATTTGTTTTTTCTTTTGCACATCGGCGACATCTGAAAATCTGTTTCAATGAAGGCACTATTTGACTGAGCTAAGTGCACTGAAAAACACGGCCAGCGTACACAACACTTGCTGTACATTCCCCTTCGCCTCCAGCCTAGCACTCACAGGGACTCAGCAGCCACGACACGAGGCGCCAGGCCAAAGAGTTTTTCTGGGCTGCTCAGGTCCACCACGGGGGACAACTGTGGAACCTGGATCTGAAAAACAGCAATGGTAGGGATGATTTATTTATTTATTTATGTATTTATGTATTTATCTATTTATTTATTTATTTATTTATTTATTTATTTATTTATTTATTCAATCATTCATTCAATACTCCGAACTGTGTGGTTCCAAGCAGGATACAAAGGATCCCAGGAATAAGTAGAATAACGCATAAAAGTAATGCATTAAATTGATACATCTAAAGCAAGGAGAGCTTCATACTGCAAATTCAATTGGGTTAACAATTCCAGGTAAGGATATACAACAGACTGAATTAACGTCACATGGATCGACACATAAAACAACCTAAAAGACAGAACTGAGTAAGGATGAATTGTCAGGCAAGGAATTCAAATCAGCTATCGTTATTGGGGAAAAAAGTTTCCATTCATGGTCGCTAGCAATACATGAATGGCATAGTAGTTCATATCTAGCAGCAAGGGTAGTGAGAAAGTCCAGGCTTTAATGTTGCTGTCAGGTTCAGTGTCTGGCATGTATGTGGCTATGCAGTTAATGATAAACCTTAAAAACCAAAACTATTTATCTGAGAAAACTTATGTGCCCTGAAAAACAAAACTGTGAGAGTGGCTAGCAGATTTCATAGTCATTGAACAGAACAATGTAGTATACAAATGGTCCCTATCAAGAGCTGTACTTTAACCTGGTATCATTGTGAATATTCAGGAACTTACTATACATCCGTCATATAGCCTCTCATACCATTGCCTTTTTTTTTAAAGCTTTCCCAGCAATCATGAAGTAAGAACAGTCTGACACTATAAGTGTCTTTGGCACACAAAAAAAAAAGCAACAGTGATAGCAATGAAAGATATGACACTGCACTGGGAAATATATGACACTATATATAGTAGCAATATTTTTTAACTCTTCTGGAGACATCTGAACAAAAATATTGTCAAGAAACTAGACACTGGCAAACGTGCACTGTTATGTGGCAATGGGATGAGATACAAAAATGAAAGCTTCGCGCAAGTGCCAAGCAGCTCTCTCAATGACGCAGCTGTGCAGCAATGAAAAGTACCTGCAAAGACCTCTTTCCCTGGTCACATGGGCCATTTCGAAGATCTCTGAACAGATTACTCGAAAAAAATGTAGGCACTGCAACACGGGCAGCTTCGATGGCCATCAAGTCAGTAGTTCATTGAGTTCGCGGAGTTGCACAGAACTCTATCGAAACCTCAAGGACCTTTAGCTGCGGGCACTGGTGCCTTTTTCAACTGTACGCTTCCATTAATGTGCTGTAAACAATGCATTCGAAGAAAGATATAACTAGAAACTATTTACCCATGACAAATAATTTATTTGCTGAAATCAACGACAGGAATCGGTCCCATGCCATTAGAGAAACACTACATCTAGCAGCCTTAATTTTGCCAGAGTGCTCAAACAAAACTGACAACAGTTCATAAAACACATGTGAATGTGCCGTTAAGCTAAACATTTCGACAATTACCTGTCTGGTTGGGAAAATTGATTAAGGCTTAGAGATTGACTCCAACCAAATAAGGAAATTTACTAGCCCGACGTTTCGGAACCAATTCGGCTCCTTCTTCAGGGGGTATTCTTCGGAGGTGGCGGTGTACCGCTTTTAAAAGGTCCGTCGTAACAAAGGAGAGGAAGGGGGAGAGAGCGTAAGGTGCGGAGACACTTGGCAGGGCACCTGCTCTAGACAGACAAATAGGTGGTGGGGGTGGGGTGGGGGGGGGGGGGCTTCGGCGTCGCTGGTCGGCTGGGTTGACCGATGCTGGGCGCCCTTTAGTCGCGGGAATGCGTTTACGAGAGACGGGGGGGGGGGGGGGGGGGGACGAGTTGTTCTGGTGTTGCTGACCTAGAGCGGGGGGTCCTTTCTTCCCTTCATCGCGTCCGCAAGGCCATGAACATACAAAGAAGGAAGAATGCCCTTCACGCGGTTTATATTACCCGCCGTGTTCTGAATGTGCCAAGACTCGAGTAGTAGCCTTTTTCGCCGGTTTGTCTCTGTTTGAAGGATTTGGGTTTCCTGGAAAGAAATCTTGTGGTCGGCGTCTTCGGAATGTTCGGCGACGGCGCTGCGTATTCGGTTGAATGTTCTGACGTCGTTTTCATGTTGTCTGATTCTTTCTTTTAGATTTTTGGTTTCCCCGATCTATGACGCCGGACAGTCGGCACAGCGGATTTTATAGACGACGCCTTGAGCTTTTCTTTTGGTGGACGGTCTTTTGGTTTAGGAATGAAGATATTCAAAGTGTTCATCGGTTTATGCGCGACTTTGAGGCCTTCTTTTTTCAATATTCGGCTGAGAGCTTCGCTGGTACCTTTGACGTATGGGATGGGCTCTTTTCAATAAAGAATTTACGACCGATGCCTTGTGGTTTGCCGGATGGTTGGATGCGAAGTGTAGGTAGCGGCCTGTGTGGGTTGGTTTTTGGTAGACTGATAATTTTAGATTGCCGTTGGTTCGCGTAACTTGTACATCTAGCAATGGTAACGATCCGTTTTGTTCGCGCTCCGACGTGAACTGTATATCCGGGTCTATGGAATTTAAATGGCTCTGCAGGTTTTCGACTTGCGACTCCTTCACGATACAGAAGCAATCATCCATGTACCTGAGGAAAACTTTTGGCTTCGGGGAAAAAGTACTCAGAGCTCTGTCTTCGATATTTTCCATAGTTAGGTTAGCCATGGTGACGGAAATTGAGGTCCCCATGGGAGTACAAGCAGGTGAAAGGAACTCCCATGGGGGCCTCAATTTCCGTCACCATGGCTAACCTAACTAGGGAAAAAGTACTCAGAGCTCTGTCTTCGATATTTTCCATAGTTAGGTTAGCCATGGTGACGGAAATTGAGGCCCCCATGGGAGTACAAGCAGGTGAAAGGAACTCCCATGGGGGCCTGAATTTCCGTCACCATGGCTAACCTAACTATGGAAAATATCGAAGACAGAGTTCCGAGTACTTTTTCCCCGAAGCCAAAAGTTTTCCTCAGGTACATGGATGATTGCTTCTGTATCGTGAAAGAGTCGCAAGTCGAAAACCTGCAGAGCCATTTAAATTCCATAGACCCGGATATACAGTTCACGTCGAGCGCGAACAAAACGGATCGTTACCATTCCTAGATGTACAAGTTACACGAACCAACGGCAATCTAAAATTCTCAGTCTACCGAAAACCAACCCACACAGGCCGTTACCTACACTTCGCATCCAACGATCCGGCAAACCACAAGGCATCGGTCGTAAATTCTTTATTGAAAAGAGTCGAAACTTATTGCACATCGGAATCAGATCAAAAGAAAGAAAGGATAACGGTTCTCAACGAACTCAAAAGGAACGGCTATACAACGGAATTCATTCGAAAAACAACCCGACAACAAAAAAGAAAAAACAAACTACGAGACCTCCAACTGTTAACTCCCCCTCGACCACAGAAACGAGTGTCCATCCCATACGTCAAAGGTACCAGCGAAGCTCTCAGCCGAATATTGAAAAAAGAAGGCCTCAAAGTCGCGCATAAACCGATGAACACTTTGAATATCCTCATTCCTAAACCAAAAGACCGTCCACCAAAAAAAAAGCTCAAGGCGTCGTCTATAAAATCAGCTGTGCCGACTGTCCGGCGTCGTACATCGGGGAAACCAAAAATCTAAAAGAAAGAATCAGACAACATGAAAACGACGTCAGAACATTCAACTGAATACGCAGCGCCGTCGCCGAACATTCCGAAGACGCCGACCACAAGATTTCTTTCCAAGAAACCCAAATCCGTCAAACAGAGACAAACTGGCGAAAAAGGCTACTACTCGAGTCTTGGAACATTCAGAACACGGCGGGTAATATAAACCGCGTGAAGGGCATTCTTCCTTCTTTGTATGTTCATGGCCTTGCAGACGCGACGAAGGGAAGAAAGGACCCCCCGCTCTAGGTCAGCAACACCAGAACAA